>NC_084793.1:228547540-228864131 GCF_963169125.1 Humulus lupulus | reverse complement strand
TGGGCATCCTCAAATGCATACATGTTGCAAACTCGGTTTCCAACCTTTCCATAATTCAAAAGGAGTTTTGGAGACTGCCTTGGTTGGAACTCGGTTTAATATGTACACAGATGTCTTTAGAGCTTCAGTCCACAAGGATTTAGGAAGTTTAGGGTTGCTGCTAAGCATACTCCGCACAGTGTCCATCAATGTTCGGTTTCTCCTTTCTGCAACACCATTTTGCTCGGGTGTACCAGGCATGGTATATTGGGAAACAATCCCATTTTCTTGAAGAAACTTTGCAAAAGGGCCAGGTGCTTGTCCATCTTCAGTGTATCTACCATAATATTCTCCACCACTATCTGATCTCACTATCCTAATTTTCTTGTTACATTGTTTCTCTACTTCAACTTTAAATATCTTAAAGACATCTAACGCTTCGCTTTTATTATGAAGTAAGTAGATATACATGTAGCGTGAGTAATCATCTATGAAAGAGATGAAGTATTTCTGACCAAATGAGTCCATGTCTGGACTACATATATCAATATTTATGATTTCTAATAGGTCGGAACTCCTATGGACACCAATTTTCTTAGACTTGGAGGTTTGCTTTCCCTTAATGCAATCCACACAAGTATCAAAATCAGTAAAATCTAAGGTATTGAGTACCCCATCTTTTACTAACCTTATAATTCTATCAATGGAGATATGTCTCAATCTCTGGTGCCATAATGTAGAGGAATTCTCATTCATAGCACATCTTTTATTGCCAACGTGAACGTGCACAGTATTATAAGCGGTATTGTTTTATAAATTAAGGCAGTAAAGACCATCAGAAAAAATACCATTTCCAACACATTCAGATTTATTATATAAATTAAAAGATTTGTCTGAAAATGTAAAGGGAAAACCAAAAGGTACAAGTCTTGAAACGGAAATCAAGTTTCTAGAGAAACTTGGTACATAAAATGTCTTTTCTAACTTTAAAACAAAGTCGCTACTTAAAACTAAATGGCACGTTCCAATAGCCTCCACATGTGAGCCCATTTTGTTTCCGGATAAGATGCTTTGCTCACTATCCACTGGCTTCCTTAGGTTTTGTAAACCTTGCAAGGAATTTGAAATGTGAATTGTTGATCCAAAATCAATCAGCCATGTGTTAATAGTAACATTAGCCATATTAGATTCATAACATACGAATGAAATTGGATTACCTTTTTCGTCCATCCATTTCTTGAACTTGGCGCATTCCTTTTTCGCATGTCCCTTCTTTTTGCAGAAGAAACACTTGATGGAATCCTTCTTTATTTCTCCTTGGGGAGGCACTTTATTTTCCCCCTTGTCCTTCTTGGATGGTTTGCGTTTCTTCCCTTGGGTGGCCATGTGAGCACTTTCACCTTGTTCCTGCAGGAGCGTTGCTTCTTCTTGAGCACACATGGTTATCAGTTCATTGATACTCCATTTGTCCTTATGTGTGTTGTAGGAAATTTTGAAAGGCCTGTATTGAGGTGGAAGATGGTTAAGGATGTAGTGGACCAGGAAGGTTTCAGGAATGACTACAACGAGCTTCTTCAGTTGAGCAGAAATGTCCCTCATCCTTGAAATATGCTCTCTAACTCCTTTGACACCAGTGAGTTTTGTGGATGAGAACTGGTGGATGAGGTTGTTGTAAAGTGGTTTGTCCGAAGTGTCAAACTGCTCATCGATCAGTTTGATCAAGTCTTTGACTTTCTCAGGTTGCTCCACCAATCCATGCATTCCCAGAGAGATCTTGGACATGATGAACATGATGTTGAGGCGATTGGACCGCTCCCATTTTTCATATAGTGCGATCTGAGCAGCAGTTCTAGTCGCAGTGATTGCAGCAAGTTCGTCCTTCCTTATTGCGTAGTCCATGTCGGCGCAGCCTAAATGAAGAAGAACTCGTTCCTTCCAGATTTTGAAATTATCACCCCTAAGATCAGGAATTTCGGTATGGATTTCAGTGAAACTAGAGGATGATGAAGAAGCTGCATGAATAGGATTACAAACTTAGATTTTGAAGATTGAGGCTTAATGAAGTCATGTCTTACCAATGTATAACATGATGAATGATGAAATTTTATTAAACAAAAATTGCATGTGGGCTAAATTTTTAATTGAATAAAATTGGATGTAAAGAATGATAGATTATTCAAACGAATTATTTGGGATAAATCAAGGTTTGATACTTCTATATTTATTAAACTTTATGATAAAACTATTAAATTAATTATCATAACTCCTGTGGGTAAATTAAGAAAATTAATTTAATATATTATCCTAATTAATTATATAAATATAATAAAATCCCTGTGGGGTAAAATTATTATATCTATATAATTAATCACAATTTATGTCCATTATGTGATCCTTTCAAATTAATATATAATTTGATATAATTAAAGATGCTATGACTACTCCCTAATTATTTAAAATTATATGGTTCACTAGACATTATGTTTTAGGCTCTAGGAAGACCTAAGAACAATTTCGTTATAACATAATAGGCAATCACAGAGAGTAGTGCTCCTAGTGTGGTCGTCCGAAGATCATTAAAAACCATTCTAGATTGAGTATTTATCTCAGTTTCATGCGTTCTTATGTCAACCACAAAATTATTTATGAATTATTCATAATTTTATTCACCCTAAATATTTTATGAATATTTTATGAATAAATTATGAATATTAATATGCTAAATATTATTCAACCTATCTTAATGTTTTAATATAATCTAAATATATCTAGCAAAATTATGGAATATACAACGTATTTAAAATTATAAAGTCATACATATAAAATTAAAGATAATTATACTTAGAATGAATTTGCATGAATAATAACAAAATAATCATACAAATTAGTATAATTAACTATATGTACGAAAATAAATACAATAATTCCATAATATACTTAATGGAAGAAAATTATATGCTAAATAAGACAATAAAATCATTTATGGATTTGGTGAATTAATAAGATAATTGCACAAACTTAATTGTAAAATAAAAATGTAATTACATTCTTAAAATAGTACAATTATTTTATTGCATGAATAATGAAAATATATCACCAAAATCAAGTAATTACACATTTTAATTAATTTCCATATATATAATATACCAAAATTATATGTTTTAATTAAATTGGCAAAAGTATTAAAAATGAAATTTATTGTCTAAATAAGCATTAAAATCAAGAAAATAATAAAATCTAAAAAATAAATAATAAAAAAAAGATTTTCAGAATTGTTTATGAATTTTTCGTTAATTAAAAAAAAATATGCCCCGGGAAAACGACATGTCGTTTCCCCTAATTTATGCTCTATAACTCATCAAAACGACGAGTCGTTTTTTCGCGAGCTGCAGGAGGCAAACGACACGTCGTTGCCTGCATCTTCATCCTTCAGCCGCGTCGTTTTGACCCGATTCTCCTGTAAACGGGTCACGCGACCCGAAATGAAACCCGGTCGGAAAATTGCATTCCGATGACCAAAAAACTTGTTTCAAAGCCCAGATCACATGGAAATGAATAAAAAAAGAGATCCATGGTATTATATTGATTAAATAACAACTAAAACCGGGGCTTTAAATACAAAAAAAAAAAAAATTGGCCATAAACGGGTCCGAATGAAAACCCGGATGGAAAACAACGATTTTCACGTCCAAATTCATATATTTTTGCCCATATTGGTTTGAAACACATGTCTAAAGAGATTCATGTAATTATAATGTTTAAATAACAACTCAAAATTGATGCTTTAATTACAAAATGGTTTTCGGCCATCAACGGATTCATGAAGTTTTCAAAATCTGTTTTGGGTTTCATAACTCCATATTTATGCATCAAATCATTAGAAAACTAAAACTAAAGGAACTTTAATGACATGAAGGTTAAAAAACAGATTTGAATGAAAAAAAAAAAATCTTTTTGATGGTTCGACAATATATATATATATATATATGAATAAGGATATAAATATAAAGGCATATATATATGCAGATAAAATTACCAAGGCAGAGATAAGTATGGCTCTGATACCAAATGTTAGATTAAAATAAATATAGGCATATGAACAATCATATATACATGTAGGCGGAATTAATATATAGAATGAACATATACAAAAAGATGATCGAATATTGTATACCTCCAGCCATTGCAATTGATAACCTCGATCTAGCTTTAGATCTACAAAAGAAAAGAAACATAAGTTAGAACGAGTACGCGGGCTTCCAAGCTCTCACTAACTCTTTTAGATGGAGTTACTGAAAGTCAGAATGAGCAACGAGCTTGGGGACTGGTACTCTATATTTATAGAGTGATACCTACCATCAGAGTCTCTGCCACAGATTGAGATATTTTCTCAATCAGTTGGGATATGCAAAATCGGGTAACAACCAAAATCAAGTAACAAATAATGTTGACCATTAATTAGAATATTTTGTCAATAAATAAAATATTGACTTTGATATATTAAATCAATTAGTTGATTTTATATACCATTTAAATAAATATTCTAACAAATAAAACTTACAAAATCATTACTCAAAAATGTATATATTGTGCTAATAAAATTATATACTACCATTATACCAATAACTCATAAAAAACTTTAAAAAAATCAATATTACTTTAAAATAAAAACGAATTAAACAAAATTAATATACATATATCACTATATTAAAGTCATACGCTCCTAAATAAATAAATAAAATTATAAAAATAGCAACTTAGGTAATCAAAAATGTAAAATAGTTATTTCTCTACAATTTTAAAAATGAGAACATTAACTTCTTGATGTCATTGTTTTCAGTCATTTCTTTTTAATATTTAACAACGAAAAATTACCCATTCTCATCCCATTCCTCATTTAGATTGGGATTCCCAACCCGTTGACCCTCGAATTGGTCAACGACATGGAGTCAGATAAACGATATAATGTAAGATGAAAATGAGAAGAACTCCAGACAAAAGGATAAATGACACAAATAATTTATAGTGGTTCGACCCCAATAGAATGGTAACAACCTACGTCCACTTAGTATTCTTATTGATGTAGTATTCCGAGAACAGTGATCAATGAACTAGGGCTCACGAGTTTCACTAAATCTCAGATAAATATAATTGTGATAGATAACAACACTATTTTTCTCTCTTAGAATCTCTTAGCTCAAGTTTTCTCAAGCCAAATGTTGGAAAAGTCGAAAAGTCCCCTCTCTTGAGCTCTTTGATTTTTATTTATAGGCTCAAGGAGGTTTGCATAGGCTAATGGGCCTTAATTACACTTAATACATGCGTATCTTAAATAATAATGAATATTACAATTAATACGTAATTACAAGATTGCACATTTGAAGGAAATAACTGAGTATATGCGACCAGGTTGGTCGCCCATGATTATGATACTTGATAAGCCAATGATCTATTGGTCGAGGGTCGAGGAGGATATGCTGACTTAAAACTGCCACGTGTTCCCCACATGTAGATCAATCCTATCACGTCATCAGGTAGTTTGTTTTTAGGTAAACATTTGCCCCCCAAGTTTATTTTACTGAGACTAGCATAAAGTAAACTTAAGCGATCAACCCTTCGCGTGACCTGTCAGAACCGCCAGTGCCTTTTCAGAAAAGGTAACTAATCATGTCATTACAGTTTCCCAAAAGGCGATTTGACGACTATCACACTTTTCCATGCCTCGAAAAATCATCTTCCATCATTACCTTATTAACCGTGCCTCGACCAATATAAATAACCCCTTAGTTTCACTTTTTACTTTTTACTCTCCCCTTTTTTCCTCAAGTATACTGAAGAATGAAGCACGACGTGAAGAACAAAGCTGAAATACCCATAAAACTCAAACACCTTTGGAGATCTGCGAAGTTTTTGTTCAGCCACTCGAATTAACGCTCGTATCTCCCCTTCAACTTTTTATTCAAGTAAGTTTCTTGAACATCTTTGTCTCTGAGATGCCATGCAATAGTTATATTTTCAGTTTTCTGGTGTGTTTTGGATTATGAGTTCCCGAATGTTCTTGAAAAAATGATTTAGGGTAATCGGGCATGTAGGTGTTAACATGACAGGATAAGGAAAAATAATAAACGAGGCTTAGGAATTTGGATTACTGATTTAGGGCACAAAATCGAAGTAAAAATTCGATTTTTAGGCACTCGAAACAAACTTGGTTTTTCCCTCTCTTTTTCAGAGTTGACAAGTTTTCTTTGAAAAAGTTTTCATTTCTGCTTTTTAATCCGTTTTCCAAACTGTTCGCATATTATTTAATGTTTATGTTAGAATGATGCTGGTCATATAAAAGCCTAACTTTTATAGACGAGCAATGTTATCCCAACGCTTCCACTTCTTTAGTCTATTGGTCGTAGATTCTCATCTCCCCTTCTCTGTTCGCAGATTTTCATGCACGACCCGTGGGGAGGTGAGAGGCCGATTGACGATGACTTGCACGCGCTACTGCTCAAAGATCAAGAACATTCGTCGCTGTAATTCTCAAAAATTCCCTTTTCTCATCACAATCCCGCAAACAGACCACTGACCAGCCCAACAAATATGGGTCACGTGAAGTCCATCACTCAAAGAAAAAAGAATACAACCAAGCCTTCTACTACTCAACCTGCTCCTCAGGCTAAAACTCCTTCGGCCACCCCTCAACCTATAAACACTTCCTCGCCAGACATTCAAACCAAAGCCCAACCTCACAACGTCCTCCAACCAGAGGTCGAATGGTACATGGCACCTCCTAGCATCATTACAGCTAGGATGGTAGCCAATTATCTCAAGAAGTACAACCTTCCTGGGATAACCCTCATCAAGCCTTTGATCGACCAGCGGGCAAACCTGCCTGGGGGCGCCTTCAATGTCTGGTCGAGGTATCACATCGAGGCAGGGGCAACCTTGCCTCTACATCCATTTTTCCAGGGGTGGCCAATTATTTCGAGGTCGCTCCCTTACAAATCACTCCAAACGGATATAGAGTACTTTCCGCTTTCTATATCCTTTACAATCACAAGAATTGGCCCGTTCCTACGCCACATGAGATCAATTATTTGTTTGATCTCAAATCCAACCCCAATCACAACAACACGGGGTTCTTCCATTTCTACCACCAGGAATCTTCTCGTACCTTCCTGAGTGATACTACCTACAAGTACAATGTGGGGAAGTACTTCCAGGAGTACTTTTTAACACCAGACCTGGTCGCCCACAACCTGGCCTTCACTGAAGGAGGTAAGTGTAACGACCCAAATTTGCTAATAAGGCTTAAGGGCCTTGATTAGCGTGCCAGGAGGGCATGATGGGAATTATGTGTGATTTTTATGAATTAAATGCATGATTATGATTTAAAGCATGTTATATGACTATTTGTTGATCTGAGATGCATGACTATGTATATTAGTATGCATGTAGGCCCGGATCGTGTTAGGAGGGCATAACTGTAATTTTGGCCATGTTGGGCACAACTGTGTTGGTATGTGATAATTGTATTCCGTGAATTGTACCACGTGTGTGTGGTTTTATTATTGTGATGCACGTGCCGAGACGGTCCTAGAGAGCTAGTTAACTTAGATGTCACAACGGGATTTTGTACCCGGCTCGGGAGGAGCCTAGGGGTACCTCGGGAATTTTATGGTTAAGTTGAGATTTAGCGGGTAATGGTTATTGGAGATTTAGTAACCTAGGTAACCATTAGTTACTGCTGAGAGTAACAAGTTTTAGAAAGAAAATGGTAGAAATGAAATGAAAGTGTAAAGACTTAAGTGCCCTTGGAGGTTTAGCTAAGGAGGATTAGTAGGAAGGGGTAATTTGGTCTTTTGGCTGGGGATTATGAAAATTCTCAGCTGGGTATATGGGGTTCGGTTTGGGCATTGGTTTTATGAGGGATTGATAGAGTTTGAAGAGAAGAGAAAAGAGAGGAAAAAGCTAGGGCAAGCAAGAAGAAGAAGAAGAAGAAAAGGAGAAGTGGGAGTCTAGGATGAGATCAAGGACTTTGTGTGGGTTCTCCATTGGAGGTAAGTGTTTTATACATATTTAAGTTTGGGTTTTGGTTTTGATTTGAGGAAATTAAATGCCTAAGCTAAGCTTTGTTGGGTTTTGGGATAGTTGCTGAATTTTAAGATCAATGGGTGTGAATCTTGGGTATATTGATGTTTTGAGATTGAATCTTGAGTTATGGGTTGTTATATGGTCTATTTGATGTTTGAAATTGGTTTTGGGGTTTGGGTATTGGTTTGGTGTGATTTGGAAGGTTTTAGCTCGGAGAAAACGCAGGAGAAAACCCAGAATTCTGGGTCTGCGAAGGCGTGCCGCGACACAGGTTTTTCGTGCCGCGGCGAGGGAGCCTCTGGCTGTTGGGTGCCGCGGCACAAGGATATGGTGCCGCGGCACAAGGCTAAATTCAGGGCATCATTTTTAGGCAATTTTAGGCCTTTGCTCCGGGGGTTCGGGGGATGTCTCCGGGGTGTTGTTTTAAGGTTTTAGAGGTCCCGAGAGTGCGGGATTGGTCTCGGGAAGTGGTTTTGGGTTGATTAGTATTGAGGAATGTTTCTTGTGTGTTGTGACTAGGTTGTTGGTGAGGCTCATGCTTGAGGACCGTGCTCGCGGCTTTAGTGCATCAGGAGTCTCGGAATTCAGGTAAGAAAACTATAACACCCGAGGTTAGGGCATGGCCCCAGATTGTATTATGTGCAAATGTTTAAACTTAAATGAATCATGATGTGTGTGAATGATTATTTCGAATGCACTATATGTGTGATTATGATGAAATGAGCGGCCGTGGGCCGAGTACGGCGTAGGCCGGGGCGGCCGTGGGCCGAGTACGGCGTAAGCCGGGGCGGCCGTGGGCCGAAAGTAACACCTAGCACATGGGATGCTATATTCAGGGTGGGACCCAAGGGATACATGAGTTATCCTCGCGGTGAGAACCGATACCCCAGGCTTCGGTAAGGCTCTGGGGCGGCTTGGCCGTGTTTGCTTAGTCTAATGATTGACTTGTTTATTGTGGATTATCTGTTATGATAAACTGTATACATTGCATATGTTATGTCCTGCATGAGTTTTCTTGCTGGGCTTCGGCTCACGGGTGCTCTGTGTTGCAGGTAAGGGCAATGACTGAGTCAACCAACCATGAGTACGGAGAGCGTGAAGCGACGTGTACATGTTTGGCCTGCCCGACTGCTTTGGTTGGGGGTTTATTCGAAAATGGCTGTAATAATCTATAATTTTATAATTTCTCAAACTGTAACCTTATTTCAAGATGTAATTAGTTTTCAAACCTTATTTTGGGATCCCAACTGTTTAATAATAGAAGTTTTGATGAAACGATGCATTTTCAAAGATTACAGCCTTAACTTTTAATTAGTCACACTTTTGTTTCAAAAACCTCGGTTAGCGAGTTCATTGCACACTGTTTTGTCTTAAAAACTCACTTAGTAACGGCTCTAAGGAAGTAGGGCGTTACAACTTGGTATCAGAGCGAGCCAAGGTTTATTGGTTCTGGAGATCGACCAAACATGTACGCTCGCTGTCAGTGACAAGCTCGACTCAGGGTTGGTTGGTATGATTGATTGATATGCTGAATATATGTTTGAATGCCCTGTTTGCCTACTTGTTAATATGGAGCATGAGGAATGAGATAACACATGTAAGAGATACTGATAGGGCCTGGCCCTTGACTATTGCATGTTGAGATTAATGCATGCTGAATGACATTGTGATGTATATGGATGAATATTGGCATATTGGTTCGCGTTTTGTGTATATGCGATTAATTTTCTGGATGAAATTCATATGTTATATCTGTATATTGGCTTGTATGAAGCATGATGAGTATGGATATACTTAGTGATGATTGAATCTGGTAGCTAAATGTATATCATTGTGGATTTGACCTAGTATATGCTTGTGTGTGCATTATACCTGTAGACGTTCGGATCTAGTTGTGGATTGGTTCAGGGTATGAACCTCTGAGTTCAGGAGTTTGGTCGGTTTTGACGGATGAACTCGAGTCGTTGGTTCCTAGGAGGGTTTCATGGTCCTGATATGGTGATAAAGAGGGGCTTCTAGACATAAGTTGGAGTTGAGATCTCCAGTGATCCCTGGAAGCAGCAGCAGTGAGTCACTAGTGTGTGAGTAGGCTGTGGAGTTTGTTAGTTGAGATGGGATAGAAGAACAGCGGATTCTCTGGGGAGATGGTTGAATTAGATGTTTTAACAGTAAGGTTACCGGTGATGGTTTACTGTGAGGTATGGACAGATAAGGGTACTATATGAAAGGCGTATAGGGTGTTATCCTCTAGAGTTGAGGAAGGTACGAGCTGACAAGGAATTTATCAATGGATGAGCTGAGTTAATTCCACCCTTGGTTAAGAGGATGAGAGATCCTGATTAGAGGGTTGTGTTAAATGTTGAGGCAGAGAGTCGCTTGGAAGTGATACTCGGGCTGAGGTACTGGCTTATTGGGTTGGGAAGAACCTAGATGATGAATGGTTAGAAGAGATTTTAAAGACATGATTAGAACCGTGGAGACGGGCAAATGTTTAAGTCTGGTTTGGACTGTTAGGAGTAACGACAGCGTAGATCAATGGGTTTGGTGAATTGGATAATTCATTTTGGGAATTTATACAAATGGATGTATCTGGGATTGGTGGCGACCCATTTAAGGGCATGAGATCTGAAATAGCCTAAGGCATTTGGGCTGCTTTGAGGAAAGAGTTTTTGTCTGCATGTGGATGGCGGAGAGGGCCATATTGTTTGAGGAACTGATGGTTGATGTATAGAGCATGAGTGCTAGAGCCGCAAGGGCGGTGCTTCCTTTGATGGAATTAGTGAAGATAGATTCGTGATAATCAAGTTGAAAGAACCCCGGATAATGTTGTGGCTTTTGGATTGCCAAGAAAAAGGGGAAAAGTCTGACTGATAAGACGGTACTTTTGTTGATAGAACGCAGCGAGGTCGGATTCTCGATTGTTGAGATAGAAGGACCCCAGACAGTGCTTGGGCACCTAATTTGAGATTTGAAAGAAGCCTGATTGAAAAGGTAGATATCGAGATGGCGACAGGAACCAGGAGGTTAATTGGTATGCATACGAGGAAGAGGATGCCACCTGAGAGGAGGTCAGGTGAGGGCGTGACTTCTGCGTAGAATGACTTGAGATGTTAGGATGGATTTCCCATGGTGCGGGAAACGGAGAACTGGAATGCATCGATACATTCGAGGTTCGAGGCTGAGTCCTCAAGGATGAATATTTAACTGATGAGCTTATGCTTTGGACATGTAACGAACTGGAAGGGCTCGGTGTTGAGAATGTTCCGAGGGGGGAGATGGACATAGAAAAGTTGCCTCAAAGGTGCCATTTGAGAGGCTGGGGACGGTAATGCTTACTGAGAAGGAGTTAGAAACTCTGGTTGATGGATTGTTGAAGATATCATCTGGAGTATGTAAAGGATACTGAGTGGAAACAGAGCTGACCAGTGGGGAAGCTATGAGGGTACGTAAAGAATATTTAGGGACTACTTCAAGGTCAGACTACAGATAGGGTTGGTATAAGGAATGTCGTAAAAGACGGTTTTGGCCGACAGAAAAGTCTATTGGAGCAATCGAAGGAATCTGAGCCTGGTATAGCTAGTGTGTTATACTGCGAGGATTGCTAGTATCGTCGGGTTAGGACGAAAAGTACAATGTTGGATACAAGATGGGACGATGTCCCCAAGAGTTGATCTACGACATGGTTATTGCCAGTTGGAAACCAAGGATAGAGACATTTCGTGGATTGTCTAGTTTGCGCCGGCTAGAGTGTGAGGAGTTGGTAACAAAGATTCTGGAATGGTTCAAGCTACAACAGCATAGGTAAGTTCTTTAGACAGAGAATGCATGAACGGTGTGGGCACGTCCCCTTCAAGCTCACGAGCAGTGCATGTGGACTACTCCCAGACAGAAATGGTGAGCAACTGATTATTATGCTGAAGACGTTAGTACCCAGAAGACAGAGTCTCAGGTAAGGTTCTACGGAGTGTTAGTTGGGTGTCGTCAGGAGTTCTCAGATTGCAGCTGCAAGAAGAAAGGACAGGTAAGAGAAGAATTGATCTGAAGTCGCAAAGAAGCTAATGATGAGCGTCTGAAGAATTGAAGGCATAACAAGACTGGTAAGCGCGTCATTTATTGCACAAGCACCTCCAGAGACGACTACATCAGAGATGAGGAGAACAGTAAAACTTGAGGTTAGACGGATTGAATGGTGTCAAATCAGAAAGAAATTCAGAAGACAAGGTAAGATTGTTTAGTATCTGGAATTTGTGTATGTTTTGGTTAAGTGAAGAGTGATGGCATAAAGGACTTGATCTATGATGAGGACGTGGACTTGTAGGGGTGCATCACGGATTAGGCACGCCCAGGTGCACCTGGCGCGAGGTTGGATCGAACCTTGCGGGAGACGAAAGTATGAACCTGGTTGATACACTTGGAGCATTAAGTTGACAGTTATGGATATCATAAGATGTTTAAGTCTTGGGTATTAGTGAGAAAGGTTAACGTTGAGACACAGATGTGGTGAAAAGTAACAGACGGATGATCAGTGTTTGAAATCCTCGATTGAGCGAGGGGAGTTATAATTGGAGACGGAACTCCTAGCTGTGAGGCGTGTGTCAGTCAGGGGATAGCGCCATAGACTGTGATAGAGTGGACAAGGCGACGACTGAGTTTGGCGTAACGCTAGTAGGTATGATTAGCTGGTGAGTGTCAATGATCTATGGAATTTAAAGTGTTGGCTTGAGTTGAAGCAGGGAAGGACCCTGCTAAGGTAGTACAAGTAGGGATACCAGGAATGGATGAAGGATCCAATTAGATTTGGTTTATGAACGAGAATTCTGAATGGATATCATTCCACCTCCTAGGGTACGTTGTACCGGGAGGGTCGAGCAGGTGGCGGAATCTAGTGTTTTCCTTTGGACCCTGAGGGGTTAGGTGATGTGGTAGTGTATCACAGGAATAGGCCACTTTGGACCTTGAGTAAAGTGATTGGACACGAAAAGTTTTAACCCGGTGGTTTGAGTTAACATAGTTGGTTCAGGTGAACTGGTAGCAGGGTAAAACGTCTATGATATCAAATTAAGACCCTACAGTATTTTAAATTTTGGAATGGATCTAAAGAACGAAAAAGAACAGAGTGGGAATCTGGGATTATCAGTTGATTGCAAGTGAAATGGCAGTCTGAAAGTTTATCAGATATCTTAAAGAATTGAGCGCCCGGTAGGCGAATACTTGAGGTTTTAAGGGAAGCGTTATCCCTGGTGAGTTAGCCATGGTGGCAAATGTTGGCGTCTTGTTAAAGTAACACGACATAGGACATGATAAGAAATGAAGGATAGTGAATGCTACGGTTGGTTTCAGTTCAGAGAGAAAGCCAAAGAGGTCGTTGGAACTTCTTAAGGCAAGAGCGTCTGCCTATTTGAAAGGGTAAAGAGCTTGTGAATGGTTAAATTATGAGGAAATAAAGCGCCGGAAGGAAAGAGTTGCATCTCTGCGTAATAACAGACGAGGATCTGTAAGGTGTTCAGAGAAAGAAGGGAGAGTTCTGACTCTTGATTCAACATAAAATTCCGAAGTTGTACTAAGGGTTAGGCCAGCGGGGCCTACAAGTTAATTCCACCTGGTAGAGGTGATGACTTTTGAGTACCTCTGGAATCAGGAATAAGACAATGAATTGGTCATTGTAATCTAGGCAGACCCTGAGGCTTCAGCAGGGTTGCGGTGTAAACGAGGAGCTATCGAGAGTATGGCCGTTAGACAAGATCTTGTGGGGCAAGATTGATGTGCCAGTAAGAGTGTTGTTGGAAACTAAAGTAAAGGCGGTGGACCTTGGGATTCATGGTCAGAGTTGCGGGTTTTCTGACTGATGTGTTGGATAAATTTCGAGGACGAAATTTCTATGAGGAGGGGATAGTTGTAACGACCCAAATTTGCTAATAAGGCTTAAGGGCCTTGATTAGCGTGCCAGGAGGGCATGATGGGAATTATGTGTGATTTTTATGAATTAAATGCATGATTATGATTTAAAGCATGTTATATGACTATTTGTTGATCTGAGATGCATGACTATGTATATTAGTATGCATGTAGGCCCGGATCGTGTTAGGAGGGCATAACTGTAATTTTGGCCATGTTGGGCACAACTGTGTTGGTATGTGATAATTGTATTCCGTGAATTGTACCACGTGTGTGTGGTTTTATTATTGTGATGCACGTGCCGAGACGGTCCTAGAGAGCTAGTTAACTTAGATGTCACAACGGGATTTTGTACCTGGCTCGGGAGGAGCCTAGGGGTACCTCGGGAATTTTATGGTTAAGTTGAGATTTAGCGGGTAATGGTTATTGGAGATTTAGTAACCTAGGTAACCATTAGTTACTGCTGAGAGTAACAAGTTTTAGAAAGAAAATGGTAGAAATGAAATGAAAGTGTAAAGACTTAAGTGCCCTTGGAGGTTTAGCTAAGGAGGATTAGTAGGAAGGGGTAATTTGGTCTTTTGGCTGGGGATTATGAAAATTCTCAGCTGGGTATATGGGGTTCGGTTTGGGCATTGGTTTTATGAGGGATTGATAGAGTTTGAAGAGAAGAGAAAAGAGAGGAAAAAGCTAGGGCAAGCAAGAAGAAGAAGAAGAAGAAAAGGAGAAGTGGGAGTCTAGGATGAGATCAAGGACTTTGTGTGGGTTCTCCATTGGAGGTAAGTGTTTTATACATATTTAAGTTTGGGTTTTGGTTTTGATTTGAGGAAATTAAATGCCTAAGCTAAGCTTTGTTGGGTTTTGGGATAGTTGCTGAATTTTAAGATCAATGGGTGTGAATCTTGGGTATATTGATGTTTTGAGCTTGAATCTTGAGTTATGGGTTGTTATATGGTCTATTTGATGTTTGAAATTGGTTTTGGGGTTTGGGTATTGGTTTGGTGTGATTTGGAAGGTTTTAGCTCGGAGAAAACGCAGGAGAAAACCCAGAATTCTGGGTCTGCGAAGGCGTGCCGCGACACAGGTTTTTCGTGCCGCGGCGAGGGAGCCTCTGGCTGTTGGGTGCCGCGGCACAAGGATGTGGTGCCGCGGCACAAGGCTAAATTCAGGGCATCATTTTTAGGCAATTTTAGGCCTTTGCTCCGGGGGTTCGGGGGATGTCTCCGGGGTGTTGTTTTAAGGTTTTAGAGGTCCCGAGAGTGCGGGATTGGTCCCGGGAAGTGGTTTTGGGTTGATTAGTATTGAGGAATGTTTCTTGTGTGTTGTGACTAGGTTGTTGGTGAGGCTCATGCTTGAGGACCGTGCTCGCGGCTTTAGTGCATCAGGAGTCTCGGAATTCAGGTAAGAAAACTATAACACCCGAGGTTAGGGCATGGCCCCAGATTGTATTATGTGCAAATGTTTAAACTTAAATGAATCATGATGTGTGTGAATGATTATTTCGAATGCACTATATGTGTGATTATGATGAAATGAGCGGCCGTGGGCCGAGTACGGCGTAGGCCGGGGCGGCCGTGGGCCGAAAGTAACACCTAGCACATGGGATGCTATATTCAGGGTGGGACCCAAGGGATACATGAGTTATCCTCGCGGTGAGAACCGATACCCCAGGCTTCGATAAGGCTCTGGGGCGGCTTGGCCGTGTTTGCTTAGTCTAATGATTGACTTGTTTATTGTGGATTATCTGTTATGATAAACTGTATACATTGCATATGTTATGTCCTGCATGAGTTTTCTTGCTGGGCTTCGGCTCACGGGTGCTCTGTGTTGCAGGTAAGGGCAATGACTGAGTCAACCAACCATGAGTACGGAGAGCGTGAAGCGACGTGTACATGTTTGGCCTGCCCGACTGCTTTGGTTGGGGGTTTATTCGAAAATGGCTGTAATAATCTATAATTTTATAATTTCTCAAACTGTAACCTTATTTCAAGATGTAATTAGTTTTCAAACCTTATTTTGGGATCCCAACTGTTTAATAATAGAAGTTTTGATGAAACGATGCATTTTCAAAGATTACAGCCTTAACTTTTAATTAGTCACACTTTTGTTTCAAAAACCTCGGTTAGCGAGTTCATTGCACACTGTTTTGTCTTAAAAACTCACTTAGTAACGGCTCTAAGGAAGTAGGGCATTACAGTAAGTCATTTACTTACTGGTCGTTTGTTTTCTTTTATCTTTCCTATACACATTTTAGAACTTCAGTTTCATTTAGGTCCATGGCATCGACCAGTCCCTAGTCCAGACATGGAGATACGGGCAACAGCCCTGGCCAACATGATAGACATCGAAAAGAGTGTCAAAGAGCTGGTCACGGAGAATAACCTAAGGCTGGTTGGCCTTCTTGCACCTCACCAAGATGTGAGGGAATCGACAGCGGAAAGGGCTATTGGGGGAGAAGTTCCCGAGCAGCACCAGGATGTGTCACAACCCCCGAGGAGGAGGGCTACGGGAGTGACCATCAGGGAACCCTCCAGCACTTCGCGAGCAGCTGCTACCCCTGCTCAATAGGGAAAGGGCAAGCAGAAGTTTTCTGAACACCCCGAGTCTATACTTGAGTCCTCAGTTGAGAACGGTACTGACTTCTCACTTTTAGATAGTTTTCCCATTCCCTGTCATTTATTTGACGGGGACGGCAACTTTAAATACGCGACCAGTTTAGATTCAGACTTCTTCATGGCAGAGAGTGAGTGTAGCAGTAGTACAATAAATAATGTAATGACCAGTAGTTTTCGATTGAGTATTTTACTTATAATTTATTTTCTCTCCATTTCCTTGTCTCTTTTGTATGATAACTTGCCCTGACTGATCGTATGATTCTTTTCTGCAGACATGCCTACCGAGAAGGCGTTCGATTTGTACACCAACCCTACTACCACAAATTCTGTGAGCAAGAAGAAATCGAACCGGCGCCAGCCCGGAGAAGGCTGCAGTGACCCATCCACCAAAAGGGCTAGGACGGAGGACCCTCCTGCACCAACTCCTTCAAAAGAGACGACTCCCCCTCCGACTCCCCATCCGGGTCCCACCAATCAGACTCCTCCAACTCCCGCTAACCAGAATCCTGTTGCTCAGCCAGATAAAACTCTGGTCGATGCTATCCTAAACTCTGCCTGCACTTCGACCAGCGACAGGGTGAAGAAACTGTCCAGACACCGGCGTAGTTTGGAATCCTTCAGCAATGCTCCCACCATGCCGATCGACCAGCTCTTCAATCGCGCACTGAATGAATTACTCACTGTAAGCGCCACTTTTATTGTGGTTTGATTACTTATCTCTCTGATTGATACTAACAGCTTTTTTTTTATCGCAGGGGATTCTGATCGTGAGTACCGGTTGGCGGCGCTTAGAGGAGATGGTCGCCAAGCATGCCGAAGAGATTAAGGCAGCTGAGGAAAGGCTTGCCGAGTAGCACAAGGTGGTCGAGGCCAAGCATGCTGAGGAGTTGCGAACAGCTGAGGCTAAGCTCGCCAAGCTCGAGGAGGAATTGAGGAAGAAGGAGGAATCAATTGCCAAAATCTCTGTGTAATGACCCAAATTTGCTAATAAGGCTTAGGGCTTTGATTAGCGTGTCTGGAGGGCAATAAGTAAATTATTGTTATAATACGTGAATTTGTGTGAATATGTGATTAGAGATGCATGTTTAGGTGAATTAAATATGCATGTGGGCCCCGTCTAGTTATTAGGGGCATGATTGTAATTTTAACCAGTTGAGGGCATAAATGTGATAATTGTGAATAATTGTGATATATCTGTGTTGCACGATCCGAGACAGTCTTTGGGAGCGGTTAGCTAGAAAGTCACAGCGGGGTCGAAAATCCGACTCGGGGCAAGTCGAGGGGAGTTTCGGGTATTAGACGTTTTATGAGGTTATCGGGTTATGGAAATAAATATTTGGAGATATATTTGAGGTTAGAATGTTTAGAAAGGATTATGGGGGAAATTTACCATTTTTCCCTCGGGGACGTTTTTGGTACCCCGAGCCTTGAGGCAACCTTATAGGCTTAAGTTAAATAAAACAAATATGGGAAACCCACAGAATGCTCTAAACCGACCCTGTCTCCTTCTCTATCTCTCTTTTGTCTTCTCTCCTTTGGAAGCTTGGGGAAAACCTTGGAGAATTACTCAAAGACAAAGGAAATTCAGATGGGATTTTGGGAGCTAGAGGCTTGGAGCTTAGAGAATTGATTTAGGGATTCACTGTAGCTTAATGTAAGCTTTAATTTCAGTAAATTGTATTGAGTAACTGCTGGTTTTTCTTAGAGTATGCATGTGTGGTGGGTGAAGAATTGACTTTGAGTTTGATAAGGTTTTTGGCTTGAGTTCTTGTTGGGTTTTGTTGCTAAATCTATAGTATAACCTCTGCGATGATTAGTTTGGATTGTTGGCTTGATTATGGGGTTAATTGGACTAGTTTTTGAGGTAAAAATGGTGAGTTTTTCTGGGCTGGAAGGGTTGGGTCGCGACGCTGTTCTTGCTGAGCCGCGACCCCTTAGAACAAAGGGGCGTTTGGAATTGGAGGCATGCCATGGCGTGTGTAGGCTGATTTGGGGCAGGGCCTCTGGTTGAGCTGGGGGCCGCGGCATGGGTCCTTAGGGTCGCGACGCTTAGTGCATTTTTGGGTTCTAGAGAGGTTTTAGGCTCGGGAATTCAATAGTTAAGACTCAGGATGGATTTTATCACCCGGATTGATAGAATTCAATGTTCCAGAGACTAGAATTATGACCCAAAGCTATTCAATGGATTAGAACTTGATGGGTGGAAATTGTTAATGCGATGTGACTAGGGTTTCGGCGAGGCTCGGACTAGGGGACTGTGCTCGGGACATCGGTGCTTGGAAAGCTTGGGACACAGGTCAGAAAACTATTGTTCCCATAGATCTTGAGTTGTAGGGCTCGACCCTATATGACTGTGTTGCAGGGCGTGGCCCTTTGATTGAATTTATATGTGTTTAAGTATCTATTTAGTTATATTATGTGTACATATAAATGAATGAACGGTGATGGCCGGGAACGGCGAAGGCCGAGAACGGCAAGGGGCCGGGAGCAGTGTTTAGCACGCGGAGTGCGAGTTGCCAGGGCGAGACCCCAAAGGATACCTGGGATATCCTCACGGTGCAGACCGCGAACCCAGGGTCTGGTAAAGCGCCTGGGATGGCATGGCCGTACGTGTATAGCCTGATGATGGCTTGTTTATATGTTAAGTGTTTGATATGCATATATTATCTACTTGTGAGGGTTTTCTTGCTGGGCTTCGGCTCACGGGTGCTCTATGGTGCAGGTAAAGGCAAGGGGAAAGTCGACCAACCTTGAGTATGGTGAGCGTGATGAGCGGCGTGTACATGTCTGGTCTGCCTGGCTGCAACGGTCAGGGATACTTTTGGGAGATGATTGCACTAAACTTAAATTTTGTCGTTTAGTCGACTCTGGTTATATTTTTGAATTGTAAATGTTTCTAAACAATATTTTTGGGATCCCAAATGTTAAACGCTTTATAATTTTCAATGAAAGGTTTATTTTCAAGTTTATGACTCTGATTATGGTTTAATTACTCTTTTATCCTAAAACCTCGGTTAGCGAGTTAATTGCACATTTTTAAACTCACTTAGTAACGACTCTAAGGCAGTAGGGCGTTACACTCTGCCTCCAAGGAGAGGTATAAGGAAGCCTTGCTGATAAACTACCGAGAAGCCAACAAACTTCAAACGGAGTTGGAGATCAGCCGCAAAGAGACTGCCGACCTCAAGGAGACCAACGCCCACAACTTGGAGAAGTATGAGGGAGTGGCGTTCCAGTGCTTCTATATGTTTTGGAAGAGCAATCCCAAGGTGGACTTTACCTACTTACCAGACCCTATAAGGGAGGCTGAGCTGGCGAAGTGCATTGCTCGCTTGGAAGAGGAGGAGAGGGCTCAGGGATGCCCTGAGATATCTTTGGCAACAGGTATTGAGGGCGTCACTGAAGATGCTGGGGCCACAGTCAACCAACAACCACAAGAGCCTTAGCAGGATCCTCCTGCTGCCTCATAAATTTTTACCTGTATTTATTTTAATTTGTAACTTGGGACACACGAACCTCGGTTCGTGATGTCAAGATAATTTATTTTTTGCTGCACGGGCAGCTTTTTCTTTTAATTAACAATTTCATCCGAGCAGAAACTACTCGTGGTGAAAAGGATTTTACTTTTCACATTATAATATTTGCACTTTATTATAACATCTGTTCGCATGACCGAACTTAGCATAACACTTTGTTTTGATTTAACAAAATTTAAACAAAATTTTGAAAAATACTCTAAGTACCGTAGCATGCTTTCCCTTATTTTGCTCGTGTGTTTACATATACTTGTTGATATGTTTTGCTTACTTAGTACCTTATATGCCCCCCAAGTGATTGATAAGCTTAAGGTCCTCGGTCACTTTCCTTGACTAAGACTTGTTCGAACATTATTGCTCGGCATAAATACTTATAGAAATAATAATAGATCAAAACAACACACGTAATGAGAAAATACTTGTAATAAATACAATAATTGGCAAGAATAACTGGTTGCGCACAGTTCCTTTTAATTCTCGTAATAAATTGACAATCGTGTCTGTACGAGTGATCAAAAAATTTGATCTTACACTTATAAGCAATTAGTCATGTGATTGACTAACCCTTATTCATAAACTTGTAAAAAGTAAAATTAATACAAGCCAATTCTTTAAAAAGAACTGTTTATTGATAATACTTGCGCATGTATTCTCCATTCCAATAGCGAGGAACGAGATCTCCATTTAAGCGAGCAAGTTTATAAGTGCTTGGATTTAGGACTTCTTTGGTTTGGTATGGCCCTTCCCAGTTAGATCCAAGCACTCCAGTAACTTGATCGCGGGTGTTGAGGAAAACTCTTCTAAGTATCGAATCTCCCACATTAAATTTTCTTTTGCGTACTTTAGAGTTGAAATATCGAGCGACCTTTTGCTGGTAAGCTGTTACTCGAAGTTGAGATTGCTCGCGCCTTTCATCGACCAAATCCAGAGATTCCATCAATAACTGACTATTAACGTCTTGATCGTATGCCAACCTTCGATGCGATGGCAGATCTAATTCAACAGGCAACATAGCTTCATACCCATAGGCCAAGGAAAATGGAGTATGGTCTGTTGCTGTTCGGTGGGATGTTCTATACAACCAAAGGACTTCAAGTAATTGTTCTGGCCATGCCCCCTTCGCTTCTTCAAGCCCTTTCTTCAGAGTATCCTTCAGTGTCTTGTTGGCAGCCTCAACCTGTCTGTTTTCCTATGGATGAGCTACTGAAGAAAATCTCTTGATAATCCCATGCCTTTTGTAAAAATCGGTGAACAGATCACTATTGAACTGTGTGCCATTATCTGAGACAATCTTCCTTGGCAGCCCATAGCGACACACAATGTTCTTGACCACGAAATCCAGCACCTTCTTGGTCGTTATTGTTGCAAGTGGCTTAGCTTCGGCCCACTTTCTGAAGTAGTGTAACGCCCTACTTCCTTAGAGTCGTTACTAAGTGAGTTTAAAACGTGCAATTAACTCGCTAATCAAGGTTTTAGGTTACAAGTGTAGCTAAACTGTAACAAAAGTCATATAACTTGAAAATGTAATCATTCATAGAAATTATAAAGTGTTATACATTTGGGATACCAAAATATTGTTTAGAAATATTTACAACTCAAAATATGATTAAAGTCGACTAAATGACAAAATTAGGTTTAATACAAAACATCTCCCAAAAATACCCCTGGCCGTGGCAGCCAGGCAGGCCGAACATGTACACGTCGCTTCACGCTCTCCATACTCATGGTTGGTCGACCTTTCCTTTGCCCTTACCTGCACCATAGAGCACCCGTGAGCCGAAGCTCAGCAAGAAAACTCCACACAAGCAATCAACATTTGCACAACTATCAATCAGCATATAACAATGCCGCCAACAGGCTAAACACATAATGATCATGATGTCCCAGGCGCTTTACCAGTCCCTGGGTTCGCGGTCTACACCATGAGGATATCCCAGGTATCCAATAGAGGTCTCACCTAGGCAACTTGCACTCCTCATGCTTAATGTTGCTCCCAGCCCCTTGCCATACTCGACCTTGCCGTTCTCGGCCTTCGTCGTTCCGGGCCCTTGCCATACATTTACAGATATGCAACACATAGCATAAACTTAACAAATACTTAAGCAAATACAAACATAATTAATAGGGCTACGCCCTATAGCACAATCACATAGGGTCGTGCCCTACAGTACAAATTATAGGGTCGCGCTCTGCTCTACGGGTACAACAATTTTCTTACCTGTGTCCCAAGCTTCCCAAGCTTCGATATCCTGAGCACAGTCCTCTAGTCCGAGCCTCACTGAAAACCTAGTCACAACGTATCAACAACATCCATCCATCAAGTTCTAGTCCATTAAATAACTTTGGGTTATAATTCTAGTCTCCGGGACCTTGAATTCTATCAATCCGGGTGATAAAATCCATCCCGAGCCTTAACAATTGGGTTCCTAAGCCAAAAACCTACAAAACAACCAACACATTGAATTAGGGTCGCGGCCCAGCCCTTTAAGGGTTGCAGCGGGCCCCAAAACAAAGGCACAATGCCTCCTTGCTGGGAGACGCGGGCTGCAGCATGCCCTTCCTAGGGTCGCGACGCGCCTCAAGAATAGACGCCTCCCTAGGTCTCCACGTACATGTAGGCCACGACATTCCCAACCTTGGGCCGCGACTCGCACCTCCAAACCCAAAAAACCTCCATTTTCCCCTGCATTTCCTTCGAGCCAATCCTTCTAAAATCATCCCAACTCAATATCTAAACCCCTAATTAAGCTTGGGCTTCCCTACCACACTATCTAGGCTCCATAACAAGTCCAAAACAGTCATATAAACTCAGCCCATAACTAAACTTAACTCAAGAATCTAGTTCACATGCAACTTACAATTCTAACCAAAATTCAACAGAAACTCAAGGAATTTAGTGTTAGGCTCCTTACCTCAGCTGATAGCTTTGCCCTTGACCTAATCCCCAACCACAGCCAGCTTCAATTCCTTAAGAACTAAGCCCAAAATTCTCTAATACATCAAAGTCTTCAAGCACAAGGAAGAGGAAGGAGGGAATCGAAGGAGAGAGAGAGAGTCTTGAGTTATGCCTTTTCTTTTCTGAGTTCCTGTAAATTCCTAAGTCTCTAAGGGTATAATTGTTAGGAGTATGTCCCAAAAGCATGTAAAAGACATTTGTTATTTCTCTGAATAAATAAATACAATGATTTATTATTATTGTTATATTTTAATTATTAAATTATTGTTTGAATAATTTTGTAAATATCAGAAAAATTCCATATTCATTATTGAGGATGTGATCTTGTATTAGTACGAGAGAATTAAGTTCACATGAATGAATAAAAATAGTCAACAACAATAAATTAAAGTTATGGAATTATTTAATTGAGGTTGTAAGTACGGTTTGCTGAGTATCATGTTGATACAAATAATCTAGATTCAGATTATTGATGTGTTAAGACATCTCGGTAAATGTGCTTTATATAATATGATTATATATGACATGGACCGATATGAATAAAATTCTTTATCCAAATACCATTTAACAATAAAGACTTGTAATTCATATCATAACTGATGATCATTTATAGATCAACCTAAATCTTGAGTGTTCATGAACTCCTGTTCATGTTTACTAAATCTTTTGATTCATTCGTTAAGGTCTCTTCATAGAATGAGGCTAATGACTTTTGTTTTGGAGATTTAATATCATGGATGGCTGGGAACATGTATCAACAATACGGAATCTAATCTTTCCTAACGGATCGTATATTAGTTCCCTTAAGGGTTAATTATGGAACTGAATGATTTTGAGTTCAAATCTATAATTGGATTATAGATTAATTATTCACTAGTGAATTAATGGTACTTAAGGAATAAGAAGTAAATTAGAAAGGTAAAATAGTAATTCATCCATTCTAATTTATGAACTAATTAATTAGAGGGTTGAACTATTGTAAGATGATTATATCAATGGACGACTTAAGATAAGATTTCTGTAAAAGTATATCTATAACATAAAGAGTGCAATTCTGAATTTATAGTGGAGAAATATCAGAATTAATAAGTTAACTTTTATAATTAAAGAGTTTAATTATTTAGTTTCACTTTATTGGAGCTTAATGTTATAGGTCCATGGTCCCCGAAATGGCTCAAACAAACACTGACAAAGGTAAATACAAAAATGGGCAAAAGGACTTATTTGATAAGTAAAATATTTTTCTATGCACCAAACATAATTATTGTATAATTATGTGTAATTAATTAATTGAGAATTAATTAATTATTTGATTTAACAAAAATATAATTAATTTTGAATTAATTTATTTTTGGGATTTTTGGTATTTAAATAATAAGAAAAAAATTGGAAAAAATCGCATGCAATCGCTGGCATGTGGTACATGTGTAGCACAGTGCACAGTCACTGTGCTACAGGCATAAGAGGCTCTCGGTAGTTTCTTGGTTCCACAATTTTAGTTATTTAAACATTAAATAAATAATGAGATATTGTAATATGATTAAAATATTATTATTTAAACATAATCTGATAACTGATTAGTTATTTTCAAATTGTTTAAAATAACTAATATTTTATTTTTAATATATTGGATATATTAAATATAGGATATCAGTTTTTCAGTACGATACTTTTCAGGGATAGAAAAATATCGTGAAATCTCTCTGAGAAAAAAAGAACAGTGATACAAGCATAGGCCACTGTTCTTCACAAACTTAGGTCCAAACTTTATCAGATCTCATGTGTTGAGAACATCTGATAAATAGATTTTGCCTATTATTTTGTATAGCGAGCCCACACTCGTTCTTTGTGTGCTAAGAACATTTTTGAAGATCTTGGTGTGAGATCTCAAGGATTTTTGCTATACAAAAAGATAGCAATAAGGAAGGACCTGAGGTAATTTTCTATTCATATCTTTGATTTAATACATATATGCATGTGAAGAAGTAGATCTAGAAATCTTGTGGGATTAAATTAACAATTTTGATTGTTGTTCCCATGCGTATAATCTCTTATTTGATCTATAAAAACCAACAATAGCCACTAGCCAAAAAGACTAAATTGCCCCTAAGCCTAACCTTAACCCCTTTAATGACATCAAGGGCATCTCAGTCATTTGCCAAATCCCGCTAAGTCCTCGACTATTCCTATAAATTCCCATTTAATTCCAACATACTAAATTATTGATAAGTTACTAACCCTTACTCAATAATTTCCGAACACAAATTATATACTCAAAATACCCGTAGGCTCCTCCCGAGCCCGGTATTCGACCCCGTTGTGACTTTCCAGCTAAACCGCTCTCTAGGACTGTCTCGGGTCGTGCATCACAAATATATCACCACTCACACGTGGTGACAATCACAATATACACAAGTATTGCATTTATGCCCTCAAGGGGCTAAAATTACAAACATGCCCCTAATAACCAAAGGGGCCCCACATGCATATTTAATTCACCTAAACATGCATTTCTAATCACACACTCATCAAATTCACATATTAATATAATAAATTACTTATTGCCCTCCAGGCACGCTAATCAAGACCTTAAGCCTTATTAGTAAATCTGGGACGCTACAAGTAGTCAACAGCAACCACGACATACTTGACATTGCCTTTTCTTGTGGGTAAAGACCCGATCAATTCTATTCCCCATACTGCGAATGGCCACGGGCTTTTCATCTGTTTTAGCTCATTAGGGGCCGCTCGCGGTATCTTGGAGAACCTTTGACACTTGTCCCACTTTCGAACAAAATCCACAGAGTCTTCATTCATCGTTGGCCAGAAGTATCCTTACCTTAGGATCTTTTTTGATAAACTTTGCCCCCCAGCATGATCTCCGCAGAAACCTTCATGGACTTCTCGTATTAATTCCTTAGCCTTTTCTTTTGAAACACACCTTAGGAGGGGCATTGAGTACCCTCTTCTGTATAACACTCCGTCGACCAGGATGAACCGAGCCGATTGCCTTTGGAGGGATCTGGCTTTGTTTCTGTCCGATGGCAATACTCCATGTTCTAAGTATTCAATGAAAGGTGTCATCCATGTGTCTGCTGCTTGGATTACCAAGGAGGTTTCTTCTGTTTGAATGCTTGGTGTGGATAAATGTTCAACAAGCACTATATTCAAGGTGTCAGCATCCTTTGCGCTTGCCAACTTGGCCAAAGCATCAGTGTTTGAGTTCTGGTCGTGAGGTACCTGCTGGAGTGTATATTTTTCAAATTTTGCTAACAAATCCTTTCCTTTGTTTAAATAAGCAACCATCTTCAGACCCCGAGCTTGATATTCTCTAGTAATTTGATTAACCACTAACTGGGAGTCACTATAGATTTCAAGCGACTTTATGTTCATGTCCTTGGCTAATCTTAATCCTGCGAGCAAAGCTTCGTACTCGGCTTCGTTATTGGATGATATGAAGTCGAATCTGATTGCGCAGTGGAATCGATGTCCTTCAGGCGTGACTAAGATCACACCTGCTCCAGTGTTGTGCTCGTTAGCCATCTACAATCAACTTCCAAGAGGGAGTTTGGCTTTGATGTTTAGGCTCTTCTATCGGCTCAATGTCCTGGAGCCCAGTAAATTCTGCGAAAAAAATATGCTAGAGCTTGTCCCTTCACTGTTGATCGTGGCAAGTAAGAAATATCGAACTGTCCAAGTTCAACTGCCCATTTCAATATTCGACCAACGACTTCTGGTTTCTGCAGGACTTGTCGTAGTGGCTGGTCGGTGAGTATCGCGATGGGGTGAGCTTGGAAGTATGGTCGCAACTTTCTGGAAGCTAAGATTAAGCAGTAGGCTAATTTCTCAATAGGAGGATATCACAGTTCTGCTCCTATTAGCCTTTTGCTTATATAATCACATCTTTTTGCACATGTTCCTCCTCTCTTACCAGGACAGCACTAGCAGCATATTCTGTGACCGCCAAATAGATGAACAAAGTTTCCTTTTCAACCGGCTTAGATAAATCGGTGGTTGCAACATATGAGACTTTAGAGTTTGGAAAGCCTGTTCACACTCCTCCGTCCATTCAAATTTCTTATTGCCTCTAAGTAGATTAGAAAATGGGACGCACTTGTCCGTAGATTTGGAGATAAATCTACTTAAAGCAGTAATCCTCCCGATTAAGCTTTGAATATCTTTTATCTTTGTTGGGGACTTCATAAGGACCAGGGCCTTGATCTTTTCAGGATTAGCTTCGATACCTCGTGAGTTCACTATAAATCCCAAAAATTTCCCTGATCCAACTCCGAAGGAACACTTAAGGGGATTCGGCTTCATCTGATATTTATTTAAGACGTTGAAGCACTCTTGCAGGTCCCATATGTGTTCTTCTGCCTTCTTCGACTTAACCAGCATGTCATCAACATATACCTCCATGTTTACACCGATCAGCTCTTTGAATATGTGATTGAATAGTCGCTGGTAAATCGCACCAATGTTTTTCAAACCGAAAGGCATTACTTTGTAATAGTAAAGCCCTGTATCGGTCCGAAAGCTAGTGTGATCCTCATCAGGTGGGTGCATACTGATCTGATTATACCCAGAGTATGCATCCATGAATGATAGGTTCTTGGGCCTTGAAGTGTCATCGACCAGCTGGTCGATCCTTGGGAGTGGGAAACAATCCTTTGAGCAGGCTTTATTAAGGTCTGTGAAATCCACGCATGTTCTCCACTTGCCATTTGGCTTGGGAACCAGTACGGGATTGGAGACCCATGATGGATAAAATGCTACCCTGATGAATCCGTTCTCCTTTAGCTTCTCGACTTCTTCTTTTAAAGCTTTCGATCTATCTTTGTCAAGCAGCCTTCTTTTCTGTTGTACTGGTGGAAAACTCTTATCTATTTTCAAGACATGGCTGACAACTGCTGGGTCAATCCCAACCATATCTTTGTGTGACCAGGCAAAGACCTCCTGGTTCTTCTTCAAAAATTCCACCAGTATTTGTTTTGTTGTTGTCTCTAAGTTTTTACCGACTTTCACAACCCTGGTCGGATCTGACTCATCGAGTTGGACCTCCTCGAGGTCCTCGACTGGTCCTACATCTTCCTCAAAATCCCCAAAGCGAGGATCTAAATCCCTATCCTCCTTTGGGCAACACCCTATTCGGTGACGTGTTCACCTGATTGGGCTTGTATCTCATTGGCCGATTGCAACCCTTTTTTGGCTCCTTCCCTCGATCCACCCTTTTTCGCTTTAGTAATCGAGGAATTGTAGCATTCCCTCGCTTCTCGCTAGTTTCCCAACACACATCCTATTCCTATGTCAGTTGGAAACTTCATGGCGAGGTGCCATACCGAGGTTACGACTCGCAGGCCAACTAGAATAGGCCTTCCAATCACAACATTATATATAGAAGGACAATCAACTACTATAAAAGTAGTGAGTAATGTCATGTTCCCAGGTGTAGTTCCTGCTGTGACTGGAAGCCTGATCGACCCCGTTGGCGCGAGCCCTTCGCTAGAAAAACCATAAATGGTTTGGTTGTATGGCTCCAAATCCTTCACTGACAACTTCATCCTTTCCAGCGAAGACTTGTACAAAATATTTACTGAGCTCCCTGTGTCCACTAACACTCGCTTAACCATCATATTGGCGATTTGGACATCCACAACCAGAGGGTCCAATGAGGGAACGTGGACTTGCTGAGCGTCAAGCTCAGAGAAAGTTATCAGTTCTTCCTCTGTTCGAGCTTTCTTGGGAGTTCGCTCCTCCACATTTAGCATTTCAATGTCTTGGTCGTGACGTAAGGTTTGGGCATATCGCTCCCTTGCCTTCCCACTTTCTCCTATTAGGTGTGGGCCGACACAGATGGTTAGCAATGTACCTGCCACAGGAGCTGGCTGTAAAGGGGGCGAGCGTTGGCGTATAGGTGTCTGCTCATTGCCTCCTTGAGCCTTTCGTTGAGAACCTCCAGTGGCTCATACATATCTCCTCAGGTGTCCTTGTCTGATAAGGAACTCAATTTCATCTTTTAGCTAGTTGCACTCATTGGTGCCATGACCATAGTCGTTGTGAAAATGACAAAACTTGGTTGTATCTCTCCTGGAGATATCTTTCCTTATCGGAGTTGGTCGCTTGTAAGGGACATTGGTGCTGGTCGCCTAGTACACCTTTGCCCTGCTTTCGACTAGGGTCGTGTAATTGGTGAATCTTGGCTCGTATCTGTTACCCTTAGGGCACTTATTCTCAGACGTCGATGGCTCGTTGTTTTCCCTTTTTCAACCATTTTTCCTGTTGTTTTTGCCATTGCTGTTGGGTTTATCTGACCCATTGGCAGCCTTGGCGGGATATTCCTTTGGTCCCTTGTCTCCTGCAGGCGACTTCCCTTTATAGCAATTGCCTCTTCAAGCTTGATGTACCGGTCTGCTCGATCCAGGAATTCTTGGGTACTCTTCACCCCGTTCTTCCTTAAACTGTTCTAAAGGGGTGAGTGGTGCCGTACTCCAGCAGTAAGTGCAATCATTTTCCCCTCATCGCCAACCGTCTTAGCTCCAGCTACCGCTCGCATAAAACACTGGACATATTCCTTTAAGGACTCTCCCTCCTTCTGGCGTATCTCGACTAGTTGGTTGGCTTCAGTCGGATGTACTCGACCAGCGTAGAATTGCCCGTAGAACTCCTTTATGAACATCTCCCATGACACTATGCTAGCAGGAGGGAATTTGAAAAACCACTCTTGAGCAGTGTCTGATAAGGTGGCCAAAAAGATTCTGCAGCGAGCATCATACGACACCTTCTAGATGTCCATTTGTATCTCAAATTTATTCACATAAGATACTGGGTCCCCATATCCATCGAAGTTGGGCAATATCGGCATCTTAAATTTTCTTGGGGTTTCTGTCATTGCTATTCTTTGTATGAATGGAGTGCCTCTTCTCCGATCATACTCGATGTGGGATGTTCGGCTTCCCACTAGCTGCTGTATGATCTGATTCAGCGCATTGATCTGGGCCTGTACTGCGTCTGGTATCGCTGGAGCGACCGGTGCTGGAGGAGCGTACTCATTATGCCTTTCCCACCTATCATTGAGCACATCCCTCAAGTTGTCATTTCTACGCCTTTGCTTGCTAGCGCCCAACCGATCAAAGACGTTAGGTTTCCTAGGTTGCCCCCCAGCATTCTGGCTTGCAGGCCTATTTTCCCTTGGTGGGGGATTTCGTTCTCTACCCCTCTCTCCTTGTCTTCAACCAGCATTTCCTCTGTCGGAATCAACTTCATTGTAGTCGCGGCCATCTCTAAAATGCGACTGATTATGTCGTGACCTGTTGATCGTACTGTCACCTCCTCTTGCTGGTACCTCTCGAGCGTCAGGGGGAGGCCTGCATTGGTCAGTGGGTCCCCGGGCATTATTATGTCGTGGGGGGCCCTAACCGTAGAGCAGGACTCAGCATGCCTTATGTTAGTAGAAGGACGCTATCCCCTGCTCGGAGGATTCGGTTCCTCAGCAGTTCGGCGTCTAGGGCTTCGGGGAGGCTGTCCCCCTATTCTACCTTTGATGCTAGGGATATCTCGACTAGAACGAGAAGGTGGTTGCTGCTCAAGATTTTGAAATGGAATATCCTGTTGAGCCATAGGAGGTTGTTCTGGCCTCTGAGGGCTTGCTGGCTGAGGTGGAGGACTTGGGTTTGGGCCTTGTTGTGGTGGTACACTTGGTGGCTGATCTGGTTGAGAAGTGGGTGCAGGTTGTCCCTAGGCCAACTGAATGGCTGCTTCCAGGGCAGTAGTGGCATCTCTCTGTCGGCGGTCCATGTTAGCCTGCCGCTCATTCAACTCTTGACGTTGACGATCAATTTCCCTCTGTTGCAACGCCATCGTCTTAGCCACATTCTCCTGATTAGCCCTCAGATTGGCTAACTCCTCCTGCAACACAATCAGTGTTGTCCTCAAGGTCTCAGAATCCATCTCCTCCTCTTTGAAATCCAACTGTGGTTCATCTTCAGCCACATTTTGTGGAGGAGGCTGGGTGGATGCAACACGAGAAGTTTGTCCCGTCTTTCTGGATGTTTTCGCCATTTGATTTTATTGGAAGTCTTGAGCTCGTCTCTCAATGAAAGCACCAAAATGTTGACCCTCGAATTGGTCAATGACATGGAGTCAGATAAACGATATAAGGTAAGATGAAAATGAGAAGAACTCCAGACAAAAGGATAAACGACACAAACAATTTATAGTGGTTCGACCCCAATAGAATGGTAATAACCTACGTCCACTTAGTATTCTTATTGATGTAGTATTATGAGAACAGTGATCAATGAACTAGGGTTCACGAGTTTCACTAAATCTCAGATAAATACAATTGTGATAGATAACAACACTCTTTTTCTCTCTTAGAATCTCTTAGCTCAAGTGTTCTCAAGCCAAATGTTGGAAAAGTAAAAAAGTCCCCTCTCTTGAGCTCTTTGATTCTTATTTAGGCTCAAGGAGGTTTACATGGGCCAATGTGCCTTAATTACACTTAATACATGTGTATCTTAAATAATAATAAAAATTACAATTAATACGTAATTACAAGATTGCATATTTGAAGGAAATAACTGAGTATATGCGACAAGGCTGGTCACCTATGATTATGATACTTGATAAGCCAATGACCTCCTGGTTGAGGGTCGAGGAGGATATGCTCACTTTAAACTGCCACGTGTTCCCCACGTGTAGATCAATCCTACCACATCATCAGACAATCCGTTTTTAGGTAAACACAACCTAATAGGGTTAGTCCTCTCGGGGTGGCGACCATATTAGTGGAAAAATGTGGATCCCTCAATGGAAAGCTTTATATAAAAAATTGAAGAATGGATTGGTTTTCACCTCTTTCTATTATTTATTTATTGGGATATTTTGGTCAAAAGTACCCAAATTATTACGTTTGTAGCACTTAAGTGCCAAAGTTATTTTTTTGCTGGCTAAAGTATCTTTCGTCCATGTTTTGTTGTAACCGTCAGTTTCAACCGTTAAGTGTATTTGTGACATGTTGGTGAAAGTACCAAATTAAATGAATATTTGTGGTGAAAGTATCTAATTTAATAGATATGTGCGGTAAAAGTACCAAAGTTATGAGATATTTGCGGCAAAAGTACACATGTTATAAGCAAATTTAACATCATGTGGTGGACTTGTGGCAAAATAAACAACTGCAACAAAATATAGACGAAGGGTATTTCGCCGGCAAAAAAATAACTTGGGTACTTAAGTGCTACAGACGTAATAATTTGAGTACTTTTACCGCAAATATCTATTATTTATTTATTATAAGATTCTCGGGTATACATGAACATGAGTGCTTGCCACACAAAAATATATAATGCTACTGAAATTCCGTTTTTTATATTACCAACTTAATTATTCAAATTAAATAATTAATTACTGAACTGTTACAGAAATGTTTAAACGGACACAGAGACTGTTTGAACAGAAACCAGATATGTTTAAACAGTTTATCACCAGAAGATAAAAATGAACATAAGGTAAAGAACACACGAAATTATACGTGGTATCAGCAATCTTTGCAGATTGTTACTAGTCCATGGGACTACGCCCAGAGAATGGAATTTATTAGAAGAATATCTAAACGATTACAAAACCAAATTGACTTATACAAATAAAGACTCTCTCTTGAATTTGTCGCAACTGTTGTAATCTAAACTCCTAATCAAATTTTTGAAGTGTTAAGATCTTGAACTCCCTTCAAATCATAGCACTTGCACTTTTCCTCCCGAAAAGTGACTCACGAACAAGACTTCTCCCGAAACTTGATGAACAATGTCCACGTGTGTTCAACCTGCACAATTAACACAAAGAAAACAATACAGAAGTACAATGTAATAAACCACTAAGAACTTGCTGGACTCAAGTTCTTCACATAATAAAAAGTCTCTCTAAAACTTGAAAAATATTTGGAAAATAATACACCAAGAGAGATGATAAAAAACCAACGACCTAAGGATGATTATATACTTTTTAGAATCCCTTTAGGTCGTGGAAAACATATCAGAAACCAATCAGCCAATAAATGGAAAATCTTCCAAAACAGGAAAGTCAGAATCTGTTCAAACAGACTAGAAATCAGTTCAAACAGATTCATTGAATCTGGACAGTTTTTAAACCTAATTTTCCTAAATAAATAAGGAAACAATATATATTTTATCTCTGCAAGCTGTACACGATTTCTGGACAAATAAATCAGATAAAAAAAAATAAAAATAAATACCAATAATTTTCATTTCAAGAAAAGATATTCTTTTATAAGAAATTATATATTTATTTTATTAACATATATATAATAATCTGATTATAGAAAACATATCATAAACAAAATAAAAAACTACCAATTTAAAAAAATATTCTTTAATTAATTTTGTCAATATTGTCAAATATGCCAATAAGAATTTTACAGCTACACAAATATGTATTTTTAAAACATTATTTTAGTAGTTTTTTTTCGTGAATAAAATTATTTCTAGGCATAATGTCCTGTTATTGTTTGACATCACATTATTAAATGTTAGCCGTGGGTGTCTACATATTAAATAATAATGTAAAAATAAAAATAAATAACCAGCGTCAATGGCATTATTCTTTAATTATATGCATGTTAAATAAATAAATGAACAAATTTAGATTTGTGACGCATTTACAAAATATTGGTATAATTTTAGTTTAATTTTTTGAGGAGGCTAAGAAAACTATCTTCGTTACTCTCTTTTGCACTTTCTTTATATTTTGATGACGTATCTTTTAAGGCATGTTTTTTAGTTTTATTAAAATTATGTCACTATACTTATTTTATTTTTCTATATATTAAAAAAAATTAAAAATTATTTAAAAAAAAACATTCAGCTATATATTCATTATTATGCTTCCATTAGTAATATATCTCTTGCTAATAATGTATCTCATAAAAATTTTAAAAATTTAAACTATACTTGGTAAAAAATATCATCACTTAGTACATATATAATAAGTCATAAAAAAAAACTAATTACATATAAGTTAAGTCTTAAATCACCATTTACGTTTTTTTTCTTCAACAAAAACAAAAACCACAATTTCATTCGTATTTTACAAATGCATTATATATACCATATATATATGTTTATGTATTTGCAAATGAGGAGTATGCACTAAATTATACGACTTATTGATTTATCTTATTATACATGGCTGATTGTTATTATTTACATGATTTTTTTTTTCGGAGTTCAATTTTTGAATATAGAATAATAAGTATTATTTAATAATAGTATAATTGTAATAAAATTAAAATATCATGACTAATTATATTGTAAAAATAGACATATTTTAAAAATGACACATATTATCAAAATATAGAGAAAGGGCAAAAGAGAGTCTCCGCACTCTTCTAATATTTTTTTTAGACAAATATATAAATTATTGAATCACAAGTGCTAAAGAGACTTTCTTCTTCACTCTCTTTTACACTCTCTTTATTTTTGTGACAAGTGCTATCTTTTAAAGAATACTTATTGTTATTTAATAATTAGTTATTATATTTATGTCACTTTAACAAAATCAATCTACTAAATTTTTCACTTAGAAAAGAATGAACATGTCTTTTAGTATTTTCATCTTCAACATATGAAAATAAAGTATTTTTTTTGGCAAAACCAGAGAAGAACTCTTCTTCACCAAATGCAAGACAAATGGTAATTCATTCTTGTCCTCTTCCATTTAGTTTATATATATATATATATATATATGCCAGTATTAATTATTTTTTATTATTTCTTTCTCTTTTCATATATCTATACTATATATATATATATGCGTGGATAATCTGCTGTTTTTTTTCCCGTTATGCATATACAAATTTGAATAAATTTTATTATGCATCATTCTCTTGTCTTTTTCATCTTTCTCACCGTACGCTTTAGTTAAAACATCATCTTTACCTTATTTTTTATTTAAATTGACTTAATTGCTATTTTGTTGTCATTTTTTTTTACACTTGCACGTGTTATTTTTATGCTACCTCATACAATATAATAATATCATTTTCTTTGTATTTATGCCACAGCCACCTCCTACCAAGAAATTATGATTGATCTTATTATATTATATAAATAATTTTTTAATTTTTTAAACTTCACATTAAAAAGAGGATAAGTCATAATTTTAAATTTTCCTTATTTATTTCTCACCAAATCATTTGTATAAAAAAAACCTCCACAACTGATTGTCTCTCCTTCTTTTCGTAGGTTTTATAGAAGAAAGAGAGATTTTACTCATCTTAAGCTTAGAACCTTTCTCTCATTCTCTTCGCTTCTAAGTTATCTCTCAAACATTCCTTTTCACATTCCGTTGCAGATTACTTACCATTTTGATTTAGAATAACAACCTTAATACAATGGTTTCTAAATATGTTTCTAATCCAACTTTAGTTTGTATACGATATATGAGTATTATATATAATGTAGAAGCATTTAAATTACATATCCATTGCTTTCCCAAGAAATGTGAAATACATATGAAAGCATATTACATATACAACAGAGACAATACATATTAATAATTATGAAGTAAATTTATACGTATATAGTCGGGGGAAGCTTATAATTTAGATGTAAGGAAAAAATAGCAATAAATGAAAATCTTTTCACTAATATTATTAAAGGTTTCAGCGGAGTTAATAAGTTAATAAAACTGCTAGCATTAAGATTTTGGAGAAAAATACTGACATAACTTAAAAAAAAAAAACATAGGATTCTCATATATTATTTGGCAACCATCATATCAACATAACAAATAAATAAAAACTCAACTATTAAGAAGAAACAAATAAACTATCTATGAATGAACAAAGAAAATGAAGATTAGAGAAGACGAGGCAAACACATTTTTATTAATTATTTTAATTTATTTAGGTCATTTTATATATATAACCTGCTTACATTTTAAGAATATTGACTTTAATTGGTTATGATTTTAACTTGTAATTTTCAATATAAAGCACAATTTGCTTGTCATCCTTTTATGGTGGAGTATTTATATACATGGCATAACAGAAAGATATAAAAGTATTTATGAATGTTTGAATAGTTATCATTGAACATTTTTTATCATTTGAATTGAAAATAAGCGCGTTCTAACACCACTTATTAATTGTTTCTTTCTGGTTTGTATTTATTGGGAGGTCCTAATATCACATCATCTATATTATTTGGTCATATGAGGTCTCCTTAGTGTGTTTTCTTTCCAATATGTTATTAGGTCATCTCCCATGCAAGATGTAAATTTTATGCTAAATTTAGCACAAAAAACAAGCTAATATTATATTTGGCTTAATATTTACAATTGTGCTCAAATGCACAAGATACAAATTAACACAAAAAATTCAATAATTCATTTAATATTTATGGAGAACATACAAAAATCAATTTTTTTATTACCCAAATTATGTACTCCAATAAATTTTCTATTAAAATAAATACAAAACTAATATATGGTTGATCATCAATTGTCAATTACTCAAATATAATAATTAGTGACAATATAGTAAATAAAAAAGTAGTATTTATTGATGTACCAAATTTGACTCATACTATATTTTGTGCCAAATTTGAGACAACTATTAGCATGTGTCAAATTTGACATATTTTTTAGAAAATCGTTGGAGTTGTACTTTTTATAAGATATACTAAATATAGCATTGCACCAACTTTTAGGCACTCCATTGGAGATGCTCTTATGAAATTTCCCAATGTACATAGTTGTCTTTTTTGAAAACAAACTACTCGGTCTGATAAGTGTGTTAGTTTTCTTTTTATATTTTACTTGGTGTTTCCTTTTCAATATATTATTATGAAGTTTCTCCAATGTATATAGTTAGTTTTTTTTAAAGAAACAAACTACTTAATGTAATAAGTATGTTAGTTTTCTTTTCTATTGAATCTCCTTGTCTAAGTTTTCCTTTACACTTAATTGGAGTTTTTAAGAATAACTATTTATCTATAATTTATTGATTTGCAATGTAGTCATTATTATTTTTTTAATGGGAGAATGAGACCGTTTATTTCTTCTAAATTAATAAACTATTTGTGAAGTTGTAAATAGTTTAATTAAATATTTAGAAAAATATTAATTTACAACCAAGTTATCTTTTTGCAAACTATCAATTTATTAAACAAAAAAAATTGTCAGAGAACCAGAGGAGTGAAAAAATACATAATAATAATAATAATACTAATAATAATAACAAACAACTTAAATTCAATAAGTAACATAGTCAATTCAATTTTCAAGCCAAGAGAAATAAATTATTAATTATGAATTATTTGTTTATATTATTATTTACTTTGTTCAAGTACAAGAATGCAAAACAATTTTTTTTTTTACTCATTTCCTTCTAAATTATTTTTGGTCTTCTCATAATAAGCAAAACAGAAAAAAAAAAAAAAAAAGTAATATTGTTAACGGGTTGCTCGTGCCTAAGGCATGAGCTATTCACTAGTATATATAAACATTAAGTTAATTATGTCATTCTTCAGGTTTGTTTTTCCTTTTTATATATATATATATATATGCACATTTGCTTAGTTTTATTTATTTATAGAATTTATTAATTATTTTTATTAAATTTATATTAATATTATATAAATTTCAAATAAATATTTTATTTTAATTAAATAATTTATTTATTTTTGTTTAAGTTTATGTTTGTTCTAGTTTTTGAATTTGAGAGTCACAACAAGAGATTATATATTTTATGTTTAATGTAATATTAAATATTATACGTGGATTTTAAATTTAAATTTCTTGCTAGTTTTTTTAAAAAAAATAATTTGTTGCTAATTGACAATAGATTATATTATAGGTTTAATATGATATTATTCTAATAAGTGAGTTTAAGTTTAATTAAATTTTATTTAAGTTATAAAACCTATGATTTTATTATTTTTAAATAATTATCATTGTAAAATAACTCAAAATATCCTATTTTAATTTGTTTTAAGTATTTATTATTTTTAAGTAATAATCATTGTAAAATATCTAAAAAATATCATATTTTAATTTGTTTAATTATTTATTATTTTTAAATAATTATCATTGTAAAATATCTTTAAAATATTTTATTTTAATTTTTTATTTTATTTAAGTTTAAGTGTTTACAAACTACAGTTAAATATATAAATATTATGTTAAATATAAGAATATTCCGTTAAAGTTAACATTAAAAAAAATAAAAAACCGTTAAAACCAAGAATTTCCGTTATTTACACACTTATTATATAGAAGATATATATATATATATATATAGGGAATGACTACAACGCATCCCATTTTTTTGTAATATTGGTGCATCATTTTTCTATTTCGGTGTCTGGATGGATATAATTCCAATTTTTTTTATATGACGGTATACATTGTAGGTATTTAGAATATCCTGCAAAGTTTCACGAAATTCTGAACAGTTTACGAAACCGAAAACAGAGTTCAAACTGTCAAATTTTACATTGTGTACACAAAAAAACAGGCACGCATGCAAGAGACAGTTTAGATCTTGTTTCGGTACCATAATTTATTCAGAATTTCTTGAAAATTTGTAGGATGTTCTAGATAGTTATAATGTACACCATCATATAAATTTTTTTGAGATTATGACTATTCAGGTGCCGAAATAGAAAAATGATGCACTGGTGTTGCAAAAAAAGGGGATGCGTTGTAGTCGCTCCCTATATATATATTAAAAAGAAGTTGGTTCCATTTCTTTTTTTTATTTATTTATCTTTTATGCTATCTCTTTTTTTTTTTATTTTGTATATAATTTCTCTAGAGACCAAGTTATAGCAATGACAATGATTGTTTATTCTATGGAAGGTTATACTCACTAGTGTGGTATGAGATGTGTTTTTGGTGACTCATAAATTCTACTCTCGAAGGAGTCACAAAATGCACGAGAGAAGTCTTATCATATGTATTATTTTATGAACATATTTGTATTATATGTAGAAGTAATGAACAATAAACATCATTGGATATCTTTAGTATGCATAACATAGCAACACCTATATTCACTTTATTAGAGTTGATTTTGATATTAGATTTGTTGATTATTTCATGCATTGATGTTTAAAATTGAGTCTCTATATTATCCCATAAGGCAAATAGATTTTCTTCTGTGTGTAACTTTAGTGATGTGCTTTTCTATGTTGTTTAATTTATTTTCCAACAATTGGAATATCGATTTATCTTTTAGGTGGAAATTTAAGTAATTGTTTTGTTGTGAAATTTAAGTAATTGCGCTTTGTTATGTAATGAAAAAAAATTCTAAATATTTATTGTGTTTTTTTTACATGACTAATTTCCCTTAAGTAAAAAAAAAATAGTGGAATGATTTAGTTAGAGTGGCATAAATATAATAAATGTAAAATATAATGACTAATTATTAAGTAAAAATAAGCATTATTTAAAAGATGACACTCCTCACAAAATTAAAGAGAGACTGAAGACTTAATTAGCACTCCTCTTTATATAATATGGCAATAGTACATAATATTATCACTTTACCACGTGGTGATTACAAATTACAATTGCAATTTGATACCCTATAAAGCTAAGGATCACGAGGCCTAGATTTTGTAGGAAATCGCCTTCCCGATCTTACTTACACAAGTTTATCACCATTTTACATATAATCTAAATACATTGCAAAAGAAAAAGAAAAAAGTTATTTCCGCTCCATATGCTAATGCCTTTTTTGGCCTTTGGATTTTAGGTAGGAAAGATTTTATAAAAGAAAATAGAATGAAAAAATGAAGGAAAATATTTTCTACAAATTTGATTAGAGATTTTTTTTAATATTTTTTTTTATAAATATTTATAATTGTTGTAAATTTTAAAAAATTACACTATATTTAAGTTTTAATTTTTCTAAAAAAAATTCTTAATTTATTGATTTCATCCAAACATGAAAAAATAGAATTTTTTGGATTTCATTTTTTTCCCCATTAAAATTTAAGATCCAAGTCTAAGTAAACTTTTCTTAAAAATTATATATTAGATTCTGCTGAGTTGTCAAGATATTAGAGGTGTGACAAAGAGTGAGACATAAGAGCAGGTCATGATCCTCTATGACGTGTCTTTTTTAATTCATTAATATAGATCCCATTTCAAAAATAACAAAGTCAACTTAGATTATATTAGTTATGTACATTTGTAATCAATGTGTATTATTTGAATTGAAAATTCTTACAAAATTTTGAATGAAAAATATATAGATAAGATTAATTAATACTATGATTTTCCTTTCTTGCACTCAAACCTCAAATTAAAACTCCAAGTTATAGTTGTAGATATAATTTTGTCACCACCTATAGATGGGGTGGTGTCTTGGCTCATTAAGCCCAAGGTCGGGGATCAAATCCCCTGGAACATGTATATATATATATATATATATTTATATGTATATTGCTTTTTATAGATAATATTTTTTTGGTCCATTGACTTAGTGGTGGTAGTTGTTTTTGTCATCCTCTCGTTGTGAAGAGGTTTCAATACTTTATTCCACGGAGTTATACTAAGAATGTGCTATCAACATTGGACATCAAGATCAAATTTACAACGTAGTTGTATAGTCGTCAAAAGTATTTCATTTGGTGGGTTCTGTCATATTGGTAATTGTGTTTTGTAAATTGAAAGGGGAACATTTTATTAACATGTATTATATTATAATGTATACATTATTGTACATAACATGTAATAAATTAAAAAATATATAATTTTGTTGGGTCTTCTCATAAAATTTGAGAATCTGGGACAATCTTCTAAACAGAGTCCTTATTTATTAGGTTTTCTTAGAATAAAAAAAAAAATTCTATTACACTAAAATAGTCCCTACAAATCAAAATATGACACATGAGATATGCGATTTTAAGTTTTAAGTCATTATGCTGCCACATCATCATAATTGTTAGTACCCATTTATAGTCCATAGATGGTTACATTAATATTAACCATTGGATTAAGATCAATGATCCATATTTATAGTTGTTAATTAATATTTCTAAAAATAAATTTTTATTTTTTCAAATTTTTGGAAGGGTTACCTGATGAAAAACGTGTATTTATTATGAAAATATAATATTGTAAACTTTTCATTTTTTAAATACAAGTCAATTTCTAAATATAGCTAGTGTTTCTCATTGGTTGGAAACCACATTAATTATGACAAAAAAAAAACTAAATTCAAAATTAATATAGAAAAAAGAATATTTACTTGTTGGTGACTTGCTATATCAAGTCACTATGTTGACACATTATTATAATTGTTAGTACTCATCTATAAGTAAATTTAGTATCAATATAATTATAAGTTGGGTATCGTTTCCACAAGATTGGATTTAGGAACAAATTGTATAAAATAAACACTTAACAACTCAGAAAAAAAAAATTGATATGATAAGATTTAAACTAAAAACTAAGCAAACAAGTATATAAAACATGCAACACAATGAACACAAAATAATGACAAGCTAGAATTATTAAATCCTCCTTAAATGCAAATTCAATGTATTATTGCAGATGAATGCATTAATAATTTGACTTTATCAATCGACAGTCATATAATTTTTTACATATAATTTTTTACACATGAGCTCTCTCACTTGTAATGACAATGAATCACACTAGGCCCCAAAACAAGGCTCATGTCATTGCAAACCTTACAATTAAGCACAATTATTTTCCAAAGAATCTTATGGCCCAGTAAAACAAGCATTACGCAATAAAGTCTATAAGTTTGGCCACAACCCAACTACTAAAGCCCAAAAAGGGCCTTGACTTGTTCTTAGGCATGCAAATGGGGCGAGTTTGCCCCACTTCGCTTCCGCCACACCCCGTCCCACGAACACTCTGCCCTGCCCCGCCCTGCCCCACCCCGCCCCGCCCCGATTAGTTTCTTGGAGTGGGTTGGGTCGCCCCGCCTCGACTTAATCAGGGCGGGTCTACCCTGCCCCATTTGCCTTATTTAACTTTTTTTTTTAAGAAACATTAAATTTAAATTATAATTTTAGAATTCTCCTTAAGCCTAAAATGTTGATTTTTTTATTGCAATCCTTATTTTTTACACTTCGTATCAACCACACCCTCAAATATTTTATTTTTTTTATTTTAAAATTTACAAAAATAAATACATGAATAAGGATGAATTATATAAAACATAATTTTCAATATTTACAATTCTTTCATAGAGTAGTTGTCGAATAAAAAATTATATAAATCTTACACCTAAAGTCTATTTAGAATTAAATTCTAAACCACATAAATCATATCATTATATCATCATTTAAATCAAGAATTCGCCAAGTATAATGAGAGTTTCTCAAGAGAACAAAGTATAATAAAACTATCATATACGACATAGCGCTGCACTTTCGGTGTTTCAAAAGAATCAAATGACTTTTTTCTTCTTCATTGAACTGCTACCTTAATCATCAAGATCAACTATGTATGACTCCTACAAAAAAAAGTATATGTATTAACAATAGACGTTAATAATTCATTTGATGACTTATAAAAACTTAATTAATTACCATAGTTGGATCTACACCATTATCTTCGTCATTCATGGTGACTAGTGGAGTCACTTCTGTAAAGAAAATAAAAAAATTAATATCAAAATAATACGAAAAATATATTCATATAAAAAGTATAATTACCTTTTTTGTCATTTACCAACCAACTTTGAGTGCATATCAATGGTTCTAATGTAGAAGGATGAAGTCTCGCTCGGTGTGAACCCACATGTCTACCGCCAGTACTGAATGAAGATTCTGAAGCAACAGTGCTAATAGGCACATCAAATATATCTTTGGCAATCATATTCAAGACATGATATTTGAGTCCTTTTACTTTCCAATACTTGCATATATCAAAGAATTCATCAGTCCTAGGTATCAATTTCTCTTCCAATTAGAATTCTAACTCCAACTTCACATTCTCTACACCATATGCTACTCTAACATGTGTGTCAAAGTTAGATAGATCATCCATTTGTGTTAGAGAAGATGCTGATACACTATCCATTTGCTGACTTCTTTCTCTGAGATTAGGAAACTTAGAACTGTACTCTTCCAGTAGCTCATAATAAATCTTGCAGACCTTCTCAATTTCAATCTTATATTGATCATTTCCATAAATGGTAGGAAAATAATATTTGATCAACATAAACTTATATCTTGGATCCAAAACAACTGCCACAGTCATAAGCCCATGAATCTCTTCCTATACTTTTGAAACTTAGACATCATTTGAGTTGCTATGTCCCTAATAAAGAGCTCATCTACTATCATCTATGCTTTAATTCTCATTTTAATTTGACACATCTTTGGGAAAAAAAGATTAGTTGTAGGATACTTGGTTCCGGAAAACAACTCTGTCACCTCATGAAACACTTCCAGCTTGTCACATAATTTTTGAGCTCTAATCCAATCATCTTCAGATGGTGCATATCAAACATACCTTGAATCACGCAACTTTAATCGTTCAAATACTCTATTGTACAATAAAGCTATGTTGAGCATCAAGTATGTTGAATTCCACCTTGTCTGACAATCAAGTAATAACTTTTTAGTACATGTCACTTCAAGAGAACGAGCATTGTCCTCAAATTCTCATACCTCTTTGGTGTGCCCGACCAATAAGCAACACTGTCTCGAATCTTGTCAATGCTATCACCAATAATAGACAAGCCATCCTTGACAATAAGATTCAAAATATGCACACAAAAACGCATGGTGAAGTAGCTTTCCTTCTAAAATGAAACAGTTATAATTAAATTTTTCCTTCAAAAGTGGAATAATTGCATCGTTAACAGTACAATTATCCACAATCACTGTACTAATCTTGTCTTCAATATTCCATTAAGACAGACATGAACTCAGTGTATCAATAAGTGTTACAGCATCATGTTGGCATTGTAACGCCCTACTACCCTAGAGTCGTTACCATGTGATTTTAAAATGTGTGATCAAATCAAACTTGTTTAATGAAAATTAAGTATAAAAGGGTTAGACATTCATTAAAATTATAAAAGTGCTACATTGGGATCACAAAACATTATTTCAAAATATATTTACAACTCAAAAGTTAGTCAATCTAAGCGACAAAATCAAATGATTATAATATGTCTCTCAAAACAACCCCAACCGTGGCGGCCAGGTAGGCCAAACATGTACGCATCACTCCATGCCCTCCAACTCATGGTTGATCGACATTTTTCTTGCCCTTACCTACACCACAGAGCACTCGTGAGCCGAGGCCTAGCAAGGAAAGTTCACAACACATCATATAATAATTTAATTCAACGAATACATAATTACTCAGACACTACAGACAATTACAAGTTTCTTTTAGAATTCACAACAACATAATAGCACAACAACACAGTAGCACAACACAGCCTCCACCAATCAGAGTGCGTTACCAAGCACCAACTCCATGGTCTTAACCGAGCGGGTGAGTACAACACCCTTTGACGGTCTCGCCCTAGCGACCTGCATTCAGCATGCTTAATGTCGATCTTGGCCTTTGCCGCTCTTGGCCCTTGCCGATCCCAGCCTTGGTCGCTCTCGACCCTTGCCAATCCTGACCTTTGCCACTCCTGGCCCTTGCTGATCCCAGCCTTTGTTGCTCTTGGCCTTTGCTGTTTCTGACCTCTGCCAATGTTGGCCTTTGCCGTTCCGCAACAAACACACGTATGACATAATAGTTACAAACCATACACACAATACTAAGCACAATCTAGCTCTACGGGCACAGATAGTTTTCTTACCTTGTGTCCCGAGCAGACAACCCAAAGCGATCCCGAGCACGATCCCCAAACCCGAGCCTGAGCGATAAAACCTAGTCACAATGTAATGATAAATATCAATCACAATCTAATTTAATTAAAAGCCTTCGGAATAGCATACTAGCCTCCGAGACCTTGAATTCTACTAAATCGGTAGTAGGATCCTTCCCAAGCCTTAAGATTTGAGTTCTCAAGCTTAAAACCCTTAATTGGGCAATTTCCCTTATATGAGTCGCAGCCCAACCCCTTAGGGTCATGGTGCCCTACAAGTTAGAGGGCCCCGAGGCTCTCTTCTAGGGGCACGGGCCGCGGTGCGCCTCAGCTTGCGCCATGGCGCTTGGACTATTTCAGAGGCTCCCAAGCCTTCAGGGTTCATGCGGGCCGTGATGCCTAAAGAACAAGGTCGCGACTCGGACCTGTGAACGTAGTTTTTCCCAGCATTTTCAAATTCCTATACTCCCCAAAATCGTTCCAAACTTAGTTTTTACCCTAAATAAACCACCCAAATCATTCCAGCAATTCAGATACATGATAATTAACAACCTATAGCTTCTAAAATATTCCTAAAACTAACAATTCTCAATTTAAAAACCAAAACCTTAACTCCTCAAAAACACCATAGAAAGGTTACAAAAATGGATCTTACCTCTATATTTCCTTAGTGAAAATTCGAATTCCCTAGCTGTAGGTAGTCACAGCAGCCACAAACCCCTAGCCACCAACCCTAACTCCGCCAAAGTGATTCAAATCCCCTCCTAGCCTTAAGGGAGAGAGAGCAATGGGAGATAGAGAAGAGATGCTTTGTTTTTTAGGGTTGTTCCCCTTCTTTTTGACTACTTCTAGACTCCCTAGGGTCCCTAAATGGTTAAGGCTACTAAAGACCAAGCCTATCCATTGCCATAAAGGACCAAAATACCCCTAACTTCAAATATTTCCCCTTTAATGCCCACAAGGGCGATACCGTCATTTGCCATGTTTCCCGCTGAACCTCAAATAAAACTATGAATTCCCAATTCATCCAGGCATACCCAAATAACCGCGAAATAAGTACTTGTTACCCGGTAAACCATAAACACATGCCAAGTTCCCAAAATACCCCTAAGCTCACCCTGAGTCGAGTATCTGACCCCGTTGTGACTATTCCGCTAATCCGTTCCCTAGGATCGTCTCAGACCACACATCTCAAATATATCCCCATAACACTGGGGTCTCACTCATAACACATACATAATTACATTTTTGCCATCAACTGACTAAAATTACAAACATGCCCCAATTTACAAAAATGGGCCCACATGCATATTTAATACACATAAATATGCATATCTAGTCACATTACCACAAAAATAATTTATATCACACAATCACATGTATAACCCATTAATCACACATATAATTCTAATTAGGCCCTCCAGGCACAATAATCAAGGCACTTGGCCTTAATAACAAATTCGGGATGTAACAACTATCCCCTCCTTATTAAAATTTCCTCCTCGAAATTTATTCAAACATCTCGGAATACTGATTTCGCATACCTGAATATACCTCCAAAGTCAGGTCCTTTACCTTACCACTTCTTTGCAACACTTTCCCAAGAACGATAGTATTAATCTGTAAGACTTTATCTCTTTTTTCCAGAATTTCCACTGGCTTTTCCTTACACAATAAGTTTCACTGAATTTCCAAAGTCTCTTTACCTCAATCAGGAGTCGTACTCGACACCCCTTTCCTTAATATTGGCACCAGTAATACCTTATAAGCCTCTACCAATGTTGGGGTAAGGCTAATCTGTAGGCTCCTGGCCTAATCCCTGTTAGGATCTCACAAATATATCAAATCTAGAGTCAAACCACTATTTCCTTTCTGAACCATCTTATCCTTGTTAGTTCATAATACCCGGAAAGATACAAAGTCCTCAGTCCTGGAACTCCACGTTCCCATATTTGGATTTGAAAACTATTAAGTCCTTTTAATAACATAGACACTCGTGCCTTAACGATCCTTAATAATTTAATTGTTCCCCCGAGCCAACTCTGAACCAGGATACTTCCTGTCCCTGGGTTCATTTTTTTTCCGGAATAAGCACTTCTCATTTCCCTATCTCACAATATCCTACTCAGAGCCACTCTATGACCCTTTTTCCAGAACCTGGGAACCTAAGGGTCTCAATCTGACACTATCGTTTTCGGTGTCCAGTGGAGGCGTATGGTCTCCTTTCGTACACGCTCCCTCGTTTGATATCTCACTCACACAACCATAGTGTGTTAACCCAATAAGTCAAGTCACAATTCTTCGCATCCACTCACCTCATCTCCAATCTGAGGTGATCCACCCCTAAGGTCCATAATTATATTCCTTCATACTAACTCTGGGATACCCTAGAGTCATAATAACCCTTTTGGATTCTGATTATCATCTCTCACTTACTAAAAGGTTAGGTCATGCGCCTCCCAGTATATGAATTTTGGTCTTAACACCCATTCAAACTTCCTGGATACAATAATCATAAGGGGTAGCCTAAGGCTCGTCTTGCATCTTCCCCTCAACGCCAACCCCCATCGGATCACTCATCTAATCGGCACATCTTAACCTACCTATACCAAAGTGTTAGGATTCTTAACCATTCCTACAAGATCTTCTTTTTGTGTTTCGCCGTTCATTCATAGAAATATATCCACCAATTATCAATCATAGGTTCCAAACCAATCCCGGTCATTACCTCAGTTTGACCGTGGTTAATCGAAATTACTATCAACTCGACATCCAATATAGAATATCTAAGTCCTCATCCCTTCATCCACTATGAGGTACAAACGATCACTCTTTTAGTGTATATAAGGTCGCATCCTAATCCTTGACGCACCGTACTAATACTCCATGTTCTAAGCAAGGACAGTGTCCACTGCACCATCCTCCTGTACCAGTCCATCACATGCATATCCTAAACCCATGGCGTGTGAGTCAATTTCATTTCGACCTTTAAGAATCCGACATGCGACTATCCATTCAAACAAACTTTATGTTTCTATGTTACTTTAATTAAGGGTATAACAATCCCCGAAGATGCTTCAAGTAAAAGTCGAGGTGTCACCAGTCTCTTCGTGCTTCTAACCCCCTTAGGCGTTCCTTTACCAATTGTCTTCCAGCTTCTATCTTAACTGAACCATATGCAATCCTAGCACCTCCTATAATGTGACCTTGAGTATCATCTAGAGCAGTTGGAACTTATCCATTTTGGAGCCTTACCTATAATCCCCACTTCCTCATCCTCAGTAGTATCAACACATGTATTACTTGTATTCTGTTCTTAACCGGAAGAAGTCCAAAACATTCTCGATCGAGCTAGATATGACCTGTCCAAATCATCCCTGTATTCTCCACTTGTTAAGTTTATGTGGGCCACTGGAATATTGATCGGTTTGAGAGCCTTCACTAATAACCCATCACATCGAACTTGGTGCGAGAGACAATTCCTAAAATGTCCCTTTCGTTGATCCTTAGCATGTAATAACCGGATCGAGGGTCAATTCCCAAGAGCACTGTCCTACCTTCGCAACTAGGCAATTAATCCTTCATTCCTGACAATGGATACTTATTCTCAACAATTATTTTATTTGGCTATCCATATGCAGTACACATTCTCGTAGACTTGGCCTTCTTCTTGACAAACGGTGTTGACGTGTCCAATGAGGAGGTGCTTCGTCTAATCAACCCTCAAGTCAAATAACTTCTTCTTCAACTGAGCCTTTAATTTTTTCTGCTCAGCTAGTGTCATTCTTCATGATGTCCTCGATACCAGTTCTATCCCTTCCTTAAATCCGTAGCATACTCGATTCCTTGATGCGACAACAATTTCAACAAATCCTTGTGAATCCATCTGAAACCTTACTGGATGATCCAGTCTTCATGTGGTTTAAATGATATATCCTTAGTGGTACCCTTCACAGTAGCTAGGCATCCTGTAACCGCAATCGGGTCCTTTCTGTAACGCCCTAAACTCCAGGGACCGTTACGGGGTGCCTTTTAAACAGTGCTAAACTCGCTAATCGAGTCATTTGGCCATAATCGTGTAATTAAGTATGATTAGCGGTTTAGGGATTAACATTTTTGGTTAAGATATAACGTTTCACTAAAACATTTACTATATACATTAAGATCCCAAAAATATAATTTAAAGGTTTATTACAAGAAACTATTTACAACCAGCCGATCTAAACGGCAAAATAGGGTTTAACCCTAGTTCCTCTTTCAACCCTCGGCTGTGGCGGTCGAGTAGCCGCATATGTACACATCGTCACCTAAGCGCTCCAACTCATGGATGGTCCAGCTTTCTTTTGCCTTTACCTGCACCACATAGCACCCGTGAGCCGAAGCCCAGCAAGAAAACTCAATATGCTCATGATCAGTAATATCATGTCATCAAATCATAAAGTGCATGCCTAGCCATAATAGCCTTAATCACACATGCAAATAAGTTCAAATAATGATGGGTATCCAGGATAATGAATCCTGCCCTCCTGAGTGGATGACCATCAAGTCAATCCTAATCAGATGAGTGATTTAACACTGGTGGTTCCGATAACCATGCTAGGCATATAGCCCTAAATAGAAGAGTGACAGTTGTAAAAGTCACTAAGGTGGGTTCCATTCCCTTTACAAATAAGTGATCACATCACTAGCTTAAATAGAATAAGTGATTGATAAGCAAGTCACCAATGCAAACCAATCAAGTGACCATAGAGTTATTACTGTGGGATTCTGTTCCCTCTAGCCATGTGACGATACGGTCACCTGGACCTTCTGGCCCTGACTTTGAGTAACTAGTCATAGAACTAGGCAATTCATCAGTGTAAACCAAGAGAGTGACCATAGAGTCACAACTGTGGGTACCGCTCCCTTAGCCATGTGACGATAGGGTCACCTGGGCCTTTGGCCCCAACTCTGAGTAACTAGTCATAGAACTAGGCAAGCGCTTTTAGTTTTCATCGAACTTAGGGTCGGTCCAGCATTAATGCTCATAGTGAGTCATCCAATGCAGATGTCGATTAGATATAATCTTTTATCGGCTCTACGTTCATGGCATTTAGGCCGCTCCTGACTCTTAGGTCAGTAACACACGACCAGCGCTCAAAACTATTGCCGAGCTTGACTAGTAAGTCACAGCTTCACAGCTAGTTCTGACACCATTGCCGATTTCGACTAGTAAGTCAGCGCCACGCATAAGTAAGCAATGCTACCAGGCATATATCATATGTCAAATATCTGAATTCAGGGCATTCAACATGCTTACTTAAAAATTTCTAGCATAATTAGGATCATGCATAAACACAGAGACTCAAGCTCTGATCAATCTCATATTTAACATTCATGGCATGCCCTAACCACATGTTTCTCGTGCATCACATGCATCACATTTAAAAACTGGACATGCCTCAATAACAACCATGCATGTCATATATGGGTGCATTTTTCTTACCTTTGGTCCAAGCACAGGTTACCAATAAACAAGCCACAAGCACGATCCTGATTCCTAGCCTCTACTGATAACCTAGTCACAACCACAATATAAAACCTCACCAAAATGGGTAATAAAAGGTTCCCAGACCAAGAACTATCCTTCGGGACATCGAATTCCACTAAACTAGGTAGTAGGAACGATCCCGAGGCCTAAGGTTTGAGTTCTCATAACCAAAACACCATTTTGGCCACAAATGGCCTCAAGTGTCGCGACCCTTCCTCCCAAGCACCGCGACCCGCCTCCAAACAGAGGCATAACTCTTCTCTGCCTGAACCTAGTGCCGCAGCGCTCCACCTTGCGTCGTGGCCCTTACAGCCCATCAGCAACCTTCACCTTCTTCCTCGAGCTTGGGTCGCAACGCCCAAGAACAGGGTCGCGGCCCAACCACAAACCAGCCATTTTTCCTCGTTTTCTCCATTTTAAAACCTTACAATAACCTATCAAAACATCTCCAAATCCAAAAATCAAAGTTCCCAAACATCGTCATCATCCAAAACCATTAAAACCCAAGTCTCAAATCATCCAAAAACTCATTAAAACACAAAATCCAATTCAAGCTTAAAATCTTTAAAAACTTAGAACTTAAAACTTGGATTACCTTCGATTATGTCATTTCCCAACTAAATCCTCCAGCTAATAAGCTTCTAATCTTCCCTAGAATCGCTATGCCTCGATCCTTGCTTGAATCCGAGTCCTAGAACTCAAGTTTCCTTCGAAAATGCGATCGGGAGACAAAAATGGAACTTTGAAGGAGAGAGAACATTCTGAACGTTCTTTTTATTTCTTAACAGGTTACTTCAAGCTTAAGTAGCCTCAAACAAATCCTAATGCTCGGGGTCCCGAAAACGTCCCCGGGGGAAAAATAGTCAAAACCTTCATAATTTCCTCCATATCTTATTAACTCCCAATTTATCATAAAAAATTTATTCCTATTACCCAATAACCCGGTAATGCTAAATACCCCTTGACACACTCCAAGTCAAGCATAAATCCCGTTGTGACTTTCCCACTAGCTTATCTCCTAGGATCGTCTCGTGCTGAGTAACCCTAGCATAACCAAATAATAATAAAGCACCACACACATATCACATATATGCCAAATATGCCCGAAATGGCCAAAATATAAAAATCACCCAATTAATCAGAAATGGGTTCACATGCATATGTAATACACCTAAACATGCATATTATTATTAAATAGCATAATAAATCAGTTATGGCCCTCCCAGCCTCCTAATCAAGGTCCTAAACCTTATAAGGAAATTTGGGGCATTACACTTTCTTTTTAAACTCAGAAGTCACCACCCTCTCTTTTAGTCCATGGCCATCCCTTATTGGCAAACTAATTCATAATTAGGATCATACCACTTCCATCATATAACAATCCCAATCAATTATTACAACTAACTTTTCACCCATAATACTATGACCCATTTCTTCAAAATTACCAACTTTCCTTAGCAGACACAAGATCTCAAGCCCTATAGCGTAATAACCATACGGTATGTACCACATATCTATGTTTCCACTGAGGGATACGTAGCACCAGACTCAATCAGCCCAATAAAAAAGTACAAGAACTGGAAAGCTGACATGTCGCCTTTGAGGGGCTAGCCTCAGGCTCTGACTGCGTCGAGACGGACACTCGAGCTGGGGTAGAGCTATCTGTACTTTTTTTATCTTCCGTCTTTGACTTCGAGAAATTCCTCTGGATGTGCCCTACTATTTCGCATAGAAAACATGCTTTCGCTCGGCATTCGCCCAGATGGCATCTCCTACACCAAGCACATACTGGATAACTTCTCTAGACCTCATAGCCGACCTGAATACTATGACCCCTCCTATCAGTACCAGGAGTAGTAGAACTATCAAGGGTCTTTCTTTCCTGGTTAATGGGACTCCGCCCTACCTGATCCCACAAATGGGGATACCATTGCCTGAGCTCCCCGCCCAATGAAATTCTCACTTTATGTCCCATCTCTTGCGTCCTCTATAACAAGGGCCCTCTCTACTACCCAAGCGTAGGTAACAATCTTATATATTGGAGCAATCCCAACGCTCTGGGTCATCCTAGGGTTCAATCCTCGAATGAATCGCTCCTTCTGAGCCACAATTGTTGGTACCAAATCAAAAGTGAATTTGGCCAATCTATGAAATTCACTGACATACTCTGTCACTGTCTTACTACCCTAAATCGAGTTCATAAACTCATTGGTCTTCGCAATTCAAATTGCGTTACAGCAGTGCCTCTCGTTAAACCATTGTCTGAATTCCTCCCAACCCATCATGACAACATTTTGGGTCTGGGATACAACTTCTCACCATGTTTGGGCATCCTCCCCCAACATGTATGTGGCACAAGCCACTCTATCGTTTCCTTTCGCTCCTATATAGCCAAGGATGGAGCTAATCATGCCCATTAACTGTTCAGTTCTAAATGGGTCCAAACCTTTCTCATAAACTGGAGGATGATGCTTCTGGAATCTCTCATCCAGTAATTCCCATATGTTTCCACCCTCAGATTAAGCCGAAACTGGTGCCATTGTTGCCAACACACACATGAAAACATTCTCAGACAGAACCCACTATCTCAACCACCTAATCTCTTTCTCTTGCTTTTGCAATCTTGCTTGCATGCCAGCAAACATATGCTGCCAATTTTGGGGGCAGATGGAGGACTTTGGCCTCTACAGTCATCAGTAACCCCAACATTAACAATGCCTGATCTAGTTGACTGCCTTGAACACAAAACTTCCAAATCTATCTGTATCCAATAACCTAACCTACTAGCCCTGTGTTAGGGTTTTATGCCCTAATTAAAACCCAATATCTTTCTAATCTCATTTTATTATCAATAAAAGAATAGAAATCATTTTTTGACTTGGACAATCACTTTTCTTACATGTTTTATTTTCATGATTATTTGTTTAATATAAACTTCTTGTAATGCCCCAAATTTCCTAATAAGGGTTAGGACCTTGATCAGGAGACCGGGAGGGCCATAATTGAATTATGATGCTATTTATTGATCATATGCACGTTTATGTGAATTATATTATTATATGATGGTAAATGCATGCATATGGGAGTAATTATAATTATAAGGGTATTTTGGTAATTTGACCGCTGTGGGCGTAATTGTGTATTTTGGGTGCATGTTTGTGATTAATTAATATAGCCACATTACAAGGTGGATTGGTTCAAGCTAGTCGGCATGAGACGATCATGGAATGCAAGTGCTCGGTCTAGTCATAACGGGTTTAAGTCCGGGGCTCGGGGTGAGTCTCGGGGTGAATTTAATGATTAGAGCATTACCGGGGAATTAAAGGGTAATGGGATATGGATTATTGGTGTTAATTATAATTAACGAGATAGGCGGGAAAGGACGATTTTACCCTTGGGAGTCTTTAGAAGCCTTTATTTGACCTAGGGGAAAAATAGTCTTTTCACCCCTAAGATTTATATAAACTCAAGGCTGTAGAAGAAGAGAACAAAAACAGAGCCTCATCATCCTTATCTTTCTCCCTCACCCGTGCACCATTTTCCCTCTTTCACTCTTTGGAATTTTGAAGCCAAATTGAAGGGGCAAGCTAGGAGATCAAAGGTGGGAGCTTAGAAACTTAGTTCAACCATTGAAGAGGGTTTAATCTTGAGTTTGAGGTAAGTTTCAGCCATGAAATCTCTGGTTTTACTCTGTTTTTGGTTTAAGTTTTCAGTTTGTGATTTCTTGGTGGATAGTTGGAATTAATGGAAGCTAGGTTGGTGTTTAACTTGGGTTTTGATGAGGGTGAGTTGTAGATGAAGTTTAGTGGTTGAATTGGGTGTTAGGTTGATGTTTGGGACTGGTTTGAAGGGTTGGTTTTAAGGAAAAATACAGGGGAAGAAAACTGGTTCTTGCTTGTGTAAAGGGCCGCGGCACGGCTATGGTGAGCCGCAGCTTGCGTTGCTTTCTGGGGGAGATGAGCCTCTGTCTAAGGTGTGAGCCGCGGCGCGGCTAGGGAGGGCCGCGGCCCATAGAGGCATTTTTGGCCAGAAATGGGTTTTTGACTTGGGGATGCTAGCCTTAGGCCTCGGGGTCGATCCTACTACTCGGTTTAGTTTGGATTGATGTCCCGGAGGCTAGATATTGGTTTGGGAACCTATGTTAATCATTTTTATTAATGGTGTCCCATATTTGGTTATGACTAGGTGACCGCTAAAGGACTAAAAGTTGATTGTTCTCAAGGGTCGTTCTTTTAATCATTCTAGCTCGAATCTGAGGTAAGAAAACTGCACCCTGTGTATAGGTCACATGCATGGCTATTCTTGATGCATGTTGGTTGATTATTAAATATGACATGCATGGCTATTATCGGTACATGTTGGATTGTAAATATAATGCATATGATGCACGAGAAACATGTGATTAGGACATGCTTTATATACTGAGTATGATATCGTTCAGAGCTTGAGCCTCTGTGTTTATGCATGATCCTAATTGTACTAGTACTTGTTAAGTAAGCATGCTGAATACCTTGTATATGGATATTGGACATGTGATATATGTTTGGTGGCATGGCTTACTTGTGTATGGCACTGACTTATTAGTCAGATTCGGCAATGGTGTTAGATCCATCTGTGAAACTGTGATTTATTAGTCAAGTTCACAATGAGTTGAACACTGTTCGTGTTTTATTGACCTAAGAGTCAGAAATGGCATAGAGTTATGAACGCCGAGCCAAATGAAGATTAGATCTAATCGATATCAGCATTGAATGACTCATATGGGGTATTAATGCTGGACCGACCGGAGGGTCGATGAAAATTATAAGCGCTTGGCTAGTCTAAGACTAGTTATTCAGAGCCAGGCCACACGACCCCGGTGGCTGTTTGTCACATGGCTAGGGAACGCTGTTCCATAGTTATGACTCTAGAGTCAGGAGGAAGGTTATGTTGGTGACTAATCACCATGCACCTATCCTGTTAAAGCTAGTGAGATGCTCACTTATTTGTTAAGCCCTGGTGATCCTATCGTCACATGGCTAAAGGGTGCTGTCCCCATATTTGTGTCTTTTGCGATAGTCACCTATTTGTTTGGACTGTTGGTCTTGAATAATTAATGCAATCACTGTTGATATTATATCATGTTACATTGTGCTTTCTTGCTGGGCTTCGGCTCACGGGTGCTATGTGGTGCAGGTAAAGGCAAAAGAAAGTTGGACCATCCTTGAGTTGGAGAGCTTAGGTGATGACGTGTACATATGCAGCTGCTCGTCCACCACGGCCGAGGTTTGAAGGGGAACTAGGGTTAAACCCTTTTTTGCCGCATAGAACGGCCTGTTGTAAATATTTTCTTGTAGTAGACTCTGAAATTATAATTTTGGGATCCCAACATGTATATATTAAACGTTCTAGTGAAACGTTATATCTTATTCAAAATTTTAAATCCCTAAACCGCTAATCATACTTAGTTACACGATTTTGGCCAAATGACTCGATTAGCGAGTTTAGCAAAGTTTACAAGGCACACCGTAACGGTCCATGGAGTTGGGGCGTTACACTTCTATTAAATCCCGAGCATATAGCTAATCATATTTATAGTGACGTAATCACAGTGGAATATAAATATGATTATATGTCCAAAATAAGTTAGTCCTAAGATTAGTCAGTGCACAAGATTTATACTAACTTGCCAATCTACGATATGCTACTTACACATTGTGATATTATGTTCTTTCCAGAACATTAGCAATGCAGATAAGATTGGATGTATGTATTACATCGGAATGGACCGATATTGACAGTTGATAGGATAAGTAAACATACCGTTCTTATCTATTCTAGTCATATCATATAGTTGACCATAGGTCAATTCAATCTCATTTCTGAGTGGTTAGTATTCTAACTGATTGTATTATTTGAGTTCTTTGACTTGTTCATTACCAGCTTACCCTACGGACTAGCCCATACTTACATCATGGGAACTCGATAGTATAATTGAGTGGGAGTGTTAATCATAGATATGAACATCTATAACTTCTAATGAAGAAGTGAAACGATGATTTCCTTTTAGTTTGGTTCAAGGTGTTAAATGATAGAGATCTCATTTCAGTAATTAATATTAGTTTACTGAAATATCATTTACAAGGAACTAAGTGTTGTAAGGATAAAATACAATGAGGGGCAAAACAATATTTTAGTCACATCTTATTGTAGGCCATCTATAGAGGATTGAGCGACAATTATGGTTGTAACAATGGATAATTAATATCGTATCTATATTTATTATAAAACGTTCTATGAATTCAAGAGTGCAATTCCAAGTCATTAGTGGAGTCACAGGGAATTAATAAGTTAGTAAATTTATTTGTTAGATTTATGATAACTTATCGAAGCTTGATTTCATAGGCCCATAGTCCCCACTGTACCTGGGATAAAATTATCTAGATAGTCTCAATTAATCGATTTAATTATCAATTAGAATCATCAAAGTTGACCAGGTCAATTTTGGATAGTTTCACAGAGTTATGTAATTTTGAGAAGAAAAGAGAAATTATGGTAGATTTATTAATTAAGATAAATTGGTATATAAATTAATAAATAAGTTTAAATCAAGGTTCGAATCATAAATAATTAATTTGATAAAAGACTTAAATAATTATTTAATTTATTAAATCAATAGAAAATAATACAGGTCTTGATTTTAAGGCCAATGGACTTATAATAAAATGGGAAATTTCACGCGCCTAAAACCTATGATAATTTCAACCTAGGGCTGTTAATTGGCTATTATTTTATTGATTTTTTAATTAAATTAAATGGCCTAATTGAATCTATAAAAGGAGTGCTAAGTGAGAGAAGTCACATAAGTCACAAGAAGACAGACACAGGTTTTCTGATAGTTTTAGATTCTCTCTAAACACAAGTCATTTTCTAAGCCTCTTTGTTCTTTTCTCTTCTTCTCTCTATATCTATCTCATATGTTGAGAATTTCCCACTCTAGTCTAGGTGATTCTAAGGATACTTTGGAAGACTGTGAAGATTATAGAAGATCGGTTCAGTTTCTTGGTAATACTCTGCGACAGAAAGAATACAAGGGTTAGAGAAACTGAAGGAAGGACGCATTCATTCCGCTGCGTATAATATAAGTATTCTTGTCATTATTTCTCTTTGTATTCAATTTTAGAAACATGTTTTAGGTTATCTCATATTAATTTGTTTAATATTAGATCTACATGAAAATAAATAAAGATCTTGTATAAGTTTCCCAACAACTAGCCTCAGAGCCTTTGGTAATCTTTATTTTCATGCATGAACATGTTAAAAATTAGATTATTTGATGTGTTTGAAAATTTTGATGGATTTTCATGTTTTTATGAAACATATTGATTTTATGTGATTATTAACAATTTTTAGGTTATTTTGTTGTGTTTTCTATGCTATTAATTTTTATATATGCTTTATTTTGTGTAAAACATGGTAAAAATTAATTAGAAATCGTTTTTGGTTTGAAAAATTGTACAATTTTTTTTTTGGAAAAATTTGGCCCGTCTGCCATTGCGTGCGCACACGCGCGCGCACACGCGCGCGCACACATGCACACGTCACCTCTTGCGCGCACGTACCAGCGCTCACGTCACCCAGCCACCACGCGTGCCCATGCACGCACCGCCTTGACATCCGCGCACGTATCCTTGACCACCACCCGCGCGCCCTGTGCGCGCACACCCAGCTATTAGCAGCCAGGTGAACAGATGGGTACTGTTTATAAAAAAATTATTATTTTTTAAATTAAAAAATAAAAATTGTGAAAATTAATTATTTATAATCAAAGTCAAAATATCAGATTTGTTTTTGCATTTAAAAATATTTTTTAATATAAGATATTTTTGTTAGTTGAGATTTAAATAATTAGATATTTTCTACAAAGATTTAAATTCAAATTTAAAAATAGACTAACAACTTAATTTTTAATCTTCTAAAATATTAAAATATTATAATTAAGATATTAGATATTTAAGATATTTTCTTTTAAATACTTGATATTTTTTATTAAATCTTTATTTTAAAATATAAATATCTTGTTATTCTATAGTTTTTAATATTTAAATTATTTGAAATTTGTTAGTTAGATAATTTATGGATATTTGATTTTGATTAACTGTTTTGAGATATTTTAGGGTTGTTATAACTATTAATATATATATTTTTAAAATGGTTAAAATATTAGCTAATTGTAATGCCTCAGATTCCCTAATGCGGTTTAATGGCTGAATTAGTAGGCCGGGAGGGCCATAACTGTTTAATTATGCCATTAAATGATAATATGCATGTTTATGAGAATTATATTATAATATGATGTTATATGCTTGCAGGTGAGTCCACATTTGATTATTATGATATTTTGGTAATTTGGCCCATTGATGGCATAATTGTATATTTGTATGCATGTCAGTGATATATTGTTGAGACCACATTATAATGTGGGTTTGTTCGAGCTATTCGGCATGAGACGATCCTGGAATATTAATTAGCGGTCTAGTCATAACAGGTTAAGTTCGGGGCTCGGGATGAGTCTCGAGGTGATTTTAATGATTGGAGTGTTACTGGGAATTAAAGGGTAACGAGATATAAATTATTGGTGTTTGAGATTATCGAGAATAGCGGGAATTGGAGAGCGTTAATTATGATTAACGAGATAGGTGGGGAATACCAATTTTGCCCTTGGGAGCCTTTAGAAACCCTTAATTGACCTAGGGGTATAATGGTCTTTTCACCCCTAGGATTGATATAAACCATTTTAGACTGTAAAAGAAGAGGAAAAACAGAGCATCTTCAAGAGCCTTCCCGTATCTTTTCTCCTTCAGTTTCCTTTGAGATTTTTGAGCCATTCTTGAGGATTCAAGCTTGGGAAGTAAGCCTTGGGAGTTTGGGAGAGTGTTCCACCATTGAAGAGCATCATAAGCTGAGCTTGGGGTAAGTTTCTAGCCATTGAATTCTCTGGTTGGCCCTGTTTTGGTTCTAGTTTTCTGTTGTGATTTCTAGGTTGAATATTTGGTTTTGTTGGGAGATTTAGCTAGGGTTCTTATGGTTGTGATGTTTGGGGTATGTTAGGATGGTTTTTGGGTTCATTTGGCACCAAAAATGGGATTTGGAAGCATTGGAATTAGGTTAGAATCGAAGGAGATTTCAGGGGAGTGCTGGTCTGGGGGTAGCGCTACAACGCCCACCCTAGAGCGCTATAGCGCTACACATGATACTTTTGGGAATTTTGGGGGATCTGAGAATAGCACTGGGGCGCTAGGGAGCAGCGCTGTAGCGCTATTCTGTTCCTTCAGAATCCCGTTGTGAGTGTTTTTAAGTGTTTTTGGTTCAGGGTTTCAATCCTTAAGGCCCGTGATCAAATCTACTCACCGTGTGGGCATGTCTCGAGGTCCTCAGAGTGGTGCTTAGGTTAAGACCCTTTCATTGTGGATTTTCATTAATGGAGGTTATAATTGGTTGTGATTAGGTAACCGCTAAGGAACCAAAAGGTTGATCGTTCTCAGGAGTCGTTCTTATTATACTTCTCGCTCGAACTTGAGGTAAGAAAACTGCACCCTGTGTTTATGACATGCATGATTATTGTTGTGGCATGTTGGTTGATAAATGTGGACATTGATTGCATATTAAATGCTAGCAAATGTTGTTTACTTATGTATGACACTGATTAGTCAGGGACGACATTGGTCGCGTATCACTGACCAAAGAGTCAGAACGGCATAAACGTCCTGAACGCAGGGTCGAATGAAGATTAGATCTAATCGATGTCAGCGTTGAATGACTCTATGGCATTAATGCTAGACCGACCCTAAGGTCGATGAAACTTATAATCGCTTGACTAGTCTAACCTAGTTACTCAGAGCCAGGGCCTAAGGCCTAGGTGACCGTTTGTCACATGGCTAGGGAACGATGTTCCAGGGTTATGACTCTATGATCATGAGGAAGGTTATGTTGGTGACTAGTCACCATGCACCTATCCTATTTAAGCTAGTAAAATGTTCACTTATCTGTTAAGCCCCGGTAACCTTATCGTCACATGGCTAAAGGGAGATGTTCCCATCTTGGTGACTTTTGCGACGGACACTTACTTGTTTTGGACTGAAAGTCCTGAATGGTTATTATGATCATTGTTGATATTATATCATGCTATATTGTGTTTTCTTGTTGGGCCTTGGCTCATGGGTGCAGGTAAAGGGAGAGAAAAGCTCACCCAGCCTTGAGTGGAGAGCTTATGTGGTGATGTGTACATATGCGGCCGCTTGACCACCACGGCCAAGGAATTCTCAGAGGAACTAGGAGTTTACCCTATTTTGTCGCTTAGGTTGGCGGGTTTGTAAATTTGAAACAGTAATGACCATTTTGTGTTGTAAATAACTTGTAAAATATTTTATGGGCCCATGAACAGTTTTATGTATTTAGCAAAATATATCATTTCCTTTTTATTGATTTTCCACCTTAGCCTATTAATAACACTTAGATGCACGTTTTAACCAAAGGACTCAGGTAGCGAGTCAAATTTCCGGTTCACCGTAACTGTTCTGGGGTAACTAGGGCGTTACACTAATAGTTTTAATAACACAAGATATTTTTTGAAAAACAATTATGATATTGATTTTAAAGTTTAAAATTGCTTAAATTTTGAAAAATATCTTCTTTTTTCAACCAATTAATAAAATATTTTTTTAATAAATGAGATTTAAATTAACTATGGTTAATTGTTGATAAATCCTATTTAAATTAAATTAATAATTTTCAAATTATCCTAAACCAAGTTGATTATTGATAAATGAAATTTAAATTAACTATTGTTAATTGTTGATAAATTTCATTTAATTAATTTGAATTTTTTTTTATAAATTCTAGATAATTCGTTGTGGTATTTTTGCAAATGAAATAAATTGTGGTATTTTTGCATAAATTCATAGAATTGCTCATATAGTAACATGATTAGACCCATCCAATTATAACATGCCTGTTTGCTCTATATGTGGTATTTTTGCAATTGGGCTTAGATGCATATAGTGGCCCATATAATTGTTAGATATATGGATTTTGCCAAATAAAATATTCATAAAATGATAGGTTTTATTTGGGAATATTAGAAAATGTAAAGTTTAAATTCCTCTCTTGTGGGTGATTCCACTTGCGAATACCCATTTTCTTTGCATGTCTATAGTGGGCCTAATCAATTAATGAAACGAATGTTTAAATTCCTGTCTTTTGGAGCTTGTATGGAAGATTAGGGGCCTTTATAGTGGGAACGACATACTGGATCCAGCCCTCCTCCATACAAGCCCAATTGTTAAGGCCCATTTACCTGAGTTGGACTTAATTGTATAGGTTCATTATAGGATAGTTTACATAAATATGGGAAAAATATATATAGTTTCTAAATTTATGGAAAAAAAATAATTATACAAAATATGGTAAGTTTTGGAATTTTTTTTTTTTAAATATGGTAATTTCACTCTCCCTTGTTTTCTCTTCTCTCCCTCACGATCTCTCTCTCTCTTCTCATTTCTTTCTTTCTCCTCCCCCATTTAGTGTCCATCTCAGATATCTTCCGGTGATGCCACCTTCGTCGCTACCTCCTCCTCCGACGATCTGGTTCTTCTTCTTCTTCTGTCTTTCTTATTTTTCTTTTTCTTTCTTCAAATCTAGTTTTATTCTTCTTCTTTTTCACATCTGATTTTGAACTTCATATTTGATTTTTTTGGTTTTTTTTTTCCAAATCTGTTTAAGTAACCAGGTACCATGACAGTTGACTTCATATTTGATTTGATTTAAGAAATGTACTCAAGGAAAGTTGACTGCTATTCTTTGGTGTAGACTAGGGTAGTATAAGAAGCTAGGTAGTTGAATATTTTAGGGCACTTTTAACATATGAAAGCTTAGGTTAGCTGATTAGTTTTTTTGGTTGGAAAAAGGCAAAAGTTGTCAAAAGGTTTTTCCCTGTGATGTTTAGGTCAATTGGATATAGGTTTAGTAGCCAAACGTTGCCAAGTGCCACAAACATGCAACATCATTGTGGATGTGGTAATTTTGACACTGTTGCAATGCAGGAGAGGAAAAAATCAATGAATAATAGGTGTGAGTACGTAATTGTGGTAATTACAGTATTGCAAGGTTTCTGCTTGTGGTAGTGGTTTTGTATTTTAACGTCGGTGAATGTATGGTGCTGACAAGCTGCACCAATGCTTATGATTGTAATGGCTGGAAATTGTGGTGGTAATAAGTGACACTGACGGGACACTTATTGCTAGTCTCCAAGAAGAATATTAATACATTATTGCTCTACTGGTGGAATGCTCTATTTGGAACTTACCTCCATTTGAATAGAAACCCAGTTGCAATACAGTTGTGGAGATTAGCTCTGTTTCTTCTTCTTCTCCTTCTTCTTCTTTCTTCAAATCTAGTCTTATTCTTCTTCTTCTTCTTTTTCACATCTGATTTTGAACTTCATATTTGATTTTTCTGGGTTTTTTTTCCAAATCTGTTTAAGTAACCAAGTACCATGACGCCTGATTCATTTTATTCATATCTGATTTTTTTTAGACCTAGGTGTAACCAGTTACAATAACGAATAATTTATATTTGATTTTGTTTTCACACCTGACTAAGTAACCAGGTACCATAGCAATTGGTTCTTTTTTTTAGATTTGATTTTTTTTTTCAAACCTCACTGTAACTAGTTACGATTATGATTAGTTTAGATTTTTTGTTTGAATCTTATTTTTTTCCAAGTCTGGCTAAGTAATCGTTTACCATTGCAATTGTCTCTGTTTTTTTTTGCATTTTTTTTTCAGACCTTGTTGTAACCAGTTACCTTCAAGATCAATTTAGTTTATTTTTTTCATATAAGTTTTTTTTCCTTCCAAATCTCACTATGTAACCAGTTACAATTCAATTGATATTTTGATAATGGTACATTACTTAAAAAAAAAATTATTTTTATAGTTGTAACCAGTTACTACAACACCTCTTAAATAATAAAACTGATTTTTTATAGTTGTAACCGGTTACCACACATCATTAAAAAAAATAGACAATGGCATACGATTATTATCACAAAAAAAATCAAAATTGTTTTGATAGTGGTAACCAGTTAGTGTGGATAAAATGTTGATTAAAGAAGATAAAAAATGGAAGAAAAGAAGAAGAAATGAGAATAAAAAGTATGGTGATGAATGTCTCAGTTTTTTCTTTCGAAGAATAATGTAAAAAAATATTTTATCAAATATAAATGATAAAAATTAACACAAATAGATTAAAATTATAAAAATAATCTTAAAATAATAAAAAATAGGTACTAAAAAAGTATAAAAGATAAAATATGGTATACAAATAAAGTTTTACAAATATATGGGAAAAAAACTCCCATAAAAATGTAAACAAAAAAAATATGCCATAAAAAACTTAAAAAAAAAACTGCCATATTTTTCAAAGTTTATAAAAAAATCTCATATTTGGTGTAATTTCCTCTTCATTATATTAGTTAAACCTAAATATTGATTAGAAACAAATTAATTCTTAATTAATTGAATTTGTTTTAATGTGACACTTTAGAATTAATAGGAAATTATAGGACTTTGGTTTTAAAAATTCTAATCTTAATTTTTTTTTTGAAAAACCATAGTCATTAATTTTCTAAACATAAATAATAAAAATACTATTTTTTAATTTTAATAATGAGCTTATTTTAAGAATTATATTCGATCTCCACCGTTGGTTTAACACAGTAAATAACTTAATGGGGCCTCGAGGCGCTTTGATTTGCCCCCCTACAAAAGGTATTCATTAGTTATTTTGACAATGTTAAATTTTGAAAGATAGATAATTATAGGTCAAATTCTACTAGACTCACTCCTACAGTGACTACTAGGACTAAATCTATGATTATCGAAACCATGGGTCTAGCTCATAAAATAAGAGATTTTGTTCTCTTATTTTGATCGAATAGTAGGTTGTTAATAATGGTGTCCATTATTAAATGAGTTTACAACTCTATTTAACTAGTGATATTTTTTACTCTCGCCAACCGGGACAAGGATATCATAGATTAGTTAAAAACCTAAAGAAATAGATATATGAATATTTTGGTATTTTTTCTCATATCTTACATATTTTCAATATATGTTGTGCTATTTCTTGAAGTTTGTGTGAATATGAGTTTTATTGAGCAAATGTGATTGATTTCTATTTTATTGATAATTTGTAGTTTTAAGTTAAGTAGTGTCTGTGCCTACTCCCATCATTTCTCAACTTTTGATGGAGAAATTCACTAGAGAAAATTCCTTAATTGGAAGCATAATATCAACATAAAGTTGATTGGTGACAAATCTGAGTTCGTCATGATTGAGGAATCCCCAGAACAAGCACCGTGTCTGCACGTTTGTGATGGCACTGTCAATGCTCGTGATGGCACCGTAAATGCTTGGATAGCACCGTCTCCGCACATACATGATGACACCGTGTCTGCATGTTCGTGATCAACTCAACTATGGTCTGACGCAACTCATGAACGAGCTTAAGATTTTTAAGCCTATCATGGGTGGACCTAGTAAATGAGGAGAAAATAAGACTATTTTTGTTGCTGCTGATCCAGCTAAGGCTGAAGCTAATGATAAATCCGTTTGGATTATTGATTTTGGATCTACCAACCATGTTTGAAACTCTTTACAACTTCTTGAATCATGGGAGGAAGTGCACGAAGGTGCTTAAAGCTTAGAGTTGGGAACATAGCATTAGCTGCGGTCGAAGCTAGAGGAATAACTTGTCTAAAGTTTGGAAATAAATACTTAATTTTAAAAGATGTATTTTTTATTATGAATTTTAGTAGAAATTTATTTTCAGTTTCCATGTTGCTATTAGAACAATTTGTTATGAATTTCACAAGTTCTAATATATCTATTTCCTTTAATTGATCACAATTGTGTATTGCATGTTTGGAAAATGAGCTTTATATTCTGCGGCCTAATGAACCCCTCGCTCTTAACAATGATTTATTCAAATTAGCTAAACCTAGGACCAATAAACGTCAAAAGACCGATAACGATAATATGACGTATTTATGGCACTTGAGACTGGGTCACATTGGCTATGACAGGATTCAAAGACTTACAAAGGACAAACCTTTGAGGGAACTCACCTTAGGTGAATTACCTGTCTGTGAATCTTGTCTAGAAGGAAAACTGACCAAGCGTCCATTCTCTGCAAAGGGTGATAGGGCCAAAGAACCACTTGGACTTGTTCATTCAGATGTTTGTGAACCTTTGAATGTACAAGCCAGGGGTGGTTTTGAGTATTTCGTCACTTTCATTGACGATTACTCTAGATACTTATGTCTTTACCTAATGCATCGAAAATTAGAAACATTTTCAAAGTTTCAGGAATTCCTAGCGATGACTCAGAACCAATTAGGTAAAACGTTAAAGATCTTGCGATCTGATAAGGGTGGAGAATATTTGGATATGCAGTTCCAAGATCATTTAACTGAACATGGGATTTTATCACAACTTACTGCCGCAGGTACTCCGCAGCAAAATGGTGTGGCGGAATGCCGGAACAGAACTTTACTGGAAATGGTTAGATGCATGCTTAGTTACTCAACTCTACCACCTTCGTTCCGGGACATGCAATTGAAACCGCGAACAACATTCTCAATGTCGTGCCGTCTAAATCAATCCCCAAAACACCTTTTAAACGCTGGAATGGTCGTGAACCTAGTTTACACCATTATATAAACTGGGGGTGTCCTGCCCACGTCCTGAGGAAAAAGGAAGGAGAACCGCGAACTGAAGTTTGAATCTTTGTTGGCTATCCTAAAGGTACTCGGGTTGGACTTTTCTATAGTCATTTAGAAAAGAAAGTGTTTACTTCTACGAATGCTACTTTTCTGGAAAATAACTATGTCCAAAAACTTCAAACCACGCAGCAAAGTAGTTTTAGAGGAGATGGTTAAAGCATTGACTCCAACCAATGTTCCATCATCATCAACACGAGTTGAAGATGAAATTCCCACTCTTCATGTCCAACCGACGCAAGTCGATTTAAATGAAGAAAGTACCACTGTTCCTGAGCAAACAGTCACGGAGCCTCGTCGTAGTGAGAGGGTTTCTAGGAACCTTGTTCGCTATGGTTGGATGGTGAAATCAATATGGTTGTTGGTGACACTAGTGATGATGATCTGTTGTGTTTCAAACAGGTGATATCTAGCCCTGAAAAGGTACTACGACTCGAAGCCATGAAATAGGAAATGGAGTCCATGTACTCAAATTCCGTCTGGGATCTTGTGGAAGCACCTAGTGACTTTAGGGCCATTGGGTGCAAGTGGATCTACAAGAAGAAATGAGGTGTTGATGGAAATATCGAGACTTATAAAGCTCGATTAGTGGCAAAGGGTTATACCCAAAGAGAAGGCGTGGACTATGAGGAAACTTTTAGTCCAGTAGCCATGCTCAAGTCCATTCGCACCTCCTCTCCATAGCAGTCGCTCTCGACTATGAGATCTGGCAAATGGACATCAAGACAGGTTTTCTTAATGGAAAGCTTGACGAATTCATTTATATGGATTAGCCAGAAGGATTTAAAGTAGCAGGAAAAGAAAGAAAAGTTTGCAAGATGAAGATGTCTATTTATGGACTTAAGCAAGCTTCTCGGTCTTGGAACCTTAGGTTTTATGAAATAATCAAAACCTATGGCTTTGAACAAAATATTGATGAGCCTTGTGTTTACCAACTAAAGGCAAATCAAATAATGATATTACTGGTTCTTTATGTAGATGATATCTTACTCATTGGAAACAATGTTAAGAAATTGTCAGATGTGAAGAATTGGCTGAGCACTCAATTCCAGATGAAGGATTTGGATGAAGCAAGTTATGTTCTAGGTATCCAGATCATCAGCGATAGAAAGAACAGACTCTTAGCTCTATCTGAAGTAGCTTACATAGATAAAGTGCTTGAACGTTTCTCAATGAAAAATTCCAAGAAAGGAAGCATACCGTTCCGCCATGGAATTCATCTTTCAAAGAAGCAGTCTCCCCAGACTCCTGAAGAGGAAGATGCAATAAGAAAAGTTCCTTATGCATCTGCAGTTGGAAGTCTGATGTATGCCATGTTGTGTACTAAACCAGATATCTGCTATGCAGTGGGAGTAGTGAGCATGTATCAGTCAAACCCAGGACCGGAACATTGGATAACAGTTAAGCATATCCTGAAGTATTTAAGACAGACTAGGGATTATATGTTAGTCTACAAGGGTGGTGTTCTGAACCCTGTAGGCTACACCGATTTATATTTTCACACTGATGTTGATGACAAGAAGTCTACTTCTGGAATGGTTTTTACTCTTGGGGGTGGAGCTATGATATGGAGAAGCGTAAAGCAGTCTGCAATCTTACATTCCACCATAGAGGCTGAGTACATAGCCACGTCAGAAGCAGCTAAAGAAGTTCTATTTAAATCTTAGTGTTATTCTAGAAATGGATAAACCGCTTGTGTTGTTTTGTGACAATACATGAGCGATAGCCAACTCGAAAGAACCTCGTAGTCACAAGAGGAGTAAGCATATAGAAAGGAAGTATCACATTATTCGTGAATATGTGGCCAGGGGAGATGTGAAGGTTATGAGGATTGCATCTGAAGACAATCTTGTGGACCCGTTTACAAAGACACTACCAGAAGCTACATTTGATAAGCATATCAAGGAAATGTGATTAGTAGAATTAAGGCATTAGTTTCAATTAGTGCAAGTGGGAGTTTGTTAGGGTTTTATGCCTTAATTAAAACTCAATTTATTTGTAATCTCATTTTATTATCAATAAAAGAATATAAATCATTTTTTGACTTGGTCAATCATTTTGCTCACATGTTTTATTTTCATGATTATTTGTTTAATATAAAATTCTATTAAATCCCGAGCATATAGCTAATCATATTTATAGTGACGTACTCACAGTGGAATATAAATATGATTATATGTTCAAAATAAGTTAGTCCTAAGATTAGTCAATGCAAATGATTTACACTGACTTTCCAATCTACGATATGATCTACTTACACATTGTGGTGTTATGTTCTTTCCAGAACATTAGCAAAGTAGATAAGATCAAATATATTTATAACATCAGACTGGACTAATATTGACAGTTGATAGGATAAGTAAACATACCGTTATTATCTATTCTAGTCATATCATATAGTTGACCATAGGTCAATTCAATCTCATTTCTGAGTGGTTAGTATTCTAACTGATTGTATTATTTGAGTTCTTTGACTTGTTCGTTATCGGCTTACCCTACGGACTAGCCCATACTTACATCTTGGGAACTCGGTAATATAATTGAGTGGGAGTGTTAATCATAGATATGAACATCTATAGCTTCTAATGAAAATGTGAAATGATGGTTTCCTTTTAGTTTGGTTCAAGGTGTTAAATGATAGAGATCTCGTTTCAGTAATTAATATTAGTTTGCTGAAATATCATTTACAAGGAACTAAGTGTTGTAAGGATAAAATACAATGAGGGGCAAAACAATATTTTAGTCCCATCTCATTGTAGACCGTCTATAGAGGATTGAGTGACAATTATGGTTGTAACAATGGATAATTAATATCGTATCTATATTTGTTATAGAGCGTTCTATGAATTCAAGATTGCAATTATGAGTCTTTAGTGGAGTCACGATAAATTAATAAGTTAGTAAATTTATTTGTTAGATTTATGATAACTTATTGGAGCTTGATTTCATAGGCCCATGATCCCCACTATACCTTTGATAAAATCATCTAGATAGTCTCAATTAATTAATTTAATTATCAATTAGAATTATCAAAGTTGATCAGGTCAATTTTGGATAGTTTCACAGAGTTATGTAATTTTGAGAAGAAAAGAGAAATTATGACAGATTTATTAATTAAGATAAATTGGTTTCTAAATTAATAAATAAGTTTAAATAAAGGTTCAAATTATAAATAATTAATTTGATAAAGGATTTAAATAATTATTTAATTTATTAAATCAATAGAAAATAATATAGGTCTTGATTTTAAGTCAAATGAGCTTATAATCAAACGAGAAATTTCACGAGCCTAAAGCCCACGATAATTTTGACCTATGGCTATTAATTGACTATTATTTTATTGATTTTTTAATTAAATTAAATGACCTAATTGAGTCTATAAAATGAGTGCTAAGTGCGAGAAGTCACATAAGTCACAAGAAGACATACACTGGTTTTCTGATAGTTTTAGATTCTCTCTAAACACAAGTCATTTTCTAAGCCTCTTTGTTCTTTTCTCTTCTTCTCTCTGTATCTATCTAATGTGTTGAGAATTGCCCACTCTAGTCTAGGTGATTCTAAGGATACTTTGGAAGACTATGAAGATTATAGAAGATCGGTTCAGTTTCTTGGTAATACTCTGCGACAGAAATGATACAAGGGTTAGAGAAACTGAATGAATGACTCATTCATTTCGCTGCGTATAATGTAAGTATTATTATCATTATTTCTCTTTGAATTCAATTTTAGAAACATATTTTAGGTTATCTCATATTAATTTGTTTAATATTAGATCTATATGAAAATAAATAAAGATCTTGTATAAGTTTCCCAACACCCTAAAGTTCTTATCCCAAACTATACCATTAGCAAGGCCCAACAACATACTAGCCATATATGATATGTATACCAGGACGCAAGTCCATAACACTCATGCATCAATTACCAAGCCTCATTCCCACAAAATACATACATATACATCAAGCTCTCCAATCTAGCAAATAAAGCAATTCACATAAATAGTTAAACAAATATTGCACTTAATACCAACAACCCTGAGTTGAGCTTGTCTTTAGCAGTGAGCGTACATGTTCGGTCAATCTCCAAGAACCATAAACCTTAGCACGCTCTGATACCAAGTTGTAACGCCCTACTACCCTAGAGTCGTTACCATGGGATTTTAAAAGGTTCCATTAGCTCACTAATTGAGATACTACACTGAAAAGTGTTATTAAATGAAAAGAAAGACTTGTTTAATGAAAATTAAGTATGAAGGTGTTGGACATTCATTAAAATTATAAAAGTGCTACATTGGGATCCCAAAACATTGTATCAAAATATATTTACAACTCAAAAGTTAGGGTACAGTCAACGTAAGCGACAAAATCAAATCCTTATAACATGTCCCTCAAACAACCCCAACTGTGGCAGCCATGTAGGCAAAACATGTACGCATTGCTCCATGACATCCAACTCATGGTTGATCGACCTTTTCCTTGCCCTTACCTGCACGTAGAGCACCTATGAGCCGAGGCCCAAAAAGAAAACTTCACAGCACATCATATAATAATTTAATTAAATGAATGTGCAATTCACAACACACACAATAGCACAACCACATAGCAGCATAACAATGACCTTTGCCGATCAGGGTGCATTTCCAGGCACCAAGTCCACGGTCTTAACCGAGAGGGTGAGCATAACACCCTTTGAGGGTCTTGCCCTGGCGGTCTGCATTCAACATGCTTAATGTCGATCCCAGCCTTTGTCGCTCCTGGCCCTTGCCGATCTCGGCCTTTTCCGCTCCTAGCCCTTGCTGATCCTGGCCTTTGCCGCTCTCGGCTTTTGTCGTTTCCGGCCTTTGCCATTTCCGACCTCTGCCGATTCCGGCCTTTGTGATTTCGTCACAAACACATGTATGACATAATAGTTACAAACCATACACACAATACTAAGCACAATCTAGCTCTATGGGCACAAACCGTTTTATTACCCAGTGTCCTGAGCTGACAACCCAAAGCGATCTTGAGTATGATCCCCAAACCCAAGCCTGAGCGGTAAAACCTAATCACAACGTAATGATAAATAGCCATCACAATATAATTCAATTAAAAGCCTTCACAATATCATACTAGCCTTAGTGACCTCGAATTCTACTAAACCGGGTAGTAGGATCCTTCCTGAGTCTTAAGATTTGAGTTCCCGAGCTTAAAACCCTTAATTGAACAATATCCCCTATTTGAGCCGAAACTCAGCCCCTTAGGGTTGCAGCGCGCTATAAGTCAGAGGGCCCCGAGGCTCTCTTCTGAGGACACGGGTCGCGGCGCACCTCAGCTTGCGCTGTGGCGCTTGGACCATTTCAAAGGCTCCCAAGCCTTCTGGGTTCATGTGGGCCGCAATGCCTAATGAACAGGGCCGCGACTCGGACCTGCGGACCCAGTTTTTCCCAGCATTTTCAAATTCCTAAACTCACCAAAATCGTTCCAAACTCAATTTTTACCCTATTTAAACACCCAAATCATTCTAGTAATTCAAATACACGATAATTAACAACCTATAGCTTCTAAAATATTCCTAAAACTAACAATTATCAATTTTAAAACCAAAACCTTAACTCCTCAAAAACATCATAGAAAGGTTACAAAAAAGGATCTTACCTCTGTATTTCCTTAGTGAAAATTCAAATTCCCTAGCTGTAGGTAGTCACAACAGCCACAAATACCTAGCCACCAACCCTAACTCCTCCAAAGTGATTCAAATCCTCTCCTAGCCTTAAGGGAGACAGAGCAATGGGAGAGAGAGAAGAGATACTCCATTTTTTAGTGTTGTTCCCCTTCTTTTTGATTACTTCTAGACTCCCTAGGGTCCCTAGATGGATAAGGCTGCTACAGACCAAGCCTATCCATTGCCACGAAGGACCAAATGCCCCTAACTTCAAATCTTTCCCCTTTAATACCCACAAGGGCGATGCCATCATTTGCCACATTTCCCGATAATCCTCAAATAACACTATGAATTCCCAATTAATCTAGACATACCCAAATAATTGCTAAATAAGTACCCGTTACCCTAAAATCCCCAAACACACGCCAAGTTCCCAAAATACCTGTAGGCTCACCCCGAGCCAGGTATCTGACCCTATTGTGACTATTCCGCTAATCCGCTCCCTAGGATCGTCTCAGACCACACATCTCAAATATATCCCCATAACACTTGGGTCTAACTCATAACACATACATAATTACATTTATGCCATCAACGGGCCAAAATTACAAACATGACCCAATTTACAAAAATGAGCCCATATGCATATTTAATACACAAAAACGTACATATCTAGTCACATTACCACACAAATCATTTATATCACACAATCACACGTATAACCCATTAATCGCAAATATAATTCTAATTAGGCCCTCCAGGCACAATAATTAAGGCACTCAGCCTTAATAACAAATTCGGGACGTTACAGACATGGTACATACTTAAAACTTATAATCCGACCATGCAACTTCCAAGAGTCATCTATGAAATGAGATGTCACAGTCATATATCCCCTATTTTGATGATTGGCAGTCCACATATCAGTGGTTATAGCTAGTCTACTTCTATTTTTCTCCAAAATTTGGCTACATTTTTCTTCTTAGCCTTGTACATTTTCAAAATATCAGACCTAATTGTATTCCTTGACACCATTTATAACATAGGGAAAAAATTATTTGAATAGTCTATAAAACCACTATGCTCAACCATCGATAAAGGGTATTCATGTAGAATAATAATTTGAGCTAACCTTTTTCTCCCTAGTTCAGGATCAAAATTGTCAGTTGTGACTGAAGGACTTGCATTAGGATTAGGATTCGTGGCAAGTTGTCCCTTTATTACTAGGCATATTTTCGCATGAGCAAGTAAATGTTTAGTCCCATCACTACTCTCTCCCCCTAATTTCCTCCCACAACGGTTACAAACTGCCTTCATTTTACCATCAATTTTTTGCAATGTAAAATGATCCCATGCAAGAGATGTTCTCTTTCGTTTAGTACTTCTACTCTCATTTCATCTCTTGTATTGCCTAGAGATTGTGTCTTTTGTGTATGTGTTGAATGAACATAATCCACATCATCAAAAAAATTAGATTCGATAACATCTTGGGTAGACATGTTTAGATTTTGATCTATCCTACATTATATCCACATGATAACCAAATTAGCATCAAAATAATTATGCATGCAAATTTTTAAAAAATGATAACTAGATCTATAGAAAATCAGACAATATTCCCCCTATTTTATAAACTTAACCAACTGTCAATATACATTAAAACAATCAAACAACACACATGTTTTCGTCCTTATGTCACCGCAACACACAAAAATTTCAGAACATACATCACTAAGACACACATGTTCTTAACTTTCTGTTATCCCTGCAACACACAAAAGTTTCAAAACCTACTTCACTATTGGTGAATATATAAGATATTCAAACTCTTCTAAATTTTGTACAATATCAAAAATAAAAAAAAAAACTATAAAAAACATACCTCCAATGCTAACTCCAATGAAATTGTCAACTAATTCTCCAATACAATTTTCAACTTTTTTTTGTTTTTGGACTGGTAAGAATTTTTTTTTATAATAAGTGATCTTGAAAGACAAAGGGGCCTCTTGGAAACAAGAACTTTTCTTTTTACTACCAGCCTACACCCGTAGTTTCCCTAAATCTTTATTTGAAGCAAATACATCACTTTATGGTGCTTTTTCAAACATACTTGTTAAAAACCATCCATAGATCATCTCAAAATTAAAACAAAATTGTACTTAGCATAGTATTCAAAATATGAAAACTAACAACAACTTTGAGTACTTGAACATTCAAATGCTAGACCATTGCAATAGAGTAATGACTACAGCTAAAACTTGAACCGACAATAATATGTTCTTATAAACTTAACCATAAAACATTAGACATTCATAGCTTAGATGACTACCACAAAAACTATTCATTTATATACATATATATATACACACACACAGAGAGAACCGGTCAATTCAAGAGCTAGAATAACAAATAAAATTTAACAATTAAGACATCAATTATATAGCTAGCTAAACATAGAAAATAAATTTCACTCCTCAAAATGTGTTGTTCTTTGCACAACATAGGCATTCAGGTTAGAACTTGAACATAAACATATGGAAAAACATTAAATTAATTAGAAGCACATATAAAAAATTAAAAACAAATCTACCCACAAACATTTACAAAATCCACTTAAGCCCATGATATATCAACTAACAATAAACAAAATATCATAACAACTAATAATAATATAGTTCAGCCTGTCCTCAATCATTTCCACAAAGAATATCAAATATATAATCATCAACTTACCCATTTTCTCTTTCTTAATAATGTTTATACATATATATGTATATGTAAAGACAAAACCGACAACCTTGTTCTGATAAACTAAATAAAAAATGAAGAATAAAAGAACTCTATATTGTGTCCCTGTTCTGATACATTGAGCAAGATTGACCGATCTGAGTGAATTTTTTTGAATCTTGCACTAGAATCGTCACCTGGGTCACTCCTTTTTTAGGTCAAAAGTTCACAATTAAACTCATAGTGTCATTACCTGTGCCAATAAAGGTTGAGCAAAGCAGTGACGAAGCAAACTGAGAGAGCTTCAAAGAGAAGAGTTGAGAGCATGAAAATCAATGGAACCCAAAAATGGAAAAGCTGAGGAAAACTCTGAGGACTTAGATGATCACCAACAAGAAGCAACTTGTGAAAGATGGTTCTAAAAAGAAGGGAAGGTTAGGGAATTTTGGGCATGAGACTTTGAGTATACTGTTGGTATATGAGAGTTTTTTTTTAAAAAAAGAAAGAGTAATCGGGGCGGATCAATACCCGACCCGCTTGAAACAATAGTGGGGCGGGGCAGGCCCCATTTTTTTTCGAGGCGAAGATGTGTCATCGGGTTGGGGCCCCACCCCGCCTGGCCCCGTCTCATTGCCCCATTTTGCCATGCCTACTTGTTCTCCAGCCCAAGAATTGTTGGGAAAGTGAGCATTAACCACCTCAAAATTACAACTATAAATAGTAGATACAAAGTAAATATCAATATTATTGAAAACACAAAAGATTATGGGAAACACAAAACTGAAATCAAAATGTCTCTATGTCAGAGATACATAAATCCTTGAACTAAAACATGCCACAATGAGAATCGTTTTCCAAATTCTCTATTCCAAGCCTTTGAAAGTTGCTTGAAGATTCTACAGTAGTGAAATGAGAATTAGGATGTAACAAGCCCTGAAAATCACACAAGTCAAGCAATTCTTGGTGATTTTATTGGAGAAAATGTGTGTTCTTGAAAGCTAGAGAGAGAGAGAGGGAGAGAGAGAGAGAATTGAGAAGTATGATCAAGGCCTCTCAACTTTAATTGACCCCTTTTATAGTGTTGCGTGTTGTATGGCGACATGTCACTGGTCACAAGCGATATATCGCCTAGCAATAGGCAATAAGCGACATGTTGTCTATTGCTTTGTGGTTCTATGTGTACATTTTGCATGAGACTGGTGGCATGTCCTAACTTGTAACGCTCTACTACGTTAGAGGTGTTACCATGTGATTTATAAATGTGCCATTAGCTCACTAATCGAGGTTTTAGATTAAAAAGTGTGATTAAATCGAAGTAAAGACTCTTTTGATGAATGTTAATTATAAAAGATCTGGACATTCATTAAAGTCATAAAAGTTATATATCAGGATCTCAAAATACTATTTCGAAAAGTATTACAATTCAAAAGTTAAGATATAGTCAACCTAAGCGACAAAACCAACCATTTACAGTAGATTCCTCAAAACAACCCTGGTCGTGGCAACCAGGTAGGCCAAACATGTACACGTCACTCCACGCTCTCTAACTCATGGTTGGTTGACCTTTCCCTTGCCCTTACCGGCACCATATAGCACCCGTGAGCTGAGGCCCAGCAAGAAAACTCAACACATAGCATATCACAACTCAATGGAGTAGTAAACAGCTTAAACAGATAGTAGAATAACATGTAGTGGCCTATGCCAAACCAGGTGCTTTACCAAGCACTGGGTTCACAGTCTTCACCGAGCGGGTGAGTACAACACCCTTAGAGGGTCTTGCCCTAGCGGCCTGCATTCAACATGCTTAATGTCGATCTCAGCCTTTGATGTCCCTGGCCTTCGCCATTTCCGGCATTCGTCGTTCATTCAAAATCATACAAACATGGCATAACAAGTCATAAACATTCACATAAAGCATTAAACACAGATAATTGGGCCATGCCTTGCTCTACGAGCACAAACAGTTTTCTTACCTGTGTCCCGAGCTCACTGATTAATGCAATCCCAAGCACGATCCCCTACACCCGAGCCTTGACGCAAAACCTAGTCACAACGCATCAATAAATAGACATTCATCAAGCCCTAACCAGTTACGAACTTCAGATTAATATTCTAGCCTTCGGGACCTCAAATTCTACTAAACGGGGTAGTAGAATCCTTTCCGGGCCCTTACATTTGGGTTCCCGAGATTAAAACCTTGTTTTGGACATAATTCCCTATTTGAGCCGCGTCCCAGCCCATTAGGGCCTCGGCGCGGTATAAGTCAGAGAGCCTTGGGCTCTCTTGTAGGGGACACAGGCTGCGACGCGATCCATTTGAGTCGTGATGCCTGGGCATTTTCAAAGGCTCCTAAGCCTCCTTGTTCATACAGGTCGTGATGCTTGAAGAACAGGGCCACGACTTGAGCCCTAAAACCCCAAAATTCCATGCGTTTTCCCTACATTTTCCTTAGCCAAACTTACCAATTCACACCCAATTCAACCCCTACACCCAGAATTTAGTCTACAGTTCGTATCAAAGCAGCATAACCAACATAACCACCCAATACTTAGCCTATAACCCATCAAAACTAAAAAATTAGACCAATCTTAAACCTTATGGAAAAAACTTTTAACTATAGCAAAAACTTAACATTAATCACTATAGAGCCTTACCTTAATCAGGGACTCTCGACCCTCAGCTAATCCCCAAGTACTTCCAGCTTCAAGCTTCCTCAAATCCTCAACCAATTTCCCAAAGAATTTACCAACATCTCCAAAAGTTTCACCAAGGTTCCAAGTAGGGGTGGCAATTTGGGTCACGACGACACGACATGATTAAGGTAAACACGAACACGACACGTTTAATAATCGTGTCGTGTTCATGTTTGAGTTTTTGGCACGTTTAATAATCGTGTTGTGTTCATGTTTACCTTAATCGTGTCGTGTCATAATCGTGTTGACCCATTTAATAATCGTGTTGTGTCATAATCGTGTCAGACACGATAACACGAATGATTTGCATAGGTTTTATGAATTTTTTCATATAGTTATAATTAATCGTGTCATAATCGTGTTATCATGTTCGTGTCGTGTTGACCCGTTTAATAATCGTGTCGTGTTCGTATTTTTGACACGTTTAATAATCGTGTCGTGTTCGTGTTTACCTTAATCGTGTCGTGTCATAATCGTGTCGACACGAATCTGACACGTTTACACGAATTTCCAACCCTAGTTCCAAGCACACCAAAGAGAGGGAGAGAGCCGAGTAGAGAGAGAGATAGAGAGAGATAAGGTTGAGGGTGTGTTTTGTTTCTGGTTAGTTCTGGAGTTCCAAGCCTAGTCTAACTCCACCCCTTAGCCTCAAAATGACTAATTTACCCCTATGCTAACCTTAGTCACTTAAATGCCTCCAAGTGTCCCTATAATTCCCCATTTAATCCCCGACATACTTAAATAATAGCTAAATCACTACCCATTACCCGGTAATCCCAAACACGTACTATATCCCCAAAATACCCCTAGGCTCACCCCAAGCCGGGTATTTGACCCTATTGTGACTATTTCACTATTCCGCTCCCTAGGACCGTCTCAGATCACACATCACAAATAAATCTCCACAATTTTGTGGTCTCAAGCACAACACACATATAATTTACATTTATGCCATCAACGGGCCAAAATTACAAATATGCCTCTATTAACCAAAATGGACCCACATGCATATTTAATTCACCTAAACATGCATTTCTAATCACATAATCATTTAATCCACGTAATAACATAATTAAATCAATTATTACCCTCCTGATATGCTAATCAAGGCACTAAGCCTTATTAGAAAATTTAGGATGTTACATAACCTCTGATCAAGTTTCTCAAAATTGACCTTAGACAAGTCCAATTGCTCCAAACTTTTTGGGCATGCTTGGCGATTACTGCTTAAATTTGTACATTTTAAGGCTTCAATTGTGTACCTAAATTAATTATTTTTAAGGTCTTAATTGTAAGATTATTTTAGTTGAAAATATTTAATTTACTTTGATTATGTGTTATCTTTCAGGTTTGAGCAAAATGGTATAAATAAGAAGAAGTAAAAAAAAAAAAAAAAATCCAAAATCAAGCCCAATGAGTAAAAGCCCAATCCAGAAGCCATACGGAGTTGCCTTCTAGTCCAGGTGAGTCGTAGGACATCTGCCATGAGCTGAAGAATGCAGCTCAAGATACTGGGCGGCTCATCCTCCTGGAATGCTTGTGTAACGCATGCCCCAAAAATTCCGAGATTGGCGAGTTGCACCTCTCTGTGAGTGAGCTGTGTCCCTTTAGTCATTTGAAGCAGCCAGTAACAAGTGGGCCACACTCGCTGCCGAGCTCACCAGTGTGTGTGTAACGTCCCAAAACTCCTAATGAGGTTTAGTACCCTGGTTAGTGTGTCGGGAGGGCATAATTAGAATTATGTGCTTTTAATTGAACTTATATATGTGATTTATATGAATTATGATATGTTTTCTTATGCGTGTTTATGTATACTAAATGTGCTTAAAAATCCGCTTTTGCTAAAAAGGTGCATTTCCATAATTTTGACTTGTTGAGGGTATAATTGTAATTTGTATGCTTTGTGTTTGAGACCACATTATTATGTGGATATATTTGAGATATTCGGCACGAGTCGATCCTTTTGAGCAAATAAGCGAAAAAGTCACAACGGTGATAAATGCCCGGTTTGGGTCAAGCAAATGGGTATTTTGGGAATTTTAGTATTTTGGGATTTATTATTAATGAAATAAATTGGTGAAATGGTTGTGATTGAGTGCATGGTGGATTAATTAGGAAATTTGAGAGTTTAGTTAAGAGGCTAAGTAAAGTGGAGGGCAAAAAGGTCCTTTTACCCTAAAAATTAGAGAAAGAAGGGGAATGATGGTAATGGTTCCTCTCATTCACGTGAAAAGAGAAATCTCTCTTCTTCTTGAGGGTTCCCTTCTTTATTCACAAATGTACCAACCAAAAACCTAGCAAGAAACATGTCGCCTGCTGTAGTAATTTATAGTTTCACAACTATAGGAAATGTGTTGTCATATAGATTGCAACATGTCACCATACCACTGCCAAAGGTGTCCAAAAATGCTCTTAAACACCTCCAAATGACTCCAAACTTTTATGGGATGGTTGGATACCTCATTTTATCACTTTAGACCCAACAAAGTTAATTATAGTTACCTACAATAAAAACTCATATTTTTACTTCAACTTAAGTGAAACCATTAAGTATTTTGCACCACTTGGTGTAAGATTACTTAACCATGATATTTAACCAATCTCATGTAAAGACCCAACTAATTTAAATATCTCGGACCTTTAAAAACTACTAAGACATAACTACTATCTTTTGGATATATACATAAAATAATCAAACTTTATAATTAATACATAGAAAATCCAAAAGAAAATACGGGATCTCATTGTTCATACATAAAATAATAAAGAGAACAAAATCTTTAACTAAAATTTAAATATTCAAAGTACTAAGTGCGGAAACTTTAAAGACATAATTCAAAAGACTAAAAAATAACAACGTCATCCTCGATCGATCCCTGGAAACGGCGCCAAAAACTTGATCGTGAAAATATGATATGCAAGTGCACGCAATCAATTCGAGTAATATAGATGATAAATAGAGTATCGTTCCCACAAAGACTATTTTCCAATTACCAACAATTGTTCTTTTAATTTCTATTTGACAAACAAAGTTTAGATGAATGAATTTTAATTTTTAAATTATAAATAATTATGAACAAAATTAACTAAAGATGGAAATCAATATTAAAAATACCTAGGGTGCTAATTTCCTCAACTTTTCATTCTACTAATTTTATTAATAAATTCTAGATTTATTTCTTCCTATTCTAATAGCAAGTTAACATAAATTGATTCCTATTCTTTTTCAAGATATAAGATATCTGCCTATATGCAGGTTTTCTACATCTCTATGATAAACTTAAACATATAGAAGGCATTAAGCATGGAAACCTAATTACTACACAAGTCATATAGGTACTTTCGTCCAATATGCAACCCATGTCTATATAATGATAGCATATTCAATTCTCATTGTTGACCCTTGATTTGGCCAAAGACACGGAGTCAGAATTACGACAAGAAATGAGATGATAGTCAAGAATGGAATCAAATGGTAAAGAAATGACACAGACGATTTATAGTGGTTCGGCCCCAATGAATGGTAATGACCTACGTCAACTTAGTGCTATTATTGATATTGAATCCCAATGTCGTGATCAAAGAACTAGGGTTCTTGAGTTTCACAAGCCTTGGGGGAATTACAACTGTTTGGAGGATAATCACACTATACACCCTTTCTCTTAGTATCAGAAAAAAGGTTCCAAAAGTCCCTTCCTTGAGCCCCTTCATTCATATTTATAGGCTCAAGGGGGTTACATGGGCCAATGGGCCTTAATTATCCATAATATTAGCATATCAAGGCAATAAAGAGGAAATAATAGTTGTAATTATTACAAGATTACATATCTTTTAAGGAAATAAATTGAAGCATGCGACCAGTCTGGTCGAATCTAATCGTGAGGTTTGATGAAGCAGCAGGGAGTTGGTCGATAGACGAACAACACCTCTTAATAATGACGTTGTCACGTGTCAACCACATGTGTGAAATTATTGCCACATCATCAGCAACCATTTTTGGGTAAACATTTGCCCCCCAAGTTTATTTTACTGCGACCAGCATAAACTAAACTTAGGGAACTGACTCTTCGCGTACCCCACCAAATCTGTCAGAGCCGCTCATGCCTTCTCGAAAAAGGTAATCAATCATGTCCAATCAGGTCTTTTCGGTTTCCCAAAAAATTGTCTGACGGCTGTTGCACTTCCCCATGCTTTGAAAAAAGTAATTCCATGATTACCTCTTTTACCGTGCCACAATCAATATAAATAATTCCCCAAGATCACTTTTTTAGTTTTTACTTTTCATTTATCTTCACTTCTTCAAGAACTCTGAAGAACTCTACACTCAGAGCCCAGAAAACCCAAACGATTCCAGTGTTTCACGAAGTTGCTGCCCAACCGCTCGACTTAGTGTTTTAGAGACTCGCTTCATCCTTTACTCAAGTAAGTTTATCAACCTCTTCAGTCGTTTAAGATGCCATGCAAAACTGTTTTTTACCTATTTCATATCCTAGGTTCTTGAAAAATAATTGCTTCGGGGTAGGCGATTATATTGATCTGTGCTTGAGAGGGTAGTGAAATAATGCTTTATAGGGGTGAAGAATCAGTTTGGTAGTTAGGATATTTAACTTAGGGCGTGAAATCGAAGTAAAAATTCGATTTCTAAGCTTGTAGAAAAAACTGGGTTTTCCCCACCCTTTCAGAGTCGAAAAGTTTTTCCTGGAAAACTTTTCACTTCTGCTTTTTAATCCATTTTCCAAACTGCTAGCTTGAAATATAGTTTTTTTTGTCAGAATGCTACTGGTCGTATAAAAGCTTAACTTTTATACACGAGTAGCGTTATTCCAACTTTTAAACACAAGCTTTTTAGGCCGTAGATTTTCATCTCCCCTTTTTTGTTCGTATATTTTCATGCAAGATCTGTGGGGAGTTGAGAGGCCTATCGACGACGATGACTTGCTGGCCCAATTGCTTGAGGACAAGGAGCAACCATCACTGCTAATCCCAGAGATCCCTTTTACTCGTGTCATCCCAAACAATCCATTGACCCCACCTCAAAACATGGGTCGAGTAAAGTCCAAAGCCCAGGAAAAGAAACCTTCCACTACTTCAAATCAACCTTCTCCTCAGGCTGAAATTCCTTCAACCAGTGATCGAGAAGGAAATACCCTCGACCCAAAAATCCAAACTCAAACCCAACTCCGAAACGTCATTTGACCAGATGTCGAATGGTACGTTTCCCCTCCAAGCCGAATCACGGTTAGGATGATTGCCAATTACATCAAGAAGTATGGACTTCCTGGGGTAACCTTAGTCCAACCCACCCGAGACCAGCGGGAAAACCTGCCTGGAGGTACCTTCAGTGCCTAGTTGAGGTATCATATTGAGGCAAGAGCGATCCTGCCTCTCCATTCTTTCTTCCAAGGAGTGGCCAACTATTTTGGGGTCGCTCCTTTCCAAATAACCCCAAATGCGTATAGAATGCTCTCTGCACTCTATATCCTTTATAGTCATAAGAAGTGGCCTGTCCCTACGCCACACGAGGTCAACTACCTGTTCGACCTAAAATCCAACCCCAACCAAGAAAACACGGGGTTCTTTCATTTCTGCCACCAGGAAATGACTCGCACTTTCCTGAATGATACCACTTTTATATCCAATGTGGGGAAGTACCATCTAGAGTACTTTCTGACCACCGACATGGTCGCCAACAACCTGGCCTTCACTCAAGGAGGTAATATCTTTGCTCTCCTAGTCGTATATTTGCCTTTAATTTTTTCTGCATTTCCCTTAGAGATTTAGCGTATTTTAGGTCCATGGCTGCGATCGGCTCCTACTCCAGACATGGAAGTCCGAGCAGCACTCTTGGCCAGCATGACTGACATAGTGAAGAGCGTCAAACAGCTGGTCACAGAAGCTAACCTGAGGCTGGTCGGGCTTCTGGCACCTCACCAGGATGTGAGGGAGTCAACGGCGGGGAGTGCCACCGGCGAGGAGATTCCTGAGCAACACCCAGATGTGTCACAACCTCAAAGGAGGAGGATGACTAGAGTGACAATCAAGGAACCCTCCAGCACCCCATGAGCAACTGCTCCCCCTGCCCCTATGGGGAAGGGAAAAAAGAAAGTTTCCGAACCCCCTACATCCATCGACGAGTCCTCAGATGAGAACGGTACTGTTTTCTCATTCTTAGATAGTTTGCCAATTCCTTGTCACTTATTTGACAGGGATGACAACTTTAAGTATACTCCAAACTTAGGTTCAAATTTCTTCCAGGAAGTAAGTGAGGGTAGCAGTAGTTCAGTAAGTAATGTAGCGACCAGTAGTTGTAGCACGAGTACTTTACTTATAATTTCCTTGCTTTCCTTTTTAGCTCCATCTATACATATTGTCTCACTGCTCGTATTGTTTCCTTTTACGTAGAGATGTCGTCTGAAGACGTGTGCGATCACTATAAGGCCGCTGCTACTTCCTCGAGCAAGAAGAAAGACAGCAAGAGGGCTCACGGAGAAAGCAGCAAAACTACTTCAAAGAAGACCCGGACTGAGGGTCCTTCAACTGCTCCTTCAAAGGAAACCACGCTACCTCCTTCTCCACTCGACCAGCCATCCTCAACTGCACCAGTTGGCCAGCACTCTACTCCTCCAGCGCCTTCCGACCAACCACACCATACTCAGCCCGAAGACACTCTGACCAGCACCGTGGTCAGCTCGGCCAGGGATAGAATATACAAACTCTCCAAGCACAAACGCAGTCAAGAGGTCATCGCCAACACTAGCTCCATGGAAACCAACCAAATAATAAATCGAGGGCTGAACGAGATAGTCAGTGTAAGTTGCTTTCCGTTGTTGAGTCATCTTACTCTTAATTTCTGCCATCATCTTATTCCTTTTTATCTAATCACAGGGATTGCTGACTATCACTGCTGGTTGGCGTTGCGCGAGTACTCTAGTCACCCAGACCAAAGACTTTGACAGCAGGCTTACTGAGGTAGTGAAGGCGCTCGAGGGGAAGAATGCTGACCTGCTCGAGAAAAATGCAGAATTGACCAAGCAGAACGACGAACTGCGCGAGCAGAAAGCCCAGCTGACCAAGGAACTGTTGGAAAGTCGGGACGCCCTGAACAAATCCAATGAAGATAAAGAAAAATTCAGGGAGAGTGCCAAACTCAACTACCAAGAATCCAGACAGCTTGAGCTTGATCTGATTGCAAGCAGAAAGGAGACAGAGGAGCTGGAGGGGCGCGTTAAGGAGCTCGAAGAGACTGATGCCAAAAACTTGGAGAAGTATAGGGAAGCCACCCACCTTTGCTTCTATGAGTTTTGGAAGCATAATCAAAAGGTCGACTTCAGCTATCTGTCTGAGTGCTTGAGAAGAACTCTAATGACCTGATGCGCCATTCGTCTGGAGGAAGAAGAAAAAGCCAAAATTCATGCTTCCCCAGAGATTTCGTTGGCAACGGGGATTGACGGCGCAGACAATGAAGTTGACGCTACTGTCGACCAGAACGCTCCTCAAGATCCTCCAGCCTCGTAGTCTTTTCTTTAATTTTTTTATCTTTTGAATTCACGACCTACGGGTCATGATGTAAAGACAATTTCTTTTTTAATTTTTATTGCTGCATGGGCAATTTTTACTTTTAACAAACAATTACATCCGAGCAGTTTAATGCTCGCGATGTAAAGGGATTCCTTTTGATATTATAATATTTTCATTTTATTATAACATCTGTTTGTATGACCGAACCTAGCATAGTACTTTGGTTTGATTTAACAAAATACAAAATTTTGAAAAATACTCTAAGTACCCTAGCATGCTTTCACTTATTTTTCTCATGTGTTTACATACCTTTCGATATGCTTTGCTTACTAGATTCCTTATATGCCCCCCAAGTGATTGAGGAGCTTTAGGTCCTTGGTCACTTTCCTTGACCAAAACCTGTTCGAACATTACTGCTCGTATCAAAGAATTTAAAACGATAATATAGCAAAACAACACACGTAATGAGCAAATACTTGTAATAAATAAAATAATTGGTAAGAATGACTGGTTGTGCACAGTCCCTTATATTTCTCGTAATAAATGGAAAAATCATGTCTGTACAAGTGATCACTGAAATGATCTTACACTTATAAGCTATCAGTCACATAAAATGACCAACATTTTTTCATAACTTGTAAAAAGTAAAATTAATACAAGCCAATTCTTTAAGAAGAATTGTTTATTGATAGTACTTGCGCAGGTGTTCTCCATTCCAATAGCGAGGAATGAGATCTCCATTTAAGCAAGCAAGTTTATAGGTGCTTGGATGGAGGACCTCTTCAATCTGGTATGGTCCTTCCGAGTACTCCAGCAGCCTGGTCGCGGGTGTTAAGGAAAACCCTTCGAAGTACTAGATCTCCGATATTGAATTTCCTTTCGCGTACTTTAGAATTGAAATACCGGGCGACCTTTTGCTGGTAAGGTGCTACTCGGATTTGGGCTTGCTTGCGCTTTTCATCGATCAAATCCAGGGACTCCATCAATAGCTAGCTATTAGAGCCTTGATCGTATGTCATTCTCCGATGTGATGGGGGATCTAACTCAACAGGCAACATAGCTTCATATCCATAAGCTAGGGAGAATGGAGTATGGCATGTTGTTGTTCGATGGGAAGTTCTATACGACCAAAGGACTTCAGGCAATTGCTCTGGCCATGCCCCCTTTGCTTCCTCAAGCCTTTTCTTCAGAGTATCCTTTAGCGTTTTATTGACTGCTTTGACTTGTCCATTTGCTTGAGGATGAGCGATTGAAGAAAAGCTCTTGATAATTCCATGTCGTTTACAAAAATTCAAAAACAGATCACTATCAAACAGCGTACCATTGTCTGAGACAATTTTTCTTGGCAATCCATAGCGACACACAATGTTTTTAACCACAAAGTCCAGTACTTTCTTGGTCGTTATGGTTGCAAGTGGCTTGGATTCGGCCCATTTTGTGAAGTAATCAATGGTAACCACAACGTACTTGACGCCACCTTTTCCTGTGGGTAGAGATCCGATCAAATCTATACCCCAGATTGAGAACAGCCACGAACTTTGCATCCGTTTTAGCACATTAGGGGCTGCTCATGGAATTTTTGAGAACCTCTGGCATTTGTCACATCTCTGCACGAATTCCATCGAGTCTTCATTCATTGATGGCCAGAAGTATCCTTGCCTTAGGATCTTTTTTAATAAGCTCTGCCCCCCAGCATGGTCCCCACAAAAGCCTTCATGGACCTCTTTCATCAATTCTTTGACCTTCTCTTTCAAAATACATCTGAGGAGTGGCATTGAGTATCCCCTTCGGTACAAAATTCCATCGACCAGGATATACCTAGCAGCCTGCCGCTGAAGGCTCCTAGATTTGTTTTTGTCCGTCGGTAACACGCCTTGCGTCAAGTACTCTATGTAAGGTGCCATCCATGTATCCTTCGCCTGGATCACCAAAGAGGTCTCCTCTGTTTGGATGCTTGGTGCAGATAGTCGCTCAACTGGCACTATGTTCAGAGTGTCAGCATCCTTCGCACTTGCTAATTTGGCTAAAGCATCAGTGTTTGAATTCTGGTCGCGAGGTACTTGCTGAATGGTGTACTTATCAAAATGTGCCAATAGGTCATTTGCTTTATTTAAGTAAGCAACCATTTTTAAACCTCGGGCTTGATATTCTCCAACGACTTGATTGACCACTAGTTGGGAATCACTGTAGATATCAAGCGATTTTATGTGCATGTCTCTGGCTAACCGTAATCCTGCAAGCAGTGTGTGATGCCCCACATCACTATGGCTGCTTTTTGGAATGACGACTGGCCCTACAAACCAAGACAAGTCTTTCCAGCGTGCTTTGTCCTCACTTGCACACTTCCTGGGAAAACTTCCCAGGAGGTCACCCATCCCTAGATTACTCTAGGCCAAGCACGCTTAACCATGGAGTTCTCAAGTGATGGGCTACCGAAAAGAAAATGCACCTTCCTGATATAGGTAGTACCCATCAATCCATTTAAGCCCTCTTCAACTGTGTAGTCCCATACCTACACAGCCTTAGAATCATCACACTTGACCTTCCCCAGGCGGTGTGGGATTGCACAACTTACCCAGTCTTTCCTCTTACGGATCACTGGATTCTGACTGTCACACAGTGCTTCATACTCGGCTTCGTTGTTAGAACAGTGAAGTCAAACCTGATTACGTAGTGAAATCGATGCCCTTCAAGTGTTATCAAAATCACTCATGCTCTTGTCATTAGAAGAACCGTCTGTAAACAACTTCCAAGAAGGAGTTTGGCTTTGAGACTCGGACTCTTCAGACCATTCACATTGCTCGCTGTCTGGAAGCCCAGTGAGTTCTACGACGAAATCTACTAGGGCTTGCCCTTTTATCGCTGCTCGTGGTAAGTAGGAGATTTCAAACTGCCCAAGTTTGACTACCCATTTCAACAATCTGCCTGCGGCTTCTGGCTTTTGTAGAACTTGTCGTAGAAGTTGGTCTGTCAAGACTGTGATTGGGTGAGCTTGGTCGGTCAATAAGCTAACTTTTCAATGGGTGGATATCGCAACTTCACTCCTATTAGCCTTTTGCTTACATAATAAACAGCCTTCTACACTCCTTCTTCTTCTCTTACTAGGACAGCACTAGCAGCGTATTCTGTGATCGCCAAGTAGATGATCAAAGTTTCTTTATCAACCAACTTTGATAGAATCGGTGGTTGCGACATGTGCATTTTCAAAGCTTGAAAAGCCTGCTCGCACTTCTCCGTCCATTCGAATCTTTTGCTGTCTCTGAGTAGATTAAAAAATGGGACGCATTTGTCCGTAGACTTGGAAATAAATCTACTGAGAGCAGCAATTCTTCTGGTTAAGCTTTGAACATTCTTGATCTTTGTTGGTGATTTCATATCGATAAGGGCTTTGATCTTCTCAGGATTAGCCTCAATTCCTCGCGAGTTTGCTATAAATCCCAAGTACTTCCCTGATCCTACTCCGAAGGAGCATTTGAGGGGATTCAGCTTCATCTGATATTTGTTCAAGACGTTGAAGCATTCTTGCAAGTCCCCTATATGCCCTTCTGCCATCTTCGAATTAACCAGCATGTCATCAAAATATACTTCCATGTTTGTGCCGATCATCTCCTTAAACATATGGTTGACCAATCCCTGGTAAGTTGCACCAGCATTTTTCAAACCGAAGGGCATTACTTTGTAACAGTAAAGCCCTATATCAGTCTGAAAGCTAGTGTGATCCTCATCAGGAGGATGCATACTGATCTAATTATATCAAAAGTATGCATCCATGAATGAGAGAATCCCGTGCTCTGCAGTGGCATCGACCAGTTGGTCGATTCTAGGGAGTGGGAAGCAATCTTTAGGGCAGGATTTATTAAGGTCTGTGAAATCCACACATGTTCGCCACTTGCCATTCGGCTTGGGAACAAGCACGGGATTAGAGAGCCATGATGAATAAAATGCTACCCTGATGAATCCATTCTCCTTAAGCTTCTCAACTTCTTCCTTTAGAGCATTTGATCTATCTTTGTCGAGCAACCTCCTTTTCTGTTGCACTGGTGGAAAACTTTTGTCTATGTTCAGGACATGGCTAATGAATGTAGGGTCTATTCCCACCATGTCTTTGTGCGACTAGGCAAAGACTTCCTGGTTTTTCCTCAAAAATTCCACCAGTGCTTGCTTCGTTGTTGTCTCTAAGTTTTTACCGACTTTCACAACCCTGGTCAGATTTTATTCATCAAGTTGGACCTCTTCAAGGTCCTCGATGGGTCCTACTCTTCATCAAAATCCCCAAAGCGAGGATCTAAATCTCTGTTCTTACTTTGGGCAACGCCGTATTTGGTGACATCATCACCTGATTGGGCTTATACATCAGTCGCCATTTACAACTCTTTTTCGGCAACTTCCCTCGATACACCTTTCTTCGCCTTAGTTATCGAGGCATTGTAGCACTCCCTTGCTTCCCGCTGATTTCCCAACACGCATCCTATCCCTGCGTCAGTTGGAAATTTCATGGCCAGGTGCCATATCGAGGTAATGGCTCGCAGCTCAACCAAAATTGGCCTCCCAATTACAACATTATACGCTGAAGGACAATCAACTACTATGAATGTAGTGAGCAATGTCCTGTTTACAGGTGCAATACCTGCTGTAACTGGGAGCCTAATCGACCCGGTTGGGGCGAGCCCTTCGCCAGAAAAACCATAAATGGTTTGGTTGCATGGCTCCAAGTCCTTGACGGACAGTTTCATTATTTCCAGTGATGACTTGTATAGGATGTTGAGTGAGCTTCCTATGTCAACCAACACCCTCTTAACGATCATGTTGGCAATTTGTACGTCAACGACCAGCAGATCGGAGTGTGGGAATCGTACGTGCTGGACATTGTCTTCAGAGAAAGTTATCAATTCCTCCTCTATTTTAGCCTTCTTTGGTGCTCGATCCTCCACACTCATTATCTCGATGTCCTGGACATGGCGTAGGGTTCGAGCGTATCATTCCCTTGCCTTCCCACTGTCCCCTGCAAGGTGTGGACTGCCAGAGATGGTGAGTAATGTGCCTACCACAGGAGCTGGCTGTAAATGTGGCGAGCGTTGGCGTGCAGGCGCCTGCTCATTGCCACCTTGAGCCTCTCGCTGAGATCCTCCTGCGGCCCGCACATATCTCCTTAGATGTCCCTGTCTGATCAGGAACTCAATTTCATCCTTCAACTAGTTGCAGTCATTGGTGTCATGTCTGTAGTCGTTGTGAAAACAACAGAATTTTGTGGTATCTCTCTTGGAGATATCCTTCCTTATAGGTGCGGGTCATTTAAGGTTACCATCTTCCTTCTGCAATCAATGGTTGCCCCATACTTCACTAACCAATCCATACCTAGAATCATGTCGAAGTTAGTCATAACCAACTCTATCAAATCCACTGACAATTCTCTACCCTCCACTGTCACTGGCAAAGATCTGACACATCTCCTAGATACCACTAATTCCCCAGTGGATAACAAAGTTCCAAACCCCACAGCATAAAAATCACAGGGTCTACACAATCTATCAATAATACTACTAGCAACAAAAGAATGTGTAGCACCAAAATCAATCAAAACATTATAAGGGGTACCAGTACTATGAATTTGACCTGTAACTACTCAGGGAGAAGCCTCAGCTTCTGCTTGTGTCAATGCGAACACTCGAGTTGGGGCCAAGCTGTCCACTTTCCTGGGTTCTTCTTTTCTTGCCTTAGGGCAATCCTTCTTAAAATGACCTACTGCTCCACACAAATAGCAGGCCTTTTCCCTACACTCTCCCAAATGGCATCTCTTACATCTAGGGCATTCAGGATGAGTCTTCCAGGCTTCACTACCACCTTGACGACCCATTGAAATACCACGGGGCTGCCTATCAGGACCTGGAACTGGGAAGGTGTCAGAAGCCTTCCTCTTCTGATCACTGGGGCCTCCACCCCTACTTGAGCCTTCCTCTTCTCAGCTGTGAGTGCCTTCTCAACCACCTATGCATAAGTAGCAACCCCTGCCATAGTGGTAATGCAAACATCTCGGGTTAATCTAGGTTGTTGCCCCTGGAGAAATCTCTCCCTTCTGGTCCCATCAGTGGGCACCAGCTCCATGGAAAAATTTGCCAATCGATCAAACTTCAGGGCGTACTCGATCACTGACAAACTCCCCTGAAACAATATAATAATTTCCTCAGCTTTTGCTGCCCTAATGGCATCGTTATAATATTTCTCATTGAACAGAGTCTGAAACTCTTCCCAACTCAGGGCATTGATGTTTCTTGTCTGGGTCATAACTTCCCACCAAATTCGGATGTGGCACAGGCCACCCTCTTATTACCAGTCACCCTCATGAAGTCTAGGATGGTGGTAATCATGCTCATCCACTACTCTGCCTTAGCAGGGTCTGCACTACCTTCAAATACTGGAGGTTGTTGCTTTCTCAACCTTTCATAGAGAGGCTCTCATTTATTACCAACCTCAGGCAGCTGCTGGCACCGATACAGGAGGTGCCTCAGACACACTGGCTACTGTAAGAGCTTATTGTTGTCTCAGGAGGCAGAATTCTTCTCCCTGCCTTAATACTGTAGCTTGCAGGTTGTTGACCACGATTTTGGCCAACGACGAGTAGATGTCAAAACTACAATGAACCTTCAAGAGAAAAATACGACACAGATATTTTTCTAGTGGTTCAGCCCCAATTTATTAGTAATAGCCTAATCCACTTGGAGTTATGATATATATCCTACACTTAAGATCAGATGAACTTAAGCCAACTGAGTTTCTTAAGTGTAAGTAGAAAAATACATAGTTTCTCTCTCTAAACTCTCTTAGAAAATGCCCCAAGAATACCCCAAGTAACAGTCCCAAAGTCTCCAAACTAGAGAGTTTTTCTCAGTCTAAAAAGATCAGATCCCCAAAATGATGCCATGAGCCATTTATTTATAGGCTCATGGATCGTACATAAGATATTCCCTTTGACCGGGTCATTTCTGTTACTCTCACAATATTTAATTAATAATAACATTTAAAATAAAATAATATGCGACTTCTTTGGGATAAACTGAGAGATTCCCGTGTAGGTACGACTAATTCTAGGCGAAGCCGTTACTGGAACTTCGCTTGCATAACGATGATCTGTCTAGTCGGCCAACTTCACTCCTTGAAGAAAGACTGGTCAGCCAAAACACTCGACTGGTCGGCCAAAACAACTGACTGGTCGGCCATGCACTCCACAAATCGGCCAAATACTTCACTGGTCGGCCATGCACTCCACCGGTCGGCCAAACAACTCACTGGTCGGCCAAATACTTCACCGGTCGGCCATGCACTCCACCGGTCGGCCAAACACCTAACTGGTCGGCCATGCACTCCACCAGTCAGCCAAATACTTCACCGGTCGACCATGCACTCCACCGGTCGGCCAAACACCTAACTGGTCAGCCATGCACTCCACTGGTCGGCCAAATACTTCACCAGTCGGCCATGCACTCCACTGGTCGGGCAAACACCTAATTGGTCAGCCAAACACTTAACTGGTCGGCCAAGACATGTGACTGGTCAGTAAAAATTCTTCACCAGTCGGACATAAATTCTATTAGATCGGTCAGATCACTTTATCACAACTCCGAAGAGCCAACACATTTATTGAATATTAATGGGCCATTTTACTGACCATGCATTGCCATTTGTCACTTCTGATTGCCACGTCATCAAACTGAAATTATGGGGATAACATTTGCCCCCCAAGTTTATTATATGATTTACTCGTATGATAAACTTTTTCTCTAGAAAAATGTTTTTGAGGTCATCCAAAAGCTTCCATTCGGTCAGTAACTTTCACTTTTGTATTCTTCAAATTCCATTTTTTTGATCTTGTGTAGTACCTCATGAGTAGGAAAACATGTTTGCTCCACGTTTTTTAGTAAACTTGTGCTTGCTTAGCTGATTGGAAATGCCTATTTGGTCGTCGGGGACCCAAATAATTTCTTAATTGCTGACCCTTGGGTGCTTTGTTTCCTGCTACTTGGACGCCCGCCTTGTGGGTTGGGAATGCCCTCTCCGTTTGGGGCACATAACCTCCTCAGATAGCAGCCCTTGGCATGCTGGCTCCTCAGCACTAGGGCAGAGCCCCTCGGATGCGCGCCTCCCTTGGTGCACCTGGCTTCTCGGACGCGCGACACAGCCGTTCGGATGCGCACCTGCCAGCTCCTCGGACGCACCTGCAACAGCTCCTTGGATGCGCGCCTGGCCGCTCGGGTGACTTCACACATCTACTCGGATGATATGCTAGCTACCTAGACACGCGCACGCAATCCAATCGGCACCACTCCACATCTGCTCGGATGTCACGTAGTCTACTCGGACACGCCCCAACATCCGCTCGGATGCAGCCCCATCCGCTCGGATACATGCTCTTGCCACTTGGACACATGCAGCCTCAGACGCAGCTCCTTAGATGCCTAGCCCACAGCTCCTCTGACACCTAGATCCTCGGACACGCAACACAGCCACTCGGACACGCCCCCTCACCGCTCGGACACACCCCTAGCCACTCGGACACGCATAGCCGCTTTGTTGCGCGCTTGGCTACTCGGACACCACTGCCCTTATGTCCTCGAGTTTGCACAAAATTTTTATGGTTCATGCATTTATACTTTACTTTTCTTTGTTAACTTGAAACATTCTAAGTCTTTTTAGACTTAAAAAGTTATAATTTTTTTGTGAATAGTAAAGTCACTCTGATGTATGCCTTATATTTTCACATGAGTACTTAGTTTTCTAACTTAGAAATTCTAGACATTTCATAAGTCCATACTAAATATACTTTCTCACACTCTTATTGCTCTAACATTTTATGAGCATAATGTTTATTGTCACACGAATATCTGCTTCTAACTTGAAATTTAAAAAAATTCCATGTTACTTAAGCTTTGTCAAACAAGTTAGCTTAATGGCCTTTTTGGACTTTGAAAATTTACAGGTTAGCCTAAAAACAGATATCTTAATTCGTGCTCTTATTGCCTATGTTAAATTATATACCAGTATACCCCATGTGCCCCCCAAGTGATCGAGGGTTGAAATATCCTTAGTCACTTGCTACTTGACCGAATATGTTCGAGTAGTTAATTACTCGTGAAACACATAGAATATATGGAAAATATTCGAGCAGTTGAACACTGCTTGAATGTATCAACCAGTTGAACACTGTCCGATTTTACCGACCAGTTGAACATTGTTCAGATAATTAACACACATGCACATTTGTAGCAAGAATCGACCACGCTGCGCGTAATCTCTTTTATTACTCGCAAATTAAAAAAGGAAAATACGTGTCTAATAACGAGTCTTAAACAACAGAAATTGTTCAAAAATAGCTGACTGATCAGCAAATAACCAGCTCATAAACCAAATTTAAATAACAAGTTAAACAACTTGAAATTAAACTACCACTCTGAAAGCGATACTTAGTGATAATATATCCTCCGATGCTCGCCGCTCCAGTGGTTTCTGATCCTAGCACTCCCGCTCATGTCGAAGTGTCTCGGCATACCTCTCCCTTGCTTTGTTGCTATCCTCAGCCAAGTTTGGACCTCCACATATAGTGTCTAAGGTAAAGTCCACAGGCCCGGGCTCCAAGGGTGGAGATCTTTGTCGTTTGAACCCAGGATTGCTAGTGCCTCCTTCTCCTTGGGGTGTCTCTGCCCAGTACTTTCTCAACTTGCCCGACCGGAGAAGAAACTCTATCTCGTCCTTGAGGTGATTGCATTCATTCGTGTCATGACCATAATCTCCATGGAAACGACAAAACTTATTCATGTCTCTCTTCCTCATCTCTTTCCTGATGGGTGGAGGTTTCTTGTAGGGAACCTCTTCATGACTAGCAAGATATATTTCTGCTCGGCTGGCCGAGAGAGTGGTGTAATTAGTGAACTGAGGTTCATACTTGGTTGGATTTTCATTTGAACTCAAATTTGTTCTCTTTTCTTCATGGTGGTCAGACCCGTTATTCCCACGTTTCTTTCCACCATTCTGACTATTTCCACCATTCTTAGGAGGGTCAGTCGACACGCCCGGATTTTTTATGCCATTCTCCTCTTTCTCGATTCCATCATCCAATTTCATATACTTGTCTGCTCGGTCAAGAAATTGTTGAAGTGTTGAAATTGGATTTCTATGTATACTATCCCACAAAGGGCTCCGATAAGTTATCCCAGCGGATATGGCAACCATCTTCCCCTCGACTCCTACAACAGTTGCTCTATTAGCTTCTCTCATGAATCTCTGTATATAATTCTTTAAAGACTCATCTTTTCCTTATTTGATATCTACCAAGTGGTTGGCATAAACTGGTGGGGTCCGGGCAGTGTTGAATTGTCTACAAAACTCCTTCCTGAATGCTTCCCAAGAGGTAATGGAGTTCGGTTTAAACTTCCAATACCATTCCTGGGCGGTATCTGACAAAGTAGTCGGGAAAACTCTACACCAATAATCGTCACTTACTCCGAGAAATTCCATCTGGTCCTCAAATTTCCCAACATGTTTGATGGGATCTGCATTTTCTGTATATACTGGCAGAACTGGTGCATTATATTTTGCTGGCGACTGGGCTGCTCTAATCCGGGCACAAAATGGGCTTCCACTCCGGTGGTCTATCGCATCCATCTCGGAAGGTCGTTTTGACAAACCTTGCATTGCAGTTGTTAGCACGTCAAGCTGGGCTTGGATGGCTGGTGCAACTGACGAAGTTCCAGGGTCTTGACCGCCTGGTCGGGAATTACTATCTAATGCACTATCATCAAGTATTTCTACTTGACTGGCAGAGCGGTTCAGATTTTTCCCTTAGACTGGGACGTTCCTCCTCTTGTTGGTGATAACATCCCTTAGATCCTTCCGGGAAGCATGCTCTCCTTCCCGATCGAACACCGTACTCTTCGATTTTCCAGAGGGTTTACTACGCGGGACTTGCTCTCTCCTACTACGCTGCTGGCTGAGGTACAGTGGAGGCTTTTCGGTACGTCCCGGGCAGTCTTTTCCTCCTTGTTGGTCATTGCCCTCCTTTTCCTTTGACTGGTCGGTGTGATGAATATCAGCCTCATCACGACCATGCCCATCTTTGAATTGTGAAGTCCTCTTATCTCGAGGAATTTTGGTCTGATTCTGCCTGGGTGGAGTCTTTTTACTGCCCGATCAGTGACTCCTTGATCTAGAAGTTTCAGATCGGTGGCTCCTGGAGGGGGTTCTAGAGTGCTCCCTTTGCGTCGAGGTAGTTCTAGATCTGTCCCCATCATCTTCCCGACCAGGGGGGTTACTCCTGCTTCTGTCCGGTCTCCGAGAATTGGCTCTGTCAGTGGTCCTCCGATCAGCATTATTATTTCTTGCTCCCTGAGTGGTTGCTTATGCTGCGGCATGAGCATTGGCTTGGGCCAACTGGGTAGCCGCTTTTAGAGCAAGTGCTGCTTCACGATGTCTCCGGTCGACTTCCTCCTATCGCTGTCTGAGCTCTTCGCTTCTGGCCTCCATATCGCGCCTTTGCTACTCTAACGCAACTCTCTGCCTGGCCATCTCTTCAGTGAAAGACTCCTAGGGAGCATTGAATTGCATCATCTCGTCTTGGGAAGCACCTATTTCTTCCTGGAGTTGTTCAACTTCTTATGGAGTGGTCTCCTCAAGAAAGACCCTGGGCTCAGTCTCTGGGTTCTACGGTCCAGGACCTTCTGATCTAGCAGGCTCTTTTGACGTGCCTGACTTTATAGATGCCACACTGGTTTTCTTGGGCGCCATCTGGATACGATAGTCGTGTGTTTCTTCTTTTCAGACTCTTAATGAAAGCACCAAAATGTTGACCACAATTTTGGCCAACAACGAGTAGACGTCAAAACTACAATGAACCTTCAAGAGAAAAATACGACACAGATATTTTTCTAGTGGTTCAGCCCCAATTTATTAGTAATAGCCTAATCCACTTGGAGTTATGATATATATCCTACACTTAAGATCAGATGAACTTAAGCCAACTGAGTTTCTTAAGTGTAAGTAGAAAAATACATAGTTTCTCTCTCTAAACTCTCTTAGAAAATGCCCCAAGAATACCCCAAGTAACAGTCCCAAAGTCTCCAAACTAGAGAGTTTTTCTCAGTCTAAAAAGATCAGATCCCCAAAATGATGCCATGAGCCATTTATTCATAGGCTCATGGATCGTACATCAGATATTCCCTTTGACCGGGTCATTTCTGTTACTCTCACAATATTTAATTAATAATAACATTTAAAATACAACAATATGCGACTTCTTTGGGATAAACTGAGAGATTTCTGCGTAGGTACGAATAATTCTAGCCGAAGCCGTTACTGGAACTTCGCTTGCATAACGATGATTTGTCTAATCGGCCAACTTCACTCCTTGAAGATAGACTAGTCGGCCAAAACACTCGACTGGTCGGCCATGCACTCCACCGGTCGGCCAAATACTTCACCGGTTGGCCATGCACTCCACCAGTCGGCCAAACACCTAACTGGTCGGCCATGCACTCCACCGGTCAGCCAAATACTTCACCGGTCGGCCATGTACTCCACCGGTCGGGAAAACACCTAACTGGTTGGCCATGCACTCCACCAGTCGGCAAAATACTTCCCTGGTCGGCCATGCACTCCACCGGTCGGCCAAACACCTAACTGGTCGGCCATGCACTCCACCGGTCGGCCAAACACCTAACTGGTCGGCCATGCACTCCACTAGCCGGCCAAATACTTCACTGGTCGGCCATGCACTCCACCGGTTGGGCAAACACCTAACTGGTCGGCCAAACACTTAACTAGTTGGCCAAGACAGGTGACTGGTCAGTAAAAAATCTTCACGGGTCGGACATAAATTCTATCAGATCGGTCAGATCACTTTATCACAACTCCGAAGAGCCAACACATTTATTGACTATTAATGGGCCATTTTACTGACCATGCATTGCCACTTGTCACTTCTGATTACCACGTCATCAAACTGAAATTATGGGGATAACACAGGTCATTAAATAACTGCTGCCAGTTTGCAGGAGCTGGCTGTGGAATCTGTCCCTAGTCATTCTCTTGACCTTGATTATTATTATTCTGGCCTTGATCACTCTGGCCAGCTGATGTATTTGTCTGTCATCGATTCATTCTTATCAACTTATACCTTGCTAAAACATTAGTCAATACGGCCAGTTAGGTAGTGATAACTAAACCTCTTGCCGCCTTACGGTCCAAGAACAAGCAGATAACTCTCATATTCCACAGTCATACAATTATAAGCAAATATATACATGATTATAGCATTTAGCACTTAACATGTATCAAATAATAGTTCACAATCAACAATACTAATAAGTATGTTCCAGTAATTTCAGTACTATTTAGCACACGGTTGCTGAAGATGCAGTATTCAGGGCACAGTCTTAGCATGGTGTCTCATGTAAACAGGTAAAGCATTTATACTATATTTAAGCAGTTATACATATAACTACATAAATAGTTACCAAACAATGAGTCGAGCTTGTCTTCAGTGGTGAGTGTACATGCCCAGCCAATCTACAGGAACCCTAAACCTTGGCACACTCTGATACCAAGTTGTAACGCCCTGGTTACCCCAAGACCGTTACGGTGAATGTTGAACCGTGAATTTAACTCGCTAATCGAGTTCTTTGGTTAAAAATGTGCTTCTAGGTATTATTAATAGGTTAAGGTGGAAAACCAATCAAAAGGAAAGGATGTGTTTTATTTAAAACATAAAACTGTTCATGGGCCCATAAAAACATTTACAAGTTATTTACAATCCAAAATGGTCATTACAGTTTGAAATTTACAACCCGCCGACCTAAGCGGCAAAATAGGGTAAACCCCCTAGTTCCTCAGAGAACTCCTTGGCCGTGGTGGTCAAGCGGCCGCATATGTACACATCGTCACCTAATCTCTCCACTCAAGGTTGGGTGAGTTTTTCTTTCCCTTTACCTGCATCACATAGCACCCATGAGCTAAAGCCCAGCAAGAAAACTCAATATTGCATGTATATAATATCAAATGAGGATCATGATAATCATACAGAGCTTATAGCTTTGAACAGATGAGTGATTTAACACTTGATGTTCTGTTAACCATATTGAGGCTTATAGCCTTAATCAGATGAGTGACTGATGAGTAAGTCACTAGCTTAAACAGATGAGTGACTGATGAGTAAGTCACTACGGGGATCGACACTCATAGCCATGTGACTAAAAAGTCACCTGGGCTCACTGGCCCTGGCTCTAAATGACTAGCCTTTGGCTAGACAAGCGCTTATAATATTCATCAAACTAAAGGTTGGTTCGGCATTAATGCTCATTCGATTCATTCAATGCAGATGTCGATTAGATCTAATCTTTATTGGCTTGCGTTAACACGGTAAAGTAGTTCTTGAGTTAGGAGTCAATCCCACGTGACCAGTGCTCAGTACCACTGTCGAACTTGACTAATGAGTCACAACTTCATAGTTAATACTGACAACATTGCCAAAATTGACTAATTAGTCAGTGCCATACACAATTGAGCAAGTTTTTCTAAGCATTTGATATGCAATCAATGTCCACATTTAAACACTCAACATGCCTCATGAATAACCATGCATGCCACATATGAGGTGCAGTTTTCTTACCTCTGGTTTGAGCGAGAATTAATATAAGAACAACCCTTGAGAATGATCTTTCTTTTAGTTCCTTAGCAGTTACCTCAAGCTTAGGTTGAATCCTCTTCAATGGCTGAACATCAGTCTAAGACCTCAAGCTTCAATCTCCAAGCTTCAATCACCAAATTTGTTTCAAAATTCAAAGGAAAGAGAAGCAGAAGATAAAGATCTTGAGGGAGGTAACCAAACTCTGTTTTGGTTCTATTTTCTACAACCTTCAGCCCTTATACCAATCCTGTGGGTAAAAAGACTAAAATTCCCCTAGGTCAAATAAAAGTTTCTAAAGACTCCCATGGGAAAAACCGTCATTTTCCACCTATCTCATTAATCATAATTAATGCTCTCCAATTCCCGATATCCTCAAATACCAATAATTCACAACCTGTTACCCTTTAATTTCCGGTAACGCTCTAATCACCAAAACACCCCGAGACTCACCCCGAGCCTCGAGCTTAAGCCTGTTATGACCAAGCCGCTAACTTGTTACTCAAAGATCATCTCATGCCGAATGGCTCAAAAAAACAAACATTATGATGTGGCCTTATCAATTAATCACAACACATGCACCAAAATACACAATTCTGCCCTCAACGGGCCAAATTACCAAAATATCCCTGTTATGAAATGTGGACCTACATGCATGAATTTAACATCATATTATAATATAACTCATATAAACATGCACGTAATCATTTAAAAGCATATTAAATCAATTATGGCCCTCCCGGCCTCCTAATCAAGGTCCTAAACCTTATTAGGAAATTTGGGGCATTACAGCCCCTCCTCCAATCGTACTCTATGTGGGATGTTCGACTCCCAACTAGCTGTTGTACTGCTTGGTTCAGGGCATCAATTTGTGCCTGAACAGCGTCTGGGATCGCTGGGGTGATTGGCACCGGGGGAGCGTACTCATCGTGCCTCTCGCGACGGTCGTTGAGCACATCCCTCAAATCTTCATCCCTACGCCTCTGCTCGCTAACTTCTAGCCGATCAAAGACGTTGTTTTGTCGGGGTTGCCCCCCAGCGTTATGGCTTGTCGGCCTATTTTCTCTAGGTGGGGGGGTTTTCTTTCTCTGCCTCTATCTTCATTCCTCCGACCAGAATTTCCCCTGCCAGAATCGGCCTCATTATAGTCGTGGCTGTCTCTAAACTGTGGCTGACTATGGCACGATTGACTGTTCATGTTGTTTCCTCCTCGGGATGGCATCTCCTGAGCATCAGGAGGAGGCCTGCGCTGGTTATTGGATCCCCATGCATAATTATGTCGTGGGGGGGCCCTGACCGCAGAGCCTGACTCGTTGTTCCTTCTGTTGGCAGAAGGATGTTGCCCCTGCTTGGTGGAATTGGCTCTTCATCCCCTGGGCGTCTAGGGATGCGGGGTGGCTACCCGACCCTATTCTGCCTCTGGCGCTGGGGATTGCCTCGACCAGCTTGAGAAGGAGGCTGCTGCTCAGGATCTAGAATTGGGACATCATCTTGAGCCACAGGTGGTTGCTCCAGCCTTTGGGGGCTTACTGGCTGGAGCGGAGGACTTAGATTGGGAGCCCGCTATGGTGGCGCATTTGGTGGATGATCCGGTTGAGAGGCCGACACAGCCTGTCCGCGAGCCAACTGAATGGCTGCCTCAAGAGCGGCCATGACATCCCTCTGTCAATGGTCCATGTCCGTCTGCCGCTCATTCAGCTCTTGGCGCTGACGCTCAATATCTTTCTGCTGCAGCGCCATTGTCTCCGTTGCGTTCTCCTGATTGGCCCTCAGATTGGCCAACTTATCCTGCAACACCCCCAGTGTTTCCCTCAGTGTTTTCGTATACAACTCCTTCTCTTCAAACTCTAAATGTGGTTCATTCTCCGCCACATTCAGAGGAGGAGGTTGAGATGATGCAACGCCAGCGGCTTGTCCAGTTCTCTTAGATTTCTTTGCCATTTGATTTTCTTACAGCTTTTTGATCAAACTCTCAATGAAAGCACTAGAATGTTGACCCTTGATTTGGCCAACGACACAGAGTTAGAATTACGACAAGAAATGAGATGATAGTCAAGAATGGAATCAAATGGTAAAGAAATGACACAGACGATTTATAGTGTGTTGACTGTGAATTTAGCCAACGACGTGAGAACGTCAACTACGACAACCTTCAAGAGAATTATAAACGACAACAGACAGTTTTTTATGAACGAAAGTAAATAGCACGAGGTTTTTATAGTGGTTCAGCCCCGATGATCGGTAATAGCCTAATCCACTTAGAGATTTTATTACTGTATTCGCACTCAAGATCAGATGAACCGTGTCAACTGAGTTTCTTCAGTGTGAGATATTCCAGGACGCAAAAATGGGTTTTTCTCAAGAACAACACACTTTCTCTCTCTAGAATACAGATTCACTCTTGATTTTGCCAAAAGTCCTTTTACGATCCTCCCAAGTCCCTATTTATAGACCTGGGTTCTCAACTGATATCCCCTTTTGATCGGGATATTCTATTATTTACCTAATATTTATATTACAAAATAAACATTCAAAATATAACTGATCCCTAATTTCGAGTGAGGATTGAGTGATTCCCGGATGCTTAGACCAATTCTCACTGAAGTAGTTTTCGGGCAGTTTGACGTAGCTTCTCATGCATGCTGACTATTCTTCAAGCTTCACGTAGGTCAAAGGTAGCATACGCATGGCTCTCCTTGGACCAAAGGTCAACTACACTCGAGGTATACTCCTCCATTGTGTCCGATCGGACACAATGGTTGTCTTCTTTGGCTTAAGGTGGTTCAAACCACCTTATTTGACTCCTTCAATCAAGGTCCAATATGACCTTACACTTTGCTCCTCGGACCAAGATGGTCCGAGCCATCTTCTTCCTAGCATATCCTCGTACCAACATGGTCCAAGCGCTCCTGCAGGCGTCTTACACGATCGGGGGAGGTCATGTGCGATCGGGGGAGATCTTGTGCGATCGGGCATAATGCCCCTTTACTTGGACCTAAATGGTCCAAGCTTCCTTTGGCTAACCAAGGTCCGATCGGACCTTGGTCCTCTCTCTTCGGACCTAGGTGGTCTGAGCCACCACCTCTCCTTGGATCAAAATGGTCCAAGGTACCCGCAAGACCACGTTCGATCGGGCACACATCCTTCTCCTTAGGCCAACTAGGTTTGAACCTCTTCGCTCAACCAAATGCTCGATCGGGCATTAGGCTTCTCTCCTCGGACCAAGGTGGTCCGAGCCACCATCTACTTCTCCTTGGACCTGAATGGTCGAAGGTACCTCCTATGTGTATGCTCGATCGGCCACTATGTGGCTTTCCCCTTTTGAGTAAAACTTGAGCCTTATTCTTTTTGAACTCATTCGAGCCAAGCTTAACAAGAGGTCCCCTAAGCTTAGGTCCGATCGGACCTACTGTTTTTATATCTTGAACCAAAATTCATACCTCCCCTTCACTTTCTTGGACTTGGCACCAATTTAATTATATGGGTCTTTAAACTGAGGTCTAAGCCAAGCAACCCCCAGTCTAAATACTCTCTTCGATCGGGCGTATTTGGCTTGACTATCTGTCTCATTCCTTAACTGATGTATTGGGCCATTACTAAGCCAGATCACCCTACTGACTCATGCCACGTGTCAACTTCACTGTCACGTCATTCCTTTCAAATTTTTGGGATAACATTTGCCCCCTAAGTTTATTATATGATTTATTCACGTAATAAACTTTTTCTCCGCTGAAGTCATTATGAAAAATAATAATTGTTCATCTTCATGCAGCAGACCTACGATCACTGCAAAAATCCACCCATGATCGTGGAGAGAAAAATAGTCCCAGAATATCAAAGGTCCAAAAGTAAATGAAAAACCCACTTTTTTCCCTTTAAATATCTCCACCTTACATTCTCTTCTTCACACATACAAAAAATTATTCTAAAAAATCCCTTCATCTTCTCTCTTGGCCGAAACCCTCTCAAGGACCCCCTCCTCTTGCCGACTTCACAAGCTTAAAGGGGAGCTCTTCATCTTCAAGCATCCTCCAAGTAAAATCAAAACTCTCCAACCTTGGGTAAGTCTTCTTCTCCATACCTCTTAGATTGCTACATTTTTTTCTAAAAAAAAATGCCATGGCCGAATATGCTTGTGCCTTGGATGTTCTTGAAGTTCTTGAATATGTCTTGTTCAATGTGTTTGCTTGTTGTCTTGATGAGGTTTGTGGCATGGGGTACCCGAATTTTCCCTTTAGCTTTTAGGAATTTCAAGACATTTTTGGTATTTTGACATAAACAAGAATATGGGTTTTGAGGGTTTTGATAGTGTAATGGGTTTTTAAGAACATGAAGAAAACCTTTCATTTATATGTTTTGATCTTGTTTTTTGTTTATGTGAATGATGGAATGTGTTTGAGACTAGGGATTTTTAGGGCTTTGTCTATTTGGTTCGGATTAGGGGTAGGCAAAGTATGCCATTAGGGGCCATTTTTTACATGGTTTTTTGCCCAGAAATTCTGGGCATACGCGTCTCTTGAGGCGTGCAAGTTCCATCTGGTTTGATCGGACCTTATGTTCGACCGGAGCCCACGCCAAAACACCTTAGCCAACGACGCCTCCTTAAGTTGTGGTTAAGTCATTAGGTTCGATCGGAGCTCTTGTCCAAGGCTGGAAGTGGTTGCTTTTCTCTTCATACCCGATCGGAGATTCGAAAAATTTCAGACAAATGTGTGGTCCGATCGGACCACACTTCCCTTCCTTGGCTTTTAAGTGCCCGAATTTTTTACAGCAAATTTCGAACCTCCCTTGACACCCATGCCCGATCGGTCCTGAATTGTTGCAGCTGCTGGCTAGGAGTTTTTTGGAGGCACGAGGCACACGTCCGATCGGACCTCAACATCTTCTCCTCGGGCGTGCTATGTCCGATCGGACGTCTTGGGGACTTCGCGTGAAGCTCGAGCGGTGGCGAGGCAGGACGTCTCCTGGCTAGAAGTTGTCCGATCGGACCAAGTGCACTTTGCTCTGGGCTCGCGTGGATGCACGGTTCCTTGACCCATGGGCTCTGAACGCCTCTTTTGGTCATGAGTACCCATCCTATCTTGGCATTCAATCGAATGCTCAGTTGTCCCTTAGAACAATCATATGGTCCTATCGGACCACATTCCGTAGACCTTGGCTTCTTTTCCTTCCAAGTGTATACCCAACCTCTGTATGTTAACTACACACATAAGGAACTTAGTCTTATAGGAAAATCCCAACAATGCCTCATTCTATAAGCTTTAACAAGTTCAATACTTTAAGTACCTTTTAGGCACCTTTGAGCATTAAAATTATTTTTTTTTATATGCGTTATATTTTTATAACTTAGACAAAATTTTCCAAGTATAAAAATAACTCTTATTTTTGATGAATTTTTTCTGTATGGTTACTCACCTCCCCATTTTTTATTCATTTTTGTAGATGAATCGCTCTGACTATAGGGGAGGTGACAACCATACGGACTCCGAATCATCCGCCCCGCAAACAATCGAGACTCCCTTGAATAGCGATTCCTCACCAGGCTCGTCTACCGGTTACACTCCAGAGGATCGTCTTCACCGCTTCAAACAGATCCTCCCTCGCTCAGCTTTATATCTTCTCCACGAGGAACAGTTTCTTCGACAAGCCTCTGAGTCGACGATGAGGGTGAAGCAATCTAACAGGCTCCCTCAGGAACACGACCCGCAGGTTGCCCGCAGAGCAGTACAGAAGGTGGTACAGCGTAATCAAACCCGCACTACCACAGCTCCAAGAAAGCCTTCTCTGAAATTTGCTACCGCGATTCAGGATTTGGCTGTCCAGAAGCCACGTGATGAGGGAGAAGAAGAACCCTCCTGGTTCGTTGCCGAAACCTCAAAACTTACTCCCGCGCTATTCCAGAAACACATTGAAGCTTTAGGCTTAAGCGGGGCAAACGTGACGTGCCCAGGCTCGCACCAAAGAGCCAATAGGCCCGGTGGAAGGTACTGTGCCTGGTCCAGGCACCATGTGCATGCTGGAGCAACACTCCCGCTGCACATGTATTTCCGGTCTGTAGCAGACTACTTCAACGTCTCCCCATTTCAGATCACACCGAATGGGATCCAGGCACTCTCTGCGCTGTACATCCTTTACTTTCTGAATGGTTGGGACGAGCCTACCCCCCATGAGGTGCATTACCTGTTTGATCTTCGGACCAATCCTTCCCACAACAACTCAGGCTTCTTCCACTTCTATCACAGGCACAGGGGGATTACATATCTCAACGGCATCTCCCACAAATCAAACGCCGGGAAGTATCATAAGGAATACTTCCTCACATTGGATATTGAGGCCAACAACTTGGCTTTTACGCGCTCGGGTCCATTTGAGCGACCATTGCCTACTGAAGAGATGTTTAGGCGGGCCAAAAAGTTGGCTAACATGAGTCTTAAGGAGAAGGATGTGAAAAGGTTGGTCACACTGGACCTTCTCCAGATGGTGGGTTTGGTGCCATGTGACCAGGATCTGGCGGTGGACAGTACTACCGGGGAGAACGATACTCCTGATCGGTCTACTGGGGGCCTGGAGCTAGTGACTAGTCGGCCCTCTCCCGGGCCTTCTCCGCTTTCTCACAGATCTGGCGACCTAGTCATTAGAGAGCCTGATCCTCAGCGTAGATCTACTATTCCCGCTCAACCTGGGAAAGGAAAAGCTATCCAGGTTGAAGGGGAACTTAGCTCATCCTCGGATGACGAGGATGAGTTCCTTGAACAGATCTTCAACGCAGGTAACACATGCCTAGTGAAAATAGGAATATTTTTTATAATTGGTAATTAGAGAGTATCACAATTGCAGTATACACTTGTACACGTTTCATTATGTTTATTTCTCTAACAATCTTGTTTTTTCATCCTTGGCAGATTCAGACATGTTCAGAGAAGTTGCTTCAAAGAGGAAAACTGGTGATGGAAGTGGCTCTATGCCTCCACAGAAGATTCAGAAGGTAGTACCGCCAAGTCAAGGGAGGCAACCTGGGGGACCGACTACACTTCCGCCATTGACCCCCTCTTCCCTTCCTCCTTCTGCGAGCCTAACTCCTACTCACCAGGGTAGTTCGAGTGAGATTTTTCGTGCTGTTAGCGACCTGGGCAAGGGGCTTCTTGAGGATATTGGCCGTGATGCATCGACGCTTCAAAGCCTAGACTCCTACCCTCGACTTAGTGTCGAAGTTGTCTTGAAGAGAGGACTCACTCAATTGATGAAGGTAAGCATTTTTCCTTGAGATACTTTGTTATTAGTATTTTTACTTGTATTAACTTTTTGTCTTCCATGCAGTCACTTGTCACCATTGGTCATGCTCAGCTTCGAGCCGTAGATTACAAGGAGTTGATCAAGGTGCAGGACGATCAACTGGTGGAGGCCAGGTCCAAGCTGGAGCAAGCAGAGAGAACTATAGCTGAACGGGACGAGTCTCTCAAAAAGCAGGCTCAAAACAATGCTTCCTTGACAACTCAATTGGAGAAGCAATCCCTCGATATTAAAGAGTTAGTTCGAGACAATGAGAGGTTGATCAGCGAGAACGAAGAGCTGAAGCAAGAAAAAGAGCTTGACTTGATTCGCTTTGAGGAGGCCAGTTTTGACTGTTTTTATAGGGTCTGGAAGTTGAACAAGCCTCTTAATCTTGATTGTTTCTCCAAGGAGGCCCAGGCAGAGGATCTTGCCAGATGTGAAGCAAGGGCCGCTGAAGAAGCTGCCAATCCTCCTGCGTTCACCCCTGCCTGCTCTGCTTTATCATTCCGAGCGAGAGGAGCAGCTGATGTAGAGGAGGGAGTCGATCAACCCTCTAGAGGAGCTCGCCTGTGACTCCCTCTCGTGGTTCATCACAGTCTACTTTACTTTGTATTTTGTTGCTCGAACTAGTGAGCTATTTTGACATTTAGTACTTTACTCTTTCCTTGTTGACAACTTCAAACTTTTAAGTTTTTATTGTGCATAGCAAAGTTTTTAGATGCCTTTAGTTTCACATGAGAATTTAGTTTTTTTTTTTTTTTTTACTTAGAAATTTTAACCATTCCATAAGTTCACACTAAATATACTTCCTCATGCTCTTATTGCTCTAAATTTTTATGAGCATAAATTTCTTATTACACGAATATCGGTTTTTAACTTAAAATTTGAAAAATTCTAAGTTGCTTAAGCCTTGTAAAACAAGTTAGCTTAATGGCTATTTTAGACTTCCAAACTTTACAAGTCAGCCCAAAAACAAAACAAACATATTTGCTCGTGCTCTTATTGCCTGTGTTGAAATACATACCAGTATACCCTATGTGCCCCCCAAGTGATTGAGGGTTGATAAATCCTTGATCACTTGCTACTTGATCAAATTTGTTCGAGTAGTTACTACTCGTGAAACACATAAAATATACGAACATATATCAGTAGTTGACCACTACATAAATATTATCTAAACGTTGGTCCTTCATATTATGATACCGACCAGTTGAACACTGTCCAGTATATATTTACACTTAGTTTTTAGAAGACCTGTATTGTTTAAATCATTATGACAGTTGAACACTGCCCGGCGAAAATAATCAACACATATGCAAAGTTTGTAGCAAGGTACGACCACAGTGCGTGTGGTCTCTTTTATTACTCGTAATAATAAATGACAAAACGTGTCTAACAACGAGTTCCAAACAAAATAACATTGTTCAAAATAATGCGACTGGGTAGCAAATAACCAGTTCACAAACAAAAAACTTAAATAACAAGTTAAGCACTTGATACAAAGCTACTACTCTGCAAGTAGTATTTATTGATAATATTTTCTCAAGTGCTCGCCATTCCAGTAGTTTCTGATCAGCTCCCCATTCAATCGAGCAAGCTTGTAAGTGCCGGGCGGTAAGACCTGTTCAATTTGATATGGTCCTTCCCAGTTCGGTCCTAGCACACCAGCTGCTGGGTCTCTAACAAACACCTTCCTTAGGACTAAATCTCCGACCTGGAACTTTCGATCTCGCACTCTGGAATTGAAGTAGCGTGCCACTTTTTGCTGATGAGCTGCTACTCTGAGGCTTGCCTCCTCTCTTCTCTCTTCGAGGAAGTCCAATGATTCTGCCAACAACTGATGGTTCTCCTCTTGGTTGTAAACGGTCCTTCTATGAGAGGGTGGATCTATCTCCACAGGTAACATGGCTTCATACCCATATGCTAAAGAGAATGGGGTATGGCCAGTTGCCGTCCGAGCGGTAGTCCTATACGACCAAAGGACCTCTGGTAACTCATCTGCCCAAGCACCCTTAGCTTGTTCCAGGCGCTTCTTCAAAGTGTCCTTCAATGTTTTGTTCACTGCTTCAACCTGCCCATTGGCCTGAGGATGGGCCACCGAGGAGAAACTTTTGGTGATGCCATGCCGAGTGCAAAAATCGGTAAATATGTCGCTGTCAAACTGGGTGCCATTGTCAGACACTATCTTTTTAGGTAGACCATAGCGACATATTATATTTTTAACAACAAAGTCCAACACTTTCTTCGATGTAATCGTGGCTAATGGTTCGGCCTCAGTCCATTTAGTAAAATAATCTACCGCGACCACAGCGAATTGCACTCCTCCCTTTCCTTTGGGTAACTTCCCGATCAAATCAATGCCCCATACTGCAAAAGGCCACGGACTTTGCATTTGCTTCAAAAGATTTGGTGGTGCTCTGGGTATCTTAGAAAATCTTTGGCATTTGTCACACCTTTTCACATATTCCATAGAGTCTTCGTTCATAGTAGGCCAGAAAAATCCTTGCCTCAAGATCTTTTTAGATAGACTCTGCCCCCCAGCATGATCTCCACAAAACCCCTCATGCACTTCAGCTAATAAGCTCTTTGACTGGTCGGGGGTTATGCACCTGAGGAGAGGTAAGGAGTATCCTCTCCTATATAACACTCCATCCACCATGGTGTACCTAGCAGCTTGCCTCATAACTTTCCTTGCTTCATTTCGACCATCTGGGAGTGTCCCATGCTCAAGGTAAGCAATGATGGGAGTTATCCAGGTGTCGACTATCGTAATCGGCATGGCCTCTTTTCTATCAATGCTTGGCTCTGCCAAGTACTCTACTGGAACTATATTCAGTGTTTCGGCATCTTTCGCACTTGCAAGCTTGGCTAGAGCATCAGCATTGGAATTCTGCTCCCTTGGTACTAGTTTGATGGTATACTCCTCGAACTGGGCTAGTAAATCTTTAGTTTTGTTTAAGTATGCCACCATGCGTAGGCCCCTCGCCTGGTACTCCCCTAATACTTGATAAACCACCAATTGGGAATCACTGTTTATCTTTACCGACCGGGCACGTACATCTCTAGCCAGTCGCAGGCCTGCTAAGAGGGCCTCATACTCCGCTTCGTTATTAGAAGCATTGAATCCGAACCTCAGTGCACAATGAATTCGGTGCTTCTCTGGTGTAACTAATATAATCCCAGCTCCTGAATGGTGCTCGTTCGACGATCCATCAACGAAAAGTTGCCAAGCAGGAACTTCCTCTTTTAACCCAGTAACACTCTCCTGCTGGTTAGGGACCTCAACGATTCCAGTACACTCAGCGATGAAATCCGCCAAGGCTTGACCTTTAATAGCAGTCCTTGGTTGGTACTTGATTTCAAACTGGCCTAGCTCGACCGCCCATTTAAGTAGCCGACCAGACGACTCCGGTTTTTGCAAAACTTGGCGAAGAGGCTGGTCAGTGAGGACCTTGATGGGGTGTGCTTGGAAATACGGCCTCAACTTTCGTGATGCAAGTACCAAGCAGTAAGCCAACTTCTCAATCATGGGGTATCGGGACTCCGCTCCTATCAAACGCTTGCTAACGTAATACACTGGGTGCTGCACCTTATCCTCCTCACGTACTAAAGCAGCACTAACAGCGTGTTCCGTGACTGCTAGATATATAAGTAGGTCCTCTCCATCAACTGGCTTAGAAAGAACAGGAGGTTGAGCCAAATGCTCCTTTATCGCCTGGAAAGCTTGTTCACACTCTGCGGTCCACTCGAACTTCTTGCCTCCTTTAAGGAGGTTAAAAAACGGGACGCACTTGTCCGTTGATTTTGAGACGAACCTGCTTAGAGCCGCAATCCGCCCAGTCAAGCTTTGCACATCCTTTATTCTTGTGGGAGACTTCATCTCCATGAGAGCCTTGATCTTTTCAGGGTTTGCTTCTATTCCTCGGGAGTTGACAATAAACCCAAGGAATTTCCCAGAACCCACTCCAAATGAACAATTGAGGGGGTTTAATTTCATGTTATACTTCCTCAAGATTGCAAAGCACTCCTCTAAGTCTCCCACGTGCCCCCCAGCTTCCTTCGACTTCACCAGCATATCATCTACGTATACCTCCATGCTTTTGCCGATTAAGTCACGAAACATGCCATTCACCAAGCGCTGGTAGGTAGCTCCTGCATTCTTTAACCCGAAGGGCATCACTCTATAGCAATAGAGCCCTATATCCGTTCGGAAGCTCGTATGCTCTTCATCAGGAGGATGCATGCTGATTTGGTTGTACCCCGAATATGCGTCCATGAAGGACAAGGTCTCGTGACCAGAGGTTGCATCCACCAACTGGTCTATTCTCGGTAAAGGGAAACAATCCTTCGGGCATGCTTTGTTTAGATCAGTAAAATCTACACAAGTCCTCCACTTTCCATTGGGTTTAGGCACCAAGACTGGGTTTGAAACCCAAGCTGGGTAGTATGCCTCTCTAATAAACCCATTTTCCTTCAACCGCTCTACCTCCTCCTTAAGAGCCTTTGCTCGGTCCTTGTCAAGCAACCTCCTCTTCTGCTGTACCGCTGGATAACTTTCATCCACGTTGAGCACGTGGCTGATCACAGTTGGTGAGATACCCACCATATCTTTGTGAGACCAGGCGAAGACATCCTGATTCCTTCGCAAGAACTCTATCAGCTGTACTTTCACCTCAGCTTTCAATTTCTTCCCAATCTTGACCTCTCTTGTCGGGTCATTCGCATCTATAGGGACCTCCTCCAACTCCTCGGACGGTCCCACATCATTCTCATAATCCCCAAAGCGAGGATCAATATCTCTTCCCTCGCTTTGGGCAACTCCCTATTTGGTGACTTCATCACTTGATGGGGTATTCTGCTCTTTCAAACTAGGAGTGCTCTCCTGACCACACTCCTCCAACATTTCTTCATCGTTTACTACGACAAGACTCTGGTCTACGTCTATCTCATCCACTTCCCCTCCTTCAACACACACAATCATGTTGTTCTCCTTGGCACCTTTCTTTGCCTTAGTTATGGAGGCATTATAACACTCTCTAGCTTCCCTTTGGTCTCCTTGGATGCAGCCTACGCCAGCGCTGGTCGGGAACTTCATAGAGAGGTGCCAAATTGAAACTACTGCATGCAAGTTGGTGAGTAGTGGTCGACCAATAACCACATTGTAGGCAGACGGGCAGTCAACAACCAAAAACTCAGTCATCACGGTTTCATGCTTGGGGGCTTCCCCCGTGGTGACTGGTAACTTTATTGTCCCAGTTGGTGATAGTCCCTCTCCAGTAAACCCATAAATGACGTGAGAGCATGGCTTCAAGTCATTGATGGATAGCTTCATTTTTTCAAAAGAGGACTTATAAATAATGTTTACGGAGCTTCCCGTATCAACCAGACATCTTTTCACCTTCATGTTAGCTATTTGTACTGTCACTACAAGAGGGTCATTGTGAGGATACCTCACGTGTTTAGCATCTTCCTCAGTGAAAGTGAGGGACTCACTTTCATACCTTGGGTTCTTTGATGGTCTCTCCTCCACCGTCATAACCTCGGATGTGGACGCTGCCTCTAACTCATGACGAAGGGTGCGAGCATATCTCTCCCTCGCCTTGTTGCTATCACCAGCAAGATGTGGTCCTCCACATATTGTATCTAATGTGAAGTCCACAGGTTCAGGTTGCAAAGGTGGAGACCGTTGCCTCTTGAAACCAGGATTATTGTTGCTCCCCTCTCCCTGGGTCTTCTCTGCCTTATACTTTTTTAGTTTTCCCGAACGGAGGAGAAACTCTATCTCATCCTTAAGGTGATTACACTCGTTCGTGTCGTGACCATAGTCTCCATGGAAACGACAGAACTTGTTCTTATCCCTCTTACTCATTTCCTTCTTGATTGGAGGGGGTCTTCGGTAAGGGACCTCCTGATGGCTGGCTAGATAGATCTCTGCTCGGGTTGCCGAAAGAGTAGTGTAGTTGGTGAATCGAGGTTCATACTTCGTAGGTTTGTCATTCGACCCAGACTTAGCTTTTTTCTCACTGCGGCGGTCAGACCCGTTATTCCCACGTTTCTTATTACCGCCTTGATCATTTCCGCTATCTTTTGGAGTATCCTCTGATCCACTTGGGTTGTTCAACCCATTTTCTCCTTTCTCAATGGCATCATCCAACTTCATGTACTTATCTGCACGGTCCAAAAACTGTTGTAAAGTTGAAATCGGATGGCGGTGGATGCTGTCCCACAAAGGACTTCTATAAATAATACCCGAGGAGATTGCAACCATCTTCCCTTCATCTCCAACCGCGGTAGCCCGATTGGCTTCTCTCATAAACCTCTGTATGTAGTTCTTGAGAGACTCATCCTTGCCTTGCCTAATATCCACCAAGTGGTTAGCATAAACAGGTGGGGTTCGGGCAGTGCTGAACTGCCTGCAGAACTCCTTCCTAAAGCTCTCCCAAGAGTTGATGGAGTCGGGTTTGAACTTCCAGTACCACTCCTGGGCAGTGTCTGACAAGGTGGTGGGGAAGACTCTACAGCGGTAATCATCACTCACCCCAAGCAGCTCCATCTGATCTTCGAACTTTCCAACGTGTCTTACCGGGTCTGCCTTTTCTGTATAAACTGGCAACACCGGTGCTTTGTATTTCCTTGGTGGTTGGGCTGCTCTTATTCTAGCACAAAAAGGGCTACCACTTCTATGGTCTACCGGATCAATAACTGGCTGTTTTGACAAACTTTGGATTGCCGTCGTTAAAGCATCAAGCTGGGCTTGGATGGCTGGGGCCACTGCTGGGGATGCACTTTCGGGACCGCTTGGTCGGGCATTCCTATCCAGCGTATCCACGTCAAGTATTTCTACTCGACTAGTAGGACGGATTGGCTCCTGCCCTTCGACCGGAGCGGTCCTCCTTCTGTCATCAATGATGTCCCTTAGGTCCTTCTGAGCAGTGTTCTTTCCCAACCGGTCGAACACTGTACTCCGAGTCTTCTCGGAAGGTCTACTAGGTGGAGCGTGCTCCTTGCCATTACGCTGGTTGGGATGCCGTGGTGGCTTCCCCGTTTGAGCTGGTTGATCATCTCCTCCTCGTCGGTTATTATTCTTCTCCTTCGACTGGTTGGTGTGGTAACTGTCGCCTTCATCACGCCCATGTCCATCCTTGAAGTGGGAAGTCTCCTTGCCACGAGGAGGCTTGTTGTGCCCCTGCTCAGAAGGTGTTTTCTTACTGCCAGACTTATGACTCCCTGACCTGGAAGTTTCTGATCTGTGGCTCCTTGAGGGGGTCTTAGAATTCCCCCTTTGGGTAGAGGCAGTGCGCGATCGTACTCCCTCTTCCTCATGACCAGATGGGTTACCACCATTCCTACCTGGCCTATCAGTTTTCTTATGACCAGCCTCCGTGGTCCTTGCCTTTGGGGTGGGTGTCACCCCAGGCACAGCTTGAGCGTTGGCTCGGGTTAATTGCGTAGCTGCCTCCAGAGCAAGTGCAGCTTCGCGATGTCGCCTGTCGGCCTCCTCTTGCTGTCGACGGATCTCCTCGCTCCTAGCGTCCATCTCTTGTCTCTGCTTGGCCATTTCCTCAGCAAAGGCCTCCTGCCTCGCATTGAATTGGGCCAACTCATCCTGGAATGCGCTCATGGTCTCCTGGAGCTCCTCAACTTCTGGAGCTACATCCTCAAGCACGACCCTGGGCTCATTCTCACGATCTTGAACGCTGGGGCCTTCCGATCTTGCATGCTCCCTGGAGGTGCTTGCCCTCTTGGAGGCCGCGGTGGTGTTCTTTGGCGCCATATTGCTTCAGGGACTGTCTGTCTTCTCTTCAGGCTCTCAATGAAAGCACCAAAATGTTGACTGTGAATTTAGCCAACGACGTGAGAACGTCAACTACGACAACCTTCAAGAGAATTATAAACGACAACAGACAGTTTTTTATGAACGAAAGTAAATAGCACGAGGTTTTTATAGTGGTTCAGCCCCGATGATCGGTAATAGCCTAATCCACTTAGAGATTTTATTACTGTATTCGCACTCAAGATCAGATGAACCGTGTCAACTGAGTTTCTTCAGTGTGAGATATTCCAGGACGCAAAAATGGGTTTTTCTCAAGAACAACACACTTTCTCTCTCTAGAATACAGATTCACTCTTGATTTTGCCAAAAGTCCTTTTACGATCCTCCCAAGTCCCTATTTATAGACCTGGGTTCTCAACTGATATCCCCTTTTGATCGGGATATTCTATTATTTACCTAATATTTATATTACAAAATAAACATTCAAAATATAACTGATCCCTAATTTCGAGTGAGGATTGAGTGATTCCCGGATGCTTAGACCAATTCTCACTGAAGTAGTTTTCGGGCAGTTTGACGTAGCTTCTCATGCATGTTGACTATTCTTCAAGCTTCACGTAGGTCAAAGGTAGCATACGCATGGCTCTCCTTGGACCAAAGGTCAACTACACTCGAGGTATACTCCTCCATTGTGTCCGATCGGACACAATGGTTGTCTTCTTTGGCTTAAGGTGGTTCAAACCACCTTATTTGACTCCTTCAATCAAGGTCCAATATGACCTTACACTTTGCTCCTCGGACCAAGATGGTCCGAGCCATCTTCTTCCTAGCATATCCTCGTACCAACATGGTCCAAGCGCTCCTGTAGGCGTCTTACACGATCGGGGGAGGTCATGTGCGATCGGGGGAGATCTTGTGCGATCGGGCATAATGCCCCTTTACTTGGACCTAAATGGTCCAAGCTTCCTTTGGCTAACCAAGGTCCGATCGGACCTTGGTCCTCTCTCTTCGGACCTAGGTGGTTTGAGCCACCACCTCTCCTTGGATCAAAATGGTCCAAGGTACCCGCAAGACCACGTTCGATCGGGCACACATCCTTCTCCTTAGGCCAACTAGGTTTGAACCTCTTCGCTCAACCAAATGCTCGATCGGGCATTAGGCTTCTCTCCTCGGACCAAGGTGGTCCGAGCCACCATCTACTTCTCCTTGGACCTGAATGGTCGAAGGTGCCTCCTATGTGTATGCTCGATCGGCCACTATGTGGCTTTCCCCTTTTGAGTAAAACTTGAGCCTTATTCTTTTTGAACTCATTCGAGCCAAGCTTAACAAGAGGTCCCCTAAGCTTAGGTCCGATCGGACCTACTGTTTTTATATCTTGAACCAAAATTCATACCTCCCCTTCACTTTCTTGGACTTGGCACCAATTTAATTATATGGGTCTTTAAACTGAGGTCTAAGCCAAGCAACCCCCAGTCTAAATACTCTCTTCGATCGGGCGTATTTGGCTTGACTATCTGTCTCATTCCTTAACTGATGTATTGGGCCATTACTAAGCCAGATCACCCTACTGACTCATGCCACGTGTCAACTTCACTGTCACGTCATTCCTTTCAAATTTTTGGGATAACATAGTGGTTCGGCCCCAATGAATGGTAACGACCTACGTCCACTTAGTGTTATTATTGATATTGAATCCCAATGTCGTGATCAAAGAACTAGGGTTCTTGAGTTTCACAAGCCTTGGGGGAATTACAACTGTTTGGAGGATAATCACACTATACGCCCTTTCTCTTAGTATTCAGAAAAAAGGTTCCAAAAGTCCCTTCCTTGAGCCCCCTCATTCATATTTATAGGTTCAAGGGGGTTACATGGGCCAATGGGCCTTAATTATCCCTAATCTTAGCATATCAAGGCAATGAAGAGGAAATAATAATTGTAATTATTACAAGATTACATATTTTTTAAGGAAATAAACCGAAGCATGCGACCAGTCTGGTCGCATCTAATCGTGAGGTTTGATGAAGCAGCAAGTGTTATATTATTTTATAATATAATGTAATATTATATTATTTTATAATATAATATTTTAGATTAAATAAATGTGACATAGAGTGTCACATATTGTAACATATAATAGAGAGTTACATTATTTGGATATATGTGAAATATCCAAACATGTAACATATTTGGTGTTACAAATTCATCACAAATTTGTAACTCCTAAATATCACCCATTATTGTGTAGATTTGTTGTTACACAATATTGAGATGAATTTCTTAAATCCATATGAGAAATGGCTGATAGAGATGTGATTTTAACTCCCATATTGTGTATGGAAGTTACAAAATCAAGTGGGAATAAATTGGAACGTTTTGGAAAACTCAAAAAAATTGGTTGCTGAAACTGACCAAGGGCCGCGGCGCTTGAAACTAGCGCCGCGGCGCTAGTGGCTGACAGATTCATACTAATTCAGTTTTTATCCAATTTTGAACGTTTCCAACAGCCAAGTAACTCCCAAATCTCTATTTTAATTCCATAAAACACCCAATTAATCATTGGTAACAGCCATGGGGGTTGGTGGAATTTGAAATTCAAATGGTGTCTCTAAACTCTATAAATAGGAGCCTAATGCTCACTTGTAAGACACACCATTTTTTCATCCACAAGCACTTGGCTGAAAAATACACCGAAAGGCTTGATAATTCCAGAGAGCTATTTCCTAGAGAGATCCCTTAGTGCTTAGAGAATAGGGGGAAATAAGCTTTTGGACAAAGGTCTTGAACCTTGTTCAAGTTGGTGATCCCCACTACTCTACACTTTGGTTGTGTGAGAGTTTGTTTGTGTTTTTCATTCTTGTGTTCTTCTTATTTACTTGTATTGTTATAGTATTGAGTTTGTAATCTTCTTCTTCTACATCTTTCTATTTACTTGTATTTTGAGCAATTGAGTTGTAATACTTATTTAATCAATATTATCTTGTCCATTGTATTTTTGCATAGAGTTGTATTTGGTTTTTCCATAATTCCATTGAAGCAATAATATATATTCTCTAACAGCAAGGAGCTGGTCGATAGACGAACAACACCTCTTCATAATGACGTTGTCACGTGTCAACCACGTGTGAGAAATTCTTGCCACGTCATCAGCAGCCATTTTTGGGTAAACACTCATCTTTCGAATTTTGAATCAAAATCATAAATCAAGCAAATATTGATCAAGTATATACTAGCATTAAACACACATTATATAGATTAGAATAAAGAAGAAAAATCAATAGAACATCATAATTAAATTAAATAGAAATCCAAGTGACTACATTAAACCCTAAATAAGAAAATTAGTTCATGGAAAAGAATAGAAAAAGAAGTAAGAGAAGTAGAGAAAATAGAGAGAAGTCAAGAAGAAAGAGAGAGAGAAATATCTAAAATAGTCTAAAGCATTCTTTTGATAGTGATAAGGTTATGAAAAGAGTTTTCTAGATGTTTCCATTTGTTAGTTGATAATGCTCCAAAATATCTTTATTTGAATTTCAAGTCCTATAACTCTAGCTTGCGTAATCTTGTAGGTCAAATATCACTACGTAAACGTCCGAATTTGACTTTTTTTGTGAAACAAGCTTTCGTATGTCTTTGAATAAGCTTTCCAACGCCACCAAGAACACGTAAATCGATAAGTGAGTCAAAAGATATGGTCAAAATACCGAAACTGTCTCAGATTCAAAATATCTCAGATTTTTCCAACAATTAAAGTTTGAATTCTTCTTTACTTCTCCAATCAATTCAAATAAATATTTTTTTTATTATTTTTATCTTGATTAAAGATAATATTTCAAATAAATTTTGAAATATTTCTCAAATATCCATTTAACAAATGACAACCTGAAAAATACAACAACCACACATAAAAAAGAACTAAAAATATAAAATAATAATAAAACTAAGGCTAAAAAGTATTAAAAATCTATCCTATCAAATTCCCTCAAACTAAACATTTACTCGCCCTCGAGTAAAGAACACAAAAGACAAACAAAAACCAAACTAAAAATCTAAAACAACCAACACAAATGAATCAAACCAACAACAACAATTTAAGCCTCAAAATTTTATGAATAACATGCTGATGGACCCAAAACAGGTATGTTTTAAATATTTATATCGCAAGCGCACGAATCGTTCATATATAATAGTGATCGTGTAAGCAAGGATGTCGAACCTAAAGAAGTTGTCTAAAATCGAAAAGAAAACTATTTTAAACCAAAATTGATAAATTCTAACATAGCCCCAAAGATTGATGATAACTTGTGACAATAAAATAAAATAAAAGATAATAATAAAGATATTAAAGACAATATATATATACTTAAATTGATAATTTTAAAGAAGATGGTAAAAGAAAGATTATTAAGATAATAGAATCCACAAAATATAAGTTCAATAATATTTATAAATACATTGATTTCCAAATTTTAGTAATAGTAGAAATTAATCAAACCATCACTTATTCAAATTAGATATTCTATTTAAGCACAAGTTTTTTTATAAAAATATAGGATTTATCTTCACTTTTCAAAAAATTATAATTTCAAAGCATTTAGTATAAATCAATCTAATGAAATAACAATGAACATTATTTATAAGGCAAAACATAATATTTTTGTTCTAAGCATTGGATGTGTACAATTTAATGACACATCTTACACAAAAAATATTATGTTTTTTGCACTAATGAAGAACAAAGTGTAAATATGTGCTAACAATAAAAAATACATGATATTTAAGATGAAAGAAAATATTTGAAGAAGAAAATCCATAAAATTTATTGCACAAAATGGAAAATCAACATACAAAATAAACACTATCTAGTTACATATTGTTTCATCATCACCTTAATAATCTTAAAAAGATTAGAAACTGATAACTAAAATAGCAAATACAAACTAAAAATTACAAACATAAATAGGAAAATTTGGAGGAGAAATCCCCAAATTTTTCCTCTAAAATCTCATAGGAAAAATGATCAAAAAGAAGAAAAAGATGAAGAGAATTGAGAGGTCTTGAAAGTGTATAACTTGTGGTGTAACCTCCCCTAAAATAAGCATTAAACTCCCTTATTTATAGCCAAAAAAAGTGTATTAAAATAATCAATTTAAAATAATTAAATGAATAATAATAAGGCAAATAGGGGTAAATTATATGGTGTAATGATGATGTTATAGGGTAAAATGTGTAGAAAAGTTTGGGTAAAAATGTGGTATTTTTGGCAAAGGGGACAAGGGTACATAAGTGAGCTTTTGTTGGGCTCAAGGGGAAAATGGCATGGAGGCTGTGGCAGGTAGGAAAGTGGCTAGATTGGGCAGGCCACTGGCGCTAGGCTTGTGTTGGGCCTGGTAGGAGACTTTTGGCTGAAGGGGACAAACGACTGGGAGAGCTTGTTGGGGACGAGTGGAGCTGCTGGAGGCTGGTTCTAGGCATGGCTTCAGTTGGAGGAAGGCGGAAGGAGGCAACAGCCACGGCTGGGCAGGGAACGGGCCTGGCGTGTTGGGCTTCGCTTGCAGCAGGGAAGCTGAGAAGGCCTGGCGACTTGGGCCTTGGCTGAATGGAGGATTGGTGGCATTGGGCTTGGCATGCTGATGGTATTTCAATAATACCATTTTTTCTTTCTTTTCTTGTTTTCTATCATTTGTAAAGTACCAAAATTGCCATAAATTCCCTACAAAATAAATATAAAATAAATCATAATAAAATATTTTCAGCTATAAAATAAATCAATTTAATTATTTGAAAATATTAATTATAATTTAATTTATATTTAACATTTAAGTTCAATAATACAACATTTTTTTACCTCAAACTAAACAACAATAATTCAAATAATTAACTACAACATTTTACAACAAAATAACTATAAAAACACACAAAAATATATAAAATCAAAATAAACCAAATTAATTCAAAATTACTTAAAAACTTAATAAATCAATTAAAAACTCAAGAATTAAGCAACAATTAGCACATAAAAAGTGGTAAAATAACTCTACAATGCTTATATAATCTTCAGGAAAATCAACTTATGATCCAGAATTTCAATCAAAACATTCTTCCAATTCACTTAAGTCCAAACAAAAATAAAAGCTCTCAAAATCATGATTAATAAATAAAATGTATTCGAATCATTTCATGCTCACCAAATTTTTTCATTACAATCAATCAATATCATTATCCCATAAGCTTGCTATACTTACTAATCTCCACTAATGTAGAAAACACATGCTCAAAAATTAATAGGACTTTCATGTTTTATAATTGAACGGTTTAGGTAAAGGTAGATGAAAAAGTCATTAAGACTCAAATATACCATTAGCATACAAACCAAACAAACCAATCTTATGACAAACTCACGAACCCAAAACAATCTCAAATTTCTCAATCTTTCTTGTTTTGAGAGAGAACTCATACACATATATTTTTTTCTTTTTTACATTTAATTTTTTTTCTAATGACACTACACTCCCCCAAACTCATTTCTTTATATGTTCAATTGAAGTGTATTTTCTTTTCAATATTTTTTTTTTATTTCTCTCTCATTTTTTCTTCTACTATTGACACAAATTTCCAAATATAAACCCCATTACCAACCATCCCCCAATCACTTTTCATATGCTCATGGTATACATCAAAGGGAAGAAAAAAAAACAAAGTTTCAAATATGCTCGAAATAAGTGTCAAACAAAAAGAATCAAATTAGGCTCAAAATGGGGTACCTAGTGATTTAATAAATCAATGTTGGCTTGAAAGGCTCAAACGTTCCAAAGAATTTCCTAAATCATCTTCTTAAACATGCATCATCTAGAATTTCGTCTCAAAAAGCAAGCAAACAAGTTATAGAATAACAACATTTTATTCTTATTTTTATTTTAAAAATTCAGCAAGCATAAATAAAATTCAATCACACAAAATATATCAAAAATCATGATTAAGCTCTCAATTATTTAAGTGGACAAAGTAAAAATTGAAACAACTATTCAACCAAGCACACAGATTTTTATAGCTTTATTCCCATTCAATTTATACAACACATCATTCATTGTCAACTTGATTCACACTCTAAACAAAAACTAAAGAAAACATAAAAATAAATATAAACCTAACAAAACTTAAACAAACTAAGGTATCTACAATGAGCAAAGCAATAAAAATCAAATCCCTTCCCCCAAACTTAATCTAAACATTGTCCCCAATGTATAAATAAAAGAAAAGGAAAAGAAAACTTCCCTGAAATCCAATGATTTGCTCCATTGTATTGACTCCCATCTATATCCTCCTAAGTGTTTTATATTTTGAAACACATCAATGAGTAGTTGACGCCCATAATAAGCGTCATACAAAATAACTTGAAGGTTGTCATTTTGAATGCCAGCAAGCTTGGCAAGATATGAATCTAATCTGTATGTTAGTCCAACAACACAAGACTTTGAGTAATGAGCTTGGGGAGAAAACTTTGGTAGCCCATAAAGAATGTAGAATAGTGAAGGAGTCATCAATTTAAAATATGGATCCACTGGCGGTGTATATGATTGAAGCATTGATGAACTCAAATCAATGATTGCAGGTGCTTCCTCATCCTCCAAAGTCATATTTTCCTCATCTTCATTTGTGAATTCCTCATATAACCCTTCTAACTGTTTTTCACTCTCCACTCAGCTATCCATAAACATGCCTGTGATTTGATCTTCAACAACTTCATGATCATGGATGAAATTTACTTCATTCACCACACCATAATCATTATCCACCAAGCAAGTATCCAACTTAGCAAAATTTTGAGTGAATATAACTTCGAAGGTCTCTTATTCATCAACTTTACACTCCTCTTCCAATGGATTAACCATTGGTACTTCTATAGTATTCGAATAACTCTCACAACCTTGATTGTTTGAGTAATTGTCCTTAAACCGGTCCATATTATCTCCCATTAAATTTAAAGTGTTCTTCAATTGATTCAGTAATTCTTCAATTTCTAGTTTATGCTCTTCATGCTCTAATTATTGGGGTATAATATTAGGATCATGGAATAATTGAGGATATTGGTGACTCCAACCTTGCAGTGAAGGATCCCAATGCCAATGGTAATCAAAATCTGCCATATCATTCAACAACTCCATTATAACATCATGACACCTTCTTAATAAAGGTTCACCAGTTACCTCTGCTCCATAGTTTACCCAACATCTTGTTGCATCATCTAATTCATTGTAAAAGAAAAGTGTAAGACACCCCCTTGAGAAATTGTGATAACATCTCTCCATCAATTCATTAAATCTCCCCCAAGCAGAGTAAAATGGCTCATGGTGTTGTTGGGAAAAACCCACGATGTAATCTTGATGGAGCATTTTTTTTATTTACCTCGCAAGTCAAACACAGAAAAGAAACATAAATTAAATAATAAATAAACCAAGTTAGAATAAAAATCAATTATGTTGATATTAATAATATAAAATATAAAAACCAAATTAGAACAAAAAAATAATTTTGATATTGGAAATTTAGTCTCCGGCAACGTCGCAAAAAACTTGATCGTGAAAATATGATACTCAAGTGCATGCAATCGATTCAAGTAATATAGATGATAAATAGAGTATTGTTCCCACTAAGACTATTTTCCAATTACCAACAATTGTTCTTTTAATTTCTATTTGGCAAACAAAGTTTAGATGAATGAATTTTAATTTTAAAATTATAAATAATTATGAACAAAATTAACTAAAGATGGAAATCAATATTAAAAAGACCTATGGTGTTAATTTCATCAACTTTTTATTCTACTAATTTTATTGATAAATTCTAGATTTATTTCTTCCTATTCTAATAGCAGGTTAACATAAATCGATTCCTATTCTTCTTCAAGATATAAGATCTCAGCCTATATGTAGGTTTTCTACATCTCTGTGATAAACTTAAACATATAGAAGGCATTAAGCATGGAAACATAATTACTACACAAGTCATACAGGTACTTTCGTCCAATATGCAACCTATGTTTATATAATGATAACATATGCAATTATCATCTTTCGAATTTTGAATCAAAATCATAAATCAAGCAAATATTGATCAAGTATTTACTAGCATTAAACACACATTATATAGATTAGAATAAAGAAGAAAAATCAATAGAACATCATAATTAAATTAAATAGAAATCCAAGTGACTACATTAAACCCTAGATAAGAAAATTAGTTCATGGAAACTAATAGAAAAAGAAGTAAGAGAAGAAATAGAGAAAATAGAGAGAGGTCAAGAAGAAAGAGAGAGAGATATATCTAAAATAGTCTAAAGCATTCTTTTTATAGTGATAAGGTTGTGAAAATAGTTTTCTAGATGTTTCCATTAGTTAGTTGATAATGCTCCAAAATATCTTCATTTTAATGTCGAATCCCGTAACTCTAGCTTGCGTAATCTTGTAGGTCAAATATCACTACGTAAACGTCCTAATTTTACTTTTCTTGTGAAACAAACATTCGTAGGTCTTTGAATAAGCTTTCCAACGCCACCAAGAACACATAAATCGAATAAGTGAGTCGGGAGATATGGTCAAAATACCAAAACTGTCTCATATTCAAAATATCTCAGATTTTTCCAACAATTTAAGTTTGAATTCTTCTTTACTTCTCCAATCAATTCAAATAAATATCTTTTTATTATTTTTCTCTTGATTGAATATAATATTTCAAATAAATTTTGAAATATTTCTTAAATATCCATTTAACAAATGACAACCTGAAAAATACAACAACCAAACATAAAAAGAACTAAAAATATAAAATAATAAAAAAAAACTAAATAAAACTAAGGCTAAAAATTATTAAAAATCTATCCTATCAATCCCATCGATTCATTTCTTTAGTTCCTTGCCCGATACACAAGCCAAAGAAGCATTGGATCCGTCCCGCCTTCCATGTTCATTTTCGCGCACAATCTAAAATAAAAAGGAAAATGAGCCTAATGACCAGTAAGGAAAAACTACTAAACATAAAACATCAAACTTAAATTATAAAATAGACTTCAATATTAATGGTCATTAACTCATTATCGTAGTATATGATAAAAACAACTATAGTCCTCTTATTTTAACTATTATTTTAAAGGTAGGTTTAGACACAACTATAATCTACGATAACAATAAAAATCTTGGGATTTGCTATCTAAGCAACCATATTTCCCAAGCGAATAAAGACATAAAAAAAATACAAACACATAGCACATAAAATCTAACTTATTTTTCTTACCAAAATCGAGATATTAGAGACAAGTGCAAGATTGGAAACCCCTAAAACCAAACATTAAAAACCATAAGTTTCCTAGAGAAAATAAGATGAAGATAAGATCTAACCATCAGAAGAAAGACTTACCGAAAATCTTAAGTTTCAAGAATTGAGTACCTTAGATAGTAGAGCTTCGATCTATACCACAAACACCAAAATCACACTATAGTTACTTACCAAGTGTTTAGAAAAGCTTAGATTTGAAAGCTTTAAACCCCAAAACCCTAGTGTTTCTCTTTAGAACAAAAATGGCAGCTTGGAGGCTCTAAGAAGTGTTTGAAAAATAATGCAAGTGATTGAGTGAAAGATCATATTTATAGGGTTCCAAAAGTGAAACTAACTCCCATTAAAATGAATAAAAATGACACTTACTGCTCAACAAATGCCCAGAACTCGGTCAAAATCGTTAAAGAACAAGTCCAAAATGTTGAGGATTGATTCTAGCTTCGGATTCCACATAAATTCAAAAGTGGCACACAAAGCCTATATGTCGCCCACTGTAGGCGATATATCGCATGTCATGATTTGTCAAGGTCCCGTAGTTTCGATCAAGCAAAGTCTATGTGTTTTTCCATATTAGCATAGGCGATATATCACCCCCCCATAGATACGATATATCGACTTACGCTTATGTACTAAACCATGTTTTTGCACTTTTTAAGCACACTTAAAGTTGTTTAAACCACTTTCACTGATTAATACGAGATCCTAGCATTGAGGGAAGGTTGTTGACTTCCTAGGCTTATCCTTGATTATTTTATTAATCTAAAATCCTTAAATCCTTAATAAATATACATGTGACAAATGTCACACTCTTAATTATTCTATTTAAATCTTATCCTATAATAAATAATATTTCTAAGACCAACTACAATAATCAAACATTAGGATAAAATTAATATTTCTAAACTATAGGCTAAACTTATAAAATTCATAACTAGCTCTACAAGTTTTCAAATAATTCTCGGCTTAGACCAATATCACGAAAATTAAAATTACTACAACATAAGATAATACTATCTAACTAAGTAAAATTCTGAGGCACTAAATCTCAACATTCCCCCACTTGGTTAAATATAACCCTCTTTTTTCTAACTCAAACAATATTGGTGTATGTTGACCACGATTTCGGCCAATGACGAGTAGACGTCAAAACTACAATAAACCTTCAAGAGAAAATACGACACTGATAATTTTATAGTGGTTCAGCCCCAATATGTTGGTAATAGCCTAATCCGCTTAGAGTTTGATATTTAGATCTACACTCAAGATCAGATGAACATGTGTCAACTGAGTTTCTTAAGTGTAAATGCAAGAAAATACAAGATTTCTCTCAGAATACAAATGCTCTCTCAGAAAAATCAGAATTCGAATCCTTTCAATGATTCCATGAGCTCTTTATTTATAGGCCCAGGATCGTACAAATTGAAATCCCTCATAATCGGGATATTTCAGTTGCTCTCACCAATATTTAATTAATAATAAATTTTAAAATACAACAATATGCAATTTCTTTGGGATAATTTGAGAGATTCCCGCTGTGGATATGACTAATTCTAGTTTAATTCGTTACTAAAATCTCGTTGCATAATGATGATCTATCTGATCGGCCAACTTCACTCCTTGAAGTGGGACTGGTCGGCCAAAACACCCTTCCGGTTAGGAAAACCTTTTAACTGAATGGATACACTTGACGCCAAGATGACTGGTCGGCCAAAACAACTGACTGGTCGGCCAAAACAGATGACTGGTCGGCAAAAATGAATGATTGGTCGGCCAAAACAACTGACTGGTCGGCCAAAACAGATGATTGGTCAGCCAAAACAACTGACTGGTCGGCCAAAACAACTGACTGGTCGGTCAAAACAGATGACTGGTCAGTCAAAAATCTTAACTAGTCGGACAGAAATTCTACCAGGTCGGTCAGATCACTTCCAAACCAGATTAATAATTTTCATGTCAGTAATATCACAAGATTAATCTCAAACTTTTGACCCAGCCATTTATTGCCACTTGTCACCTTTATTGCCACGTCATCGTATTCAAATTGTGTGGATAACATTTGCCCCCCAAGTTTATTATATGATTTACTCGTATGATAAACTTTTTTCTCTAGCAAAATGTTTTTGAGGTCATCCAAAAGCTTCCATCCGGTAAGTAACTTTCAATTTTGTAGTAAACCCACGATTGAACTTTTCTTTTGAATTCTTCAAGTTCCATTTTTTGATCTTGTTGTAGTACTTCATGAATAAGAAAAACATGTTTGTGTCCCATGCCCTTGAGATTTGTTGTCCCCTCAAAAATAATCTATTGGGAAAGCATGTATATGGTCGATCGATCATCTTCTTTGAGAATCACCAAGGACACCATAAACATGCCCCCCAAGCCGCTCGGGTATGCCACCGTCTGCTCAGATGTAATGGCACCATCACTCGGACACCAGGGCACCATCACTCAGACATGTAGCCTCGGATGTGCCAAGTTCCTTGAGAATTCTCCATCCGCTCGGCATGCCTGGCTCCTTGACATGCAATCTCTTTGAACATCAGCCATCGACATGCCTGGCCCCTAGGCACGCGGCTCCTTGGATGCTTGGATACATGGAGCCCCTCGGATACGCACCTACAGCAGCTCCTTGGCGTGCCTGTCTCCTCAGATGCGCACCTCCAACCGCTCGGACACACGGACTGCTGCTCAGACACATGCCTCCGCTCGAACACGCATCTTGCTCCTCGGACGCACGCATCCGCTCGGACACACACCCTGTTCCTTGGATGCAACACCATCGCCAAGCCGATCGGACATGCTCAATCTGCTTGGACACGCTGTCAGCATCCGCTCGGACGCACCCTCCAGGTTGTTCGGACATGCCCCATCCGATCGGACACAACACCATCATGCTCGGACGCAGCCCCAGATGTGCCAACTCCTCAAATGCCCCTTAACTTCTCAAAAACCACCCCAGACGCTCGGACACCACGTAGCTGCTCCTCGAACACCTGCCTCCTCGGAGGCACCAGCCTCTTCGGATGCACCACCCTCCTAGCTCCTTGGGCTTGTACAAAACTTTATGGTTCATGCATTTATACTTTACTTTTCTTTGTTAACTTGAAACATTCTAAGTCTTTTTAGACTTAAAAAGGTTATAAGTTTTTTGTGAATAGTAAAGTCACTCTGATGTATGCCTTATATTTTCGTATGAGTACTTCGTTTTCTAACTTAGAAATTCTAGACATTTCATAAGTCCATACTAAGTATACTTTCTCACACTCTTATTTCTCTAACATTTTATGAGCGTAATGTTTATTGTCACACGAATATCTGCTTCTAACTTGAAATTTTTAAAAATTCCAAGTTACTTAAGCTTTGTCAAACAAGTTAGCTTAATGGCCTTTTTGGACTTCGAAAATTTACAAGTCAGCCTAAAAATAGATATCTTAACTCGTGCTCTTATTTCCTATGTTAAATTATATACCAGTATACCCCATGTGCCCCCCAAGTGATCGAGGGTTGAAAGATCCTTAGTCACTTGCTATTTGACAGCATCTGTTCGAGCAGTTAATTACTCGTGAAACACATAGAATATATGGAAAATATTCGAGCAGTTGAACACTGCTTGAATGTATCGACCAGTTGAACACAATTTGATTTTACTGACCAGTTGAACACTGTTCAAATAATTAACACACATGCACATTTGTAGCAAGAATCGACCACGCTGCGCGTAGTCTCTTTTATTACTCGTAAAAAAAAAAGGACAAAACGTGTCTAATAACGAGTCTTAAACAAAAATTGTTCAAAAATAGATGACTGGTCAGCAAATAACCAGCTCATAAACCAAATTAAAATAACAAGTTAAACAACTTAAAATTAAACTACCATTCTGAAAGCGGTATTTAGAAATAATATATCCACAGACGCTTGCCATTCCAGTGGTTCCCGATCAGGCTCCGTTCACCGAATCTGATCCTAGCACTCCCGCTCTTGTCGAAGTGTCTGGGCATACCTCTCCCTTGCTTTGTTACTATCTTCAGCCAAATGTGGACCTCCACATATAGTGTCTAAAGTAAACTCCACAAGCCCAGGTTGCAAGGGTGGAGATCTCTATCGTTTGAAGCCAGGATTGTTGTTGCCTCCTTTCTCCTTGGGGTGTCTCTGCCCGGTACTTTTTCAACTTGCTCGACCAGAGAAGGAATTCTATCTCATCTTTGAGGTGATTGCATTCATTTGTGTCGTGGCCATAATCTCCATGGAACCGACAAAATTTGTTCATGTCCCTCTTAGATATCTCTTAACTCATTGGTAGGGGTTTCTTGTAGGGAACCTTCTCATGACTAGCAAGATATATTTTCGCTTGGCTAGTTGAGAGAGTGGTGTAATTAGTGAACTAAGGGTCATACTTGGTTGGTTTTTCGTTTGAACTCAACTTAGCATTCTTTTCTTCATGGTGGCCATACCCGTTATTCCCACGTTTCTTTCCACCATTCTGATTGTTCCCACCATTCTTAGGAGGGTCAGCTGATCTGCCCGGATTGTTTATGCCATTCTCCTCTTTCTCGATTGCATCGTCCAATTTCATATACTTGTCTGCTCGGTCAAGAAATTGTTGAAGTGTTGAAATTGGATTTCTATGTATACTATCCCACAAAGGGCTCCGATAAGTTATCCCAGCGGATATGGCAACCATCTTCCCCTCGTCTCCTACAACAGTTGCTTTATTGGCTTCTCTCATGAATCTCTGTATATAATTCTTTAAAGACTCATCTTTTCCTTGTTTGATATCTGCCAAGTGGTTAGCATAAACTGGTGGAGTCTGGGCAGCGCTGAACTGTCTACAAAACTCCTTTCTGAATGCTTCCCAAGAGGTCATGGAATTGGGCTTGAACTTCCAATACCATTCTTGGGCAGTATCGGATAATGTGGTTGGAAAGACTCTACACTGGTAATCGTCACTTACACCGAGCAGGTCCATTTGGTCCTTAAATTTCCCAACGTGCCTAATGGGATCTGCCTTTTCTGTATACACTGGCAGCATCGGTGCTTTATATTTTGCCGGCGGCTGGGCTGCTCTAATCCGGGCACAAAATGGGCTGCCACTCCGCTGGTCTATCGCATCCATCCTGGAAGGTTGTTTTGACAAGCCTTGAACTTCAGCCGTTAGCATGTCAAGCTGGGCTTGGATGGTTGGTGCAACTGACGAAGTTCCAAGGTCTTGACCGCCTGGTCGGGCATTACCATCTGGTGCACTGTCGTCAAGTGTTTCTACTTGACTGGCAGGGCGGTTCAGATTTTCCCTTCGACTGGGATGGTCCTCCTCTTGTTGGTGATAACGTCCCTTAGATCCCTTTGGGAAGCATACTCTCCTGCTCGATCAAACACTGTACTTTTCAATTTTTCAGAGGGCTTACTATGCGGGACTTTCTCTCTTCCACTACGCTGCTGGGCGGGGTGCAGTGGAGGCTTTCGATATGTCCTGGGCAGTCTTTTCCTCCTTGTGGGTTGTTTTCTTCTTTATCCTTTGACTGGTCGGTATGATGACTTTCAGCCTCATCACGACCATGCACATCTTTGAACTGTGAAGTCCTCTTATCTCGAGGAGTCCTGGTCTGATCCTACCTGGGTGGAGTCTTTTTACTGCCTGATCGGTGACTCCCTGATCTAGAAGTTTCTGATCGGTGGCTCCTGGAGGGGGTTCTAGAGTTCTCCCTTTGCGTCTAGGCAGTTCCGGATCAGACCCTATCATCTTCCTGACCAGGGGGGTTACTCCTGCTTCTGTCCGATCCCAGAGAATCGGCTCTGTCAGTGGTCCTCCGATAAGCATTATTATTTCTTGCTCCTTGGGTGGCTGCTTGTGACGCGGCTTGAGCATTGGCTTGGGCCAATTGGGTAGCCGCTTCTATAGCAAGTGCTGCTTCACGATGTCTCCAGTCAACTTCCTCCTGTCACTGTCTGAGCTCTTCGCTTCTGGCCTCCATATCACGCCTTTGCTGCTTTAACGCAGCTCTCTGCCTGGCCATCTCTTCAGCGAAAGACTCCTGCCGAGCATTGAATTGCATCATCTCCTCTTGGAAAGCGCCTATTGCTTCTTGGAGTTGTTCAACTTCTGGAGTGGTCTCCTCGAGAAAGGCCTTGGGCTCAGTCTCTGGGTTCTGCAATCCAGGACCTTCTGATCTAGCAGGCTCTTTTGACGCGCCTGACTTTTTGGATGCCACATTGGTATTATTGGGCGCCATCTTGATATGATAGTCGTGTGTTTCTTCTCTTCAGGCTCTCAATGAAAGCACCAAAAATGTTGACCATGATTTTGGCCAACGACAAGTAGACGTCAAAACTACAATAAACCTTCAAGAGAAAATACGACACAGATAATTTTATAGTGGTTCAGCCCCAATATGTTGGTAATACCCTAATCCACTTAGAGTTTGATATATAGATCGGCATTCAAGATCAGATGAACCTGTGTCAACTGAGTTTATTAAGTGTAAATGCAAGAAAATACAAGATTTCTCTCAGAATACAAATGCTCTCTCAGAAAAATCAGAATTCGAATCCTTTCAATGATGCCATGAGCTCTTTATTTATAGGCTCAGGATTGTACAAATCGAAATCCCTCATAATCGGGATATTTCAGTTGCTCTCACCAATATTTAATTAATAATAAAATTTAAAATACAACAATATGCGATTTCTTTGGGATAATCTGAGAGATTCCCGTTGTGGGTACGACTAATTCTAGCTGAAGTCGTTACTGAAATCCCGCTGCATAATGATGATCTGTCTGGTCGACCAACTTCACTCCTTGAAGTGGGACTGGTCGGCCAAAACACCCTTCCGGTTAGGCAAAACTTTTAACTGACCAGATACACTTGACTCCAAGATGACTGGTCGGCCAAAACAACTAACTGGTTGGCCAAAATAGATGACTGGTCGGCCAAAACGACTGACTGGTCGGTCGAAACAACTGACTGGTCGATTAAAACAGATCACTGGTCAGTCAAAAATCTTTACTGGTCGGACAAAAATTCTACCAGGTCGGTCAGATCACTTCCAAACCAGATAAATAATTTTCATGTTAGTAATATCACAAGATTAATCTCAAACTTTTGACCCAGCCATTTATTGCCACTTGTCACCTTTATTGCCACATCATCGTATTCAAATTTTGGGGATAATAGTGTATAAAGTAAAGCATCTTTCGATTTAAGCTTTACCTTAGTGAAAGCATTACAAAGCCTTATTGGATGTATGAGTGTCTTAAAGAATGAACCAAGTACTCCTAGTGGTAAAACTGATAACACCTTACACACCTCCACTTGACAATTTATTTTCACACTTTTCTTGCTTAGCACTATCATGGCCATGTGCTTATCTTTCATGAACCTTCCGGGGGGAATCTCCAATTCCCATGAAAGGCGAAACCAGCTCTAAGTTCGCATAGGTGAAGTTCTTACAACATCTTTGCTACCTTTAGAGATGCTTGTTGCACTCAACTAAACTTCATTAAAAGCCTTAGACTTAACCTTCATGTCCAGTAGCAACCAAAACTAACCATTTCATATGGAACTCACATTTTTTTAATGCTGAAAACTATCAACTTATCAATGACTTGTTCTTACCCATTTAACTCTTGCCCTTGATATTCACAAGTTTGGAGTTGGGTTTCCATCATTGGTAAACTTCTTATTCTTGGAGGCTCAGTCCCATTCTCCAGATGTAGAACTTACCAAATCTCTTTTAAGAGGTTTGGTGAATGGATCCGCTAAGTTCTCACTGGTTCTCGCATAATAGATTGAAATAATTCCATCTTGAATCAATTATCTCACATATTCATATTCTAGACGTCCCATTACATATGCCATTATAGGCTCTAGCTAATGTGACTTAACTATCACAATGTATCGAGATCACCAATACCTCATCCACCGAAATTGAGATATCCAATATGAGATCACTAAGCCACTCAGTCTCTTTGCCGATTGTTGCTAAAGCTATAAACTTGACCTCCATGGTTGAGTGTAAAATACATTTTTGTTTCTTTGAACTCCAAGAAATTGCTCCTCCTCTAAGTATGAACACCCAACCGATAGTGGATAGATTGTCTCCTACACTCGATATCTAACTTGCATTGAAATATCCTTCAATTATCATAGAAAACTTTGAATATTTGAGGCTTAGCTTCTCAATCCTTTAAAGGTACCCTAGAACTTTCTTAATAGTTTTCCCATGTTCGATATTTGGATTGCTAATAAACCTACTTAGTTTACTAACCGCATATGCAATATCTGCTCTTTAACAATGAGAGGCATACATTAGACTCCGTAATGCATTTGTTTACTCAAGTTGAGCCATTGCTCTACCATTGTTCTTTTCAAGTTTTCTACTTGAATCAAATGACGTATTTGCCTCAATGATTTTGAGATGGCTAAACATTTCAAGCATTTTGTCAACATAGTGGGCTTTACTTAAGGTATAACCCCTACTATTTCTTCTCACTTTTTTAATTAAAATGCTATTGACCTTTCCAAGGTCCTTCATTTTGAAAATGGAAGATATAAACATCTTTGTTTCTATTATGTCTCTCATCTCATTACACAAAATCAACATATAGACATACCAAGAGGATATAGTCATCATAAGTCTTAGAGTATAAGCACTTGTCTACATTATTGTGTGTAAACCCATTCGAAAGAATGATTTTATCAAACTTCTCATTTTATTATTTTGGTATTTATTTTAATCTATACAATGATTTAATTTAACAAGTCTACCCACTTTATGTTATAATGGGTCATTTTAATTTTTTTATTTTTTCGACAGCGATAAACTAACACATTTAGTCCTCACTTTTACAAAACATCAATGACCGGTGTTGATTGATGTTGTAGGCGAGTAATTTTAAAAGTTGTTTGAATTTTCATTTGATAATTTATGAAAACAAAAATTTATTAATAAAAAATATATAATGTTATTTTATTATGGGGTTGTTTGAGTTAAAAATAATAAATATATAATGTTATTTTATTGAATGGGATAAAATTGTTAGGGTTTTTGTTATAATGGGTCATTTTAATTTTTTTATTTTTTCGATAACGATAAACTGACACATTTAGTCCTCACTTTTAAAAAACGTCAGTGAGCAGTGTTAAGTGATGTTGTAGGCGAGTAATTTTAAAAGTTGTTTGAGTTTTCATTTGACAATTTATGAAAACAAAAATTTATTAATAAAAATAATAAATATATAATGTTATTTTATTGTATGTGTTAGTGTGCAGGCAAATATTAATAAAATACATGTACAATTCAAAATTCATTATCGATAAAGTATATTTCTTTACCTTATAGTATTGAATTTCTTTATATTTATATTTGTTGGTATGGTTTCATGTGAGACCTCAAAATCAGTAACGAAACAAACTCACAAAATTGCTCCATAGACCATCCAAACCAATACTTTAGTTGGGATTACTCAGTTTTCGTGGCTTAAGTCATTTTATATTATATTTGGAATAAGCATAAGACCAATTAAAAACTTAAAATTATTTCCTTTAAAATTATTTCTTGAAATGTTATGGTGAACAATTTTAAATAAATTTAGGACTTAGTGAAAAAAAAAGTGCTAAAAGATGAAGATAATAGAGAATTGTGAAACTACGGATGTACCCCATCCTCACAATCAGTTGAAAGGGCTTATTCTATTATTGGCGCCTTATAAAGTTGGTTTTGACACCATACTTAACTGTGAGATACCATATAATGCTCTGGTTCATAATTTTACTATGCATTTCTTCTTTTAATAATATTAATAATAACATTAACATAAATTAACTTTGAAAAAATAGAACTAGTAAATGGCAGTTGGCTCAGTTTGCTAGCAAGTCGAGCAATGATAATATTGTGCAGTGAGAGGCAGTCAATGTTGTCCATGTGGCAACTTATATTAGTTCATTTCCCGGAAAAATATGTACCGATGACAGTTAATTTATTCACTAATATATTCATTATTTTTGTATTAAACCAATAAAAAAGCCTACTTATTCTATTTCATTCTTTTCCAGCCACAAAAATAAGAAAGAAAAAAATAAGTGAAACTGATTCTATTCTTTTTGGTTATAATATAGGGGCCAATGCGACCTTTACTTCAACCATAATAACATTATTCAAAACAATCGTAATCCAGTTTTAACCTCGTGCACAAATTATGTATACTTTACTTGTGTAATTATTTTTGTCTAATGAATAAGGTGATATCTCCCTGAAAAAAATTCTTAAATTAGTAAATTAAAATATTAAATAATCGACTATAAATATATCGAAAAAAGTTGATCCGAGAACCAATCTCAAACCGCGAACTCATACCTAACTTAACGACCAAAAAAATCTCCTCACTCACTCTCCTTTCTCCTCTTTCTATCTCTGTCTCCCTCATAATCTATCGTATAAGGCCTCCATTAATGGCGTATGACCAAAACTCCACCGATTCATCGCCGTCGAGATCAACACCACCATCACCACCACCATTCACAGTTCCTCCTCCGGCGCCGGCGCTGCCCCGGCTGCCGGTGTCCCTAATCCAACCATCTCAAAAAAAGCGATCCCACAACAAAACTAAGGTCCTTCGAGTTTTCCGCTCGGTGTTTCGGTCATTCCCAATCATATCACCCACCGCATGTAAGATGCCAGCGCTCCCCAACGGCCTAATGGACGGCCACCACCACCACCACCACCACCGGTCGTCGTCGAGCGGGCACCGCGTGACAGGTACGCTGTTCGGATACCGAAAGGGCCGAGTAAGCTTCTCCATGCAGGAGAGCCCGCGTTGCCTGCCGACCCTGGTGGTCGAGCTGGCCATGCAGACCAACGTGCTCCAGAGGGAGATGGGTTCCGGGATGGTACGGATCGCGCTGGAGTGCGAGAAACGACAGGAAAAGGACAAAACGCGGCTTGTGGACGAGCCCCTTTGGACAATGTACTGCAATGGGAAGAAGAGTGGTTATGGGGTGAAGAGGGAGGCCACCGACGAAGATTTGAACGTTATGGAGATTCTCAAGGCGGTTTCTATGGGGGCCGGTGTTCTTCCTGGGAATTCTGAGGTCGAAGGCCCAGATGGCGAGTTGGCTTATATGAGGGCCCATTTTGATCGGATTATTGGGTCCAAGGATTCTGAGACGTTGTACATGTTGAGCCCAGATGGAAATACTGGGCCTGAGCTCAGTATTTTCTTCGTACGGATTTGAGGGGTTTGTTGTGCTGGTTTTGCGTCGAATTAAATTTGACGTTTTGTTTGTGATGATTGTGTAGAAAAATAGGTTTTTGTTATTGGTTGAAAATTAATTAGATTGGTTGATTTTATTGCAATATCTTCGTTAATGACCGTTAAACTGGTTACGTAGGTGCATTTGTTGTTCTTCGAAAATAGTTCTGAATTTTTTTATTAGGAGTTTTAGCTAGCTACGCATTCCAATAATTATTATTGTTATTAATCTAATTCAAAACTTTTTACACATGATGCTATAGTCAGCCATGAAAAGTTCACTTTATTCATACATACTTGGTCTCTGGGACCACATAGAGATGAAGTCGCACTAATATTATGGGAATTAGCATTTTTAATTCTTTTTATTAAGAAGTTTATATGCAAAAATATATAAATACATATACTAATTAATTTGAAATTAGGGTAGGACTCGCATATATTTAATAAATAATATTTCGAGTGCATGTAGTTCTCTACTTTGAATTGAGCTAGCTGTCGATCATTACTTACATAATTTATATAGAAGCTTAATTAATATACATACACAACTCATTCTGATGAATGAGTTAGTGTCACTAAGCTTTTGTGGCTCTAACTCCTAATGATGATCGATCAAGTAGTTTCCACCGCCTTCTAATTCCCAAGTGCTGAGTTGTATGAGTAATAATGATAACAATGATATTAAAGTAGGTTGCGTAAAAACATAAAGCTAAAGCCTAAAGCACGTGGCTTTTCATGTATCATCGAGGAACAAGTCTAGTATTATAAACTCATTTTAGTTTTTGTCTACCAATATGAATTCAATATGGAAAAACTTGCTCAGGATCTGAAGAAGGGATTTCTCCACATGATCAACAGTTGCAAAACTACAACTACTACTGGTAAAACAAGAGCTATATCGTCTCTCTTTTAACTCCTCTTAGTACTAAATAAATATATATATATATATATATAAGTTAAACATTTTTGGTAGAGTATTATTATGGTTAATATATAGGATTGCCTTATTGTTGATTCTCAATTTTAAGTTGCACTAATATTTTCCAACAAAAAATTACCAGAGACGGAAGATGGAGAACAACCCAAGTTGAGATCTGTTCAGGTAATCTTTCTGTAATTTTTTTAATTTTTTCATTATTAATTTTGATAATATATATATATATATATATATTATTGTAATGCGCATATATATATATATATCATTACAGAAAGTAAGAAGAGGAGGTAGAGGCATACGCCTCAAAGCTCCGAGATCTCCAAAACGCCCAGAAGTTCCTAAAGGTCCCCCTCCACAGACCAGTTGAAGCTAAACCCAAAACTTATATAATAATTTATATTTACCTTTTCCTATATTTTATTTTTTTCTTCTTAAAACAATAAGAGTTTTTTTAGTTTCTTTAGGTGATGTTGTCTTGTACTATTCCCAGGGATAAAAAACATATATGTTTTTCTTCATCTTCTTATAATTCTTTGGCTAGCTAGTAGATATTTTCTGCTAAAATTTTCAACTCGAATTAAATATATATAATTGTGTGTATTATTAGTTGTAAACTTTTAACACACAGATTAAATAAAGGAAACTGAACTTAAGGAGTGGGTTTTAATTAAGAGTCCTGATTATATAATCAAGAAATACAATCAGGCAATTGTGTTATAAGCTGAATTGATTCTAAAAGAAAAAAAAAGGGAAATTTACATTAAATACATTCTTTATTACTTTTGTACGGATGAACGGCTTTATTTTCTTGCGGTTTGCACTTTAATTTTAGACCACTTTTTAATATTTGTCAATTTGGTACACAGTTTAGCTTCCCACAACCAAAATTTCTTTCCTGTTTTCTATTTTTTTCTTGTCCCTCACGCTTGCCTGTTTCAACCCATAGTAATCTATCTTAATATATTTGAGAGGAAATTACATTATATATGAGATTTTGAAATTATATTATAAAATATATGACTTTTTATTTTTATTTTAAAAAGTTAATCTCCGACTTTTTTTTTTTTTTAAATTTCACTTTTGTGAGTTTATTTTCTCATATTTTTGTATAAAAGTTAGTTTATACTTTAATTTTACTCTTAATTAGGTTTTTTTTATTTTGGAATGGTATGTTTGTAATTTGATTATTATTTTTTTAGCTTATTTATTTTTTTATATTAATAATTTTATATAAAAAATTTCTTTGGTTGTTTTGCAATTTTATTTTTAATATGAATTGTGTTTATTATTATTTTTTATTTATTATAAACATTTTTTCTTTTTTTAGATTGTACGTTTCTTTTTTCAAATCCTAAGTAAGATAATCAGTTACTTGATTATTTTTGACAGTTATGTAAAAATAAATTCCTAAAGCTAGGTTAAATAACATGTATTAGGAGGGGTAACCGGTTACCCTGAGAAGAGTAACATTTTATCATAAGAGGGGTGACGGGTTACTCATATTAAATATGAAAAAAAAAACAATAAATTTGAAGGAAAAAGAGAAAGAACGCTTCATTAAAAAAGGAAGAAGAAACAACTATGATTTTAGTAACATAGGTAACCAGTTACCATATGATTTTTTTTTTAAAATTTGGATGTTTCCATTAGGGTTACCAGGTACTCATTCACGTTTTCATATCAGTTTTTTTTTTCTTTTCAAATTTGAATGTTTATATCAGGGTAACTTGTTACCCATTTATGTTTCTTATATCTATTTTTTATTTCCAAATTTGGATATTTCTATCAGGGTTACTGGTTATCCATTCAAGTTTTCATATCTATTTTTTTTCTAAATTTGGATGTTCCCACTAGGGAAACTGGTTATCCATTCACATTTTCATCAGATTTTTTTTTTCTAGATTTGAATGTTTCTATCAGGGTAACTGGTTACCCATTCACATTTTCATATCTATTTTTTTTTCTTTCTGAATTTGGATATTTCTATTAGGGTTACTAGTTACCCATTCAAGTTTTCATATATTTTTTTCTAGATTTGGATGTTGCCACTAGGATAAATAGTTACTCATTCACATTTTCATATATTTTTTCTAGATTTGAATGTTCCCACCAGGGTAACTGGTTACCCATTCATGTTTTCATATTTTTATTAGTTTTCTTTCCAAATTTGGGTTTTCCTATAAGGATTACAGTACAAAGAAAATGCTGAAAAAATTGATTTGAATTTTTTTACATATAGTGGGAAAAACTATAAAAAAAAATTATAATAATAAAAGATAATAAATAAAAAATAGTAAAATAATTATGTAATGTTTAAATATATATGTGTGAAAAAATGGGAAAAAAAAAAGAAAATGGAATGAGAAAAGAATAAGTACAAAAAAAAAAAAAGGGAAAAAACTGAGGAAATAAAATTAAAATATATGAAAAGAAAAGAAAAAAATGATGAAAGAAAAAAAAAACAGATGAACGAATAAAAATGAAAAGAAGAAGAAGAAAATAATGGAAAAATGGAAAGAAAAAAAGATGAATGAAAAAATTGGTACAAAAAATTAAAAAATAAAGGAAAAATAGAAGAAGAAAAAAAGAAAGAAAAAAAAGCTCATATGTGTGAAAAAAAAAATATTAGGAGAAAAAATAAATACAAAAATGAAGAAAAAATAGAAGGAAAAAAATGAAAAAATAAGAGGAAAGAAAATTGAAAAAATATGAAAAAAAAAAACTATACAAATGAAAGAAAAAAATAGATAAATGAATAAAAATGAGAAGAAGAAGAAGAAGAAGAAGAAGAAGAAGAAGAAGAATAATGGAAAAATGGAATAAAAAAAATGATGAAGGACAAAATTGGTAGAGAAAAAGAAAAAAGAAAAAATAAGTAAGGAAAAAAAAAAGAAAAAAAACTGAAAATCTAATTAAAAAATAAAAGAAAAAAATAAAAAATTGAAAAATAAAATAAAATTATCTTCAAAATCAAAGAAAACATAACTGTTATACCCAGATTTCGAGCCATGTTAAATGTGACCTCGAAAGCTGGATTCGCAGTGGATGAACCCGTAAAGTTCGAAGTATGCTCCAGGATTAAATATCGAGCTTGCAAGACTCGATACGACCCCGAACGTGGTGACCTCGAAGTGTTCACGATCTCGAAAGGTAGCTCCGGAGACGCATCTATCCTTAGGGATGAGCTCGACATATGATCTCGAAAGTCGTGTGACCTCGGGAGATGTCATTAGCTCGAAAGCTGATGAGAAACCTGGGAGGCTAAGGCCTTGGAGATATATGATAAAAACCGTGAATATCTATAAGTGTTGTCCATAAGAGACGTAATCTTCATTTATTACTGTAAATCCCCTAAAGTCGTGAGATATTATTTGGTTAGTTATACGCCCCCTGGTCTTCAGGGGACGTTTCCTTTTATATCTGATTATAGGCATTTAAAGTCATTTATTTTATTTACACAAAAAGAGTAACTACCCAATATATGTGGGATAGTATTCGGCAACCTTCTCTATAAATAGAGAGGTCATGCACCATTGTAATGGACCGAAATTCTGAACCTTGAGAGAAAACTCTGAAGAATTCATGCTAAAGAATTTTCAGAGATAATCTTGAGTTTAATAACAAAGACTCGTGGACTAGGCAGATTTAACTGCTGAACCATGTAAAAATCGTGTTTTGTGTTGTTATTTTTTAATTGGTCATTACTAGTAATTGTTTACGTGCTCTTCTTTCACTGTTGACGAAAAACGGCGTCAACAGTTTGGTGCTTTCATTGAGAGCCTTAAGCATTCCTGAAAAAGTCATGGCCACAAACAATCAGAACACACCTGAGGAAAATTACCCAAGACGTCCTGGAAAACAACCAATGGAGAACCCGGATGTTGAAGAGAGAAGTGGGTCTTCTGATTCCCGGGGACCACCTCCTCCACCAAGGGATGAGGGTATGTACTACAATCCGGAGCGGTACGTTCCTATCGTGGAACTTGAAAACCGGCAATTGAAGCAGCTGTTGGCAGAGGCCAATAAACGGAATGAGGAATTGACAAGGATAGCCGCAGAGGCGCAGGTGGCTCAGCCTCCACGCGAAAACCAAGTCCCTCCTCCAAGGGACGTGCATGTTCCTCCCCGGAGACCCCGTGGGCGTCCACGAAAAGATGCTACCACAAGGAGGCCGACTCAACCTCCGGCACCAGCAGAGCCATCCGCTCCACCCAGGCCCCAGAGGAGTACTCGGGCTCGGGCCTCGGCTAACCCGCCTGTGGAAGTGCCTGCAGGAACTGAGAATAACCGAACCCCTGCAGAGGCTCGGACTCAGGTACCTGGGAGCGCACCAAATGCGACCGACCCATCTCGGGAAAATTCTGGACCCTCTAGGCCGCGACAAGGGTGGCAGCCACCGTCGCCTATACGGTTCCCTCCATCACCCATAAGATATCCTTCGCCCCCCCGCAGGAACGCTCAACCCGTTCGAGATCAGAATGAAGGGCGTGCGGGGGAAAGACAAGGAAATAGGGAGGCTTTCCAGGACCGGAGAGGTGCCCCATCTGAGAAAAGTCAGACGTCTCGGTCTCGCACGGCGGAGACGAGGCGACGTGGGAAGAATCCTTCACGAAATAACCAAGCAATGAGTTTTACCAGTGATGAGTCCGGAGAGACCAGGTCGGTCAGCAAGCATGACCGAGGTCGTAAGAATACCGAAAGCCGCAAAAATCGTCACGACCTGCGAGACCACCTGAATCAGAGTCGGGGTAATGGAGATCAAACAAATCTGGACCTGAGGGATCGCTTGAATAGGCGTAGAGATCCCTCGCGGAGATGCGAGCCTGGAATCACGATCAATGACAATCAATTCCAGACAGTACCTCCTACTGACCCAGTCCAAGAAAGAATCGATCAGCTCGAAAAAGCCTTTAGGCTTTTGAAGAATGAACGAGGAAATGGTCGATATGAGGACTCTGACGAGGAGCTCGAGCCGTTTGCTCCCCATATTTCCAACACTCCATTTCCTCAAGGGTTCCGGATCCCTCATGTCCCAACGTTTGAAGGAAAGACCGACCCGTGTAGTCACCTGAGCACATTCAACACTATCATGAGAGCCAGTAATGTGGGTTACAAGCTCAGGTGCATGTTGTTTCCAACATCATTGGCAGGACCTGCTAAAAGTTGGTTCGAAAAATATAAGAGACACTCAATAACTTCTTGGGAACAGTTGTCTAAAGACTTTAAAAAGCAGTTCAGAGCAATGATGGGGGTCAGACCAGAGGCATCCACCTTAACTAACGTCCGACAACAGCCGGGCGAAACACTAAAAAGTTACTTAACGAGATTTAATCTGGAAGTCGCCCGAGCTCGGGACGTGGATGACAGTGGGCACCTTATGGCTATCCGAGCTGGTGTATTGCTGGGAAGTGCCCTTTGGGACGACATGCAAGGGAAACCGGTAAGGTCAATAACCGAGTTTAACATACGAGCGCAGAGATTTGTCAATGTAGAGGAAGCGAGGTCGACGCTCAATGCGACTTCCCAGCCCGAAACTACAATGATAAACATCAACTCTGCCTCAACCTCGGCGGACCCAGCAGCTCCAAAGCCTGCCACGGAGAACCCCTCCAAGAGGAAAAAGAACGAAGGAAGTAACCCCAAAGCCGAGGGGGGAAAGAAGAAGAAAGGGGAGAGGTATTTCTCCGTGTATAGAGTATACACCGAGCTCAATGAGTCTCAGGAGAACATATACCTGGCTAATGAAAACCAGGTCCCCTTTAGGCGTCCAGACCCGATGAGAAATCAAAAATCCAAGAGGGATTCCAGTAAGTATTGCCGGTTACACAGAGACACCGGGCATACAACCGATGAATGTCGAAAATTGAAGGACGAGATCGAAGGGTTGATCTCGAGAGGTTACTTCCGACAGTATGTCAAAAACCAGAGTACGGGTCAGACGGCCGCGAGCCAGAGAGTAGCCGCGCCTCCGACGACGCAAAACAATAATTCCCGAGCTCGGGAAGAAGACAGGCCCCCGCCGATAGATGGAGAGGATGTAATAACCATCTCAGGAGGGCCTCACTTCGCAGGAGTGGGCAGGAATGCCCAAAAGAGATATGTTAACGAACTGAAGACTGGGGATGGATCTCCTTATGAACCCGAACCTAGGGCTCCCAAAAGTCAGAGGATTTAGACACAACCAATAACCTTCACCGAGGAAGACGCCTCCCATGTCCAGTTCCCTCACCATGATTCGCTGGTCATTACTCTTCAGCTGGCCAACAGGAGGGTCCACCGAGTTCTCATAGATAATGGGAGCTCAGTCAACATACTTTACAAAGCAACCCTCGAGAAGATGGGACTCTCCCTTCGCGACCTGAAAGCGTGTGCAACTACGTTGTACGGTTTTTCAGGAGAAGGAACCGCCTGCATGGGATCCATCGAGCTTCCCGTGACCTTGGGAGACTACCTAGTCTCGGCAACCAAGATGATGGAGTTCGTGGTAGTAGACTTACCATCAGCCTACAATGTGCTGCTCGGGAGACCCGCCTTGGTCGGGCTGGGGGCAGTTTCATCAGTGAGGCATCTGGCCCTTAAGTTCCCAACCCCTAGCGGAGTCGGGACATTGAAAGGAGACCAGTTAGCAGGAAGGGAGTGCTACAACATCTCCTTGAGAGGAAAGAAACAGACGAGCGCACAAGCACTCGTCATCATACAAAACAAAGACGGAACGGTCTTAGACATTGACGAAGAGATTGATCCAAGAATTGAGGAGAAAGCTGACCTCGAACCTTTAGAGGAGCTCGAAGAAATTCAGCTCGAGGAAGCTGATCCTTCGAAAAAGGTGAAGGTCGGAAAACACCTCCCAGATGAGACAAAATAGCAATTAATTTTCTTTTTGAAGAAAAACCAGGATGTCTTCGCGTGGTCACACTCAGACATGGTGGGGATAAGCCCGAATATAGCAAGCCACGCACTAAACATAGACAAAAGCTTTCCCCCGAAGCAACAAAAGTGAAGACAGCTAGACGAAGACAGAAAGAAAGCACTGAAGGAGGAGGTTGACAGGTTAAAGGCAAACCGATTCATTAGGGATGCCTTTTACCCTGACTGGGTAGCCAATCCGGTGTTGGTCCCAAAGCCCAATGGGACGTGGAGAACCTGTATTGACTATTCAGATCTCAACAAAGCTTGCCCAAAAGACTGTTTTCCGTTACCGAGGATTGACCAGCTCGTGGATGCCACAGCGGGGCATGGCCTGATGTCGTTCATGGATTCTTATTCTGGATATAACCAGATTCCCATGCATGCTCCCGACCAAGAACATACGAGCTTCATCACGGATAAAGGGCTATACTGCTATAATGTCATGCCGTTCGGGCTCAAGAATACTGGAGCCACATACCAGCGGCTCGTAAACATGATGTTTTCAGAACAAATAGGGAACAACATGGAGGTTTATGTTGATGACATGCTTGTCAAGTCTCGACTTAACAAGAACCATGTTGATGACCTCGAAGAGTGCTTCGGCGTGCTCAGGAAGTATAACATGAAGCTAAATCCTCAGAAGTGCACTTTTGGGGTATCTTCAGGAAAGTTTCTGGGCTTTATTGTAAACTCTCGTGGAATCGAGGCTAATCCCGACAAGATCAAGGCTCTGATTGATATGCCTTCGCCTCGGAGGCACAAAGATGTCCAAAGCTTGACTGGCAGGATGGCAGCCCTAAGCAGATTCATCTCGAAATCTACGGACCGCGGCCTCCCATTTTTTAATTTATTAAGGGGAGGTAAGAAATTTGAATGGACGGAGGAATGCGAGCTGGCCTTTCAGGAGCTCAAAAAGCACCTTGCAGAGCCACCCATCCTGTCGAAACCTAAAACGGGAGAAATACTGTACCTATACCTTTCAACCACCGAACACGCAATAAGCGCTGTGCTCCTTCGAGAAGAAGAGAAGGTGCAAAGACCCGTCTACTACATCAGTAAAAGATTAATGGGGGCAGAGTCAAGATACCCATTGATGGAGAAACTCGCGCTCAGTTTAATTCATTCATCTCGTAAACTCCGCCCCTACTTTCAGGCGCATCCCATCCATGTACTGACTGATCAACCGCTTAGGCAAGTCCTGTCTAAACCAGAAGCTTTAGGTCGACTTCTTAAATGGGTTGTTGAGCTCGGACAGTTCGAGATCACCTACCACCCGAGAACGACCATTAAGGCACAGGCATTGGCAGACTTCATAGTGGAATGCACTGGAATAGCCGACGACAAGGTAATAACCACGGCCCACGAGCTGTGGAAACTTTACGTCGACGGCTCATCAAATGAAAATGGAGCAGGGGTAGGGGTCATTTTGGTTACCCCCGCAAGGAGCAGATTTCATTCTGCCTTAAGATTTGGCTTCAAAGCGTCGAATAATGAGGCCGAGTACGAGGCTTTACTCGCGGGACTTTGTATAGCAAAGGAGCTCAAAGCTAAAGCTACATTGCTACAGTGACTCCCAGCTCGTGGTTAATCAAATCCTAGGAGAATACCAGGCTCGTGGCACAAGAATGGCAGTTTATCTGGAGAAGGCAAAATCCGCATTGGAGTATTTCGAGTTTTATGCAATCGAACAGGTTCCTCGAGAACAGAACTCAAATGCAGATGCCTTAGCTCGACTCGCCACATCCGCCAAAAATGAAGAGCTGAATGTTGTGCCCATAGAACACTTATCAGCACCTAGCATTAACGAGCCAGAAGAGGAAGATGTGTGTATGATCGAAACAGAGCCGACCTGGATGACCCCGATAGTTGATTATCTCGAAAATGGAGTTCTTCCAAAAGATCGGAACCAGGCTCGAAAGTTGATGTATCAACTTCCCCGTTACACCATTTTAGACGGAAAGCTATACAGAAGGGGATATTCCATGCCGTTACTTAGGTGCGTAACCCCTCCCAAAGCTAAGAAAATCATTGAAGAAATTCATGAAGGGTTCTGTGGAGATCACACCGGGGGGCATAGCCTGTCCAAAAAAATCATACGCCAAGGATATTTCTGGCCAACCATCAAAACGGATTCTTTCGAGTACGTGAAGAAATGCGACAAATGCCAGAGATTCGCCACGATACCCCGAGCACCACCATCCGAACTGACCATGTTGACTTCCCCATGGCCTTTCGCGGTATGGGGCATCGACCTCATAGGCTCTCTCCCGACTGGTAAGGGCGGAGTAAAATATGTTGTGGTCGCCGTGGATTACTTCACAAAGTGGACGGAGGCTGAACCGTTGGCGAATATATCTTCAAAAAAGATCCTTGATTTCGTGGTAAAAAGCATCGTGTGCTGCTATGGGGTACCAAGGAAGATCGTATCCAACAATGGAACCTAGTTCGATTGCGACTTGTTCACCAACTTTTGTGAAAAGAATGGCATAATAAAGAGTTTTTCATCAGTAGCTCACCCTCAAGCGAATGGCCAGGTCGAAGCCATGAACAAAACTCTCAAAAGTTCTTTAAAGAAAAAGTTGGAGGAAGCAAAGGGACGGTGGCTCGAAGAATTGCCTCAAGTCCTTTGGGGATACAGGACCACAGCTCGAACCTCCATAGGACATACCCCGTTCTCTCTAGCATACGGCTGCGAGGAAATGTTGCCCATCGAGGTCGAAATTCCAACGATCCGAACTCAGATTTACGATCAAAGTTCAAACCACACTCAGCTCGAGGAAACCCTAGACTGGATTGAAGAAAAGAGAGAAGAGGCTCAGCTGAGAAACGCTGCTTACCAGCAACGAACCATCAGGTATTTTAACAAGAGGGTTCGAGATCGAAAGTTCAGAATGGGAGATCTGGTGTTGAGACGCGTATTCCTGGCAACGCGAGATCCAGCAGCTGGAGTGCTTGGGCCAAATTGGGAAGGACCATACTAGATAGAGTCAATCATCCGTCCCGGTGTGTACAAACTTGCGAGATTGGACGGGAGCATGGTACCACGAGCATGGAATGGCGAACACCTTAGACCTTACTATCAGTAGTGTAGAAAAAGTGTTGCCTATAACCATGAGTTTCTATCTGTATTAGTTTGTTTGATTTTTGAATTCCATCAAATAAAGATTTATTTCGATCAGTATATTATCTCTTTTTATTTTTTATTTTTGCAATCTCTCTTAATTTAATAACCTATGGTCGTACTCATAGGATATTAAGGGGACATCATTGGTATATATACCATCAGCTTAAAAAATAGAAAAAAAAATATACATAAAGTATTTGGATATAACCAGATACGCGAGCTTAGATAGTTCGGACATAACCGAATTATCAAAAACATAAAGTATTTGGATATAACCAGATACGCGAGCTTAGATAGTTCGGACATAACCGAATTATCAAAAACATAAAGTATTTGGATATAACCAGATACGCGAGCTTAGATAGTTCAGACATAACCGAATTATCAAAAACATAAAGTATTTGGATATAACCAGATACGCGAGCTTAGATAGTTCGGACATAACCGAATTATCAAAAACATAAAGTATTTGGATATAACTAGATACGCGAGCTTAGATAGTTCGGACATAACCGAATTATCCAAAACATAAAGTATTTGGATATAACCAGATACGCGAGCTTAGATAGTTCAGACATAACCGAATTATCGAAAACATAAAGTATTTGGATATAACCAGATACGCGAGCTTAGATAGTTCGGACATAACCGAATTATCAAAAACATAAAGTATTTGGATATAACCAGATACGCGAGCTTAGATAGTTCGGACATAACCGAATTATCAAAAACATAAAGTATTTGGATATAACCAGATACGCGAGCTTAGACAGTTCGGACATAACCGAATTATCAAAAACATAAAGTATTTGGATATAACCAGATACGCGAGCTTAGATAGTTCGGACATAACCGAATTATCAAAAACATAAAGTATTTGGATATAACCAGATACGCAAGCTTAGATAGTTCAGACATAACCGAATTATCAAAAACATAAAGTATTTGGATATAACTAGATACGCGAGCTTAGATAGTTCGGACATAACCGAATTATCAAAAACATAAAGTATTTGGATATAACCAGATACGCGAGCTTAGATAGTTCAAACATAACTGAATTATCAAAAACATAAAGTATTTGGATATAACCAGATACGCGAGCTTAGATAGTTCGGACATAACCGAATTATCAAAAACATAAAGTATTTGGATATAACCAGATACGCGAGCTTAGACAGTTCGGACATAACCGAATTATCAAAAACATAAAGTATTTGGATATAACCAGATACGCGAGCTTAGATAGTTCGGACATAACCGAATTATCAAAAACATAAAGTATTTGGATATAACTAGATACGCGAGCTTAGATAGTTCGGACATAACCGAATTATCAAAAACATAAAGTATTTGGATATAACCAGATACGCGAGCTTAGATAGTTCAAACATAATTGAATTATCAAAAACATAAAGTATTTGGATATAACCAGATACGCGAGCTTAGATAGTTCGGACATAACCGAATTATCAGAAACATAAAGTATTTGGATATAACCAGATACGCGAGCTTAGACAGTTCGGACATAACCGAATTATCAAAAACATAAAGTATTTGGATATAACCAGATACGCGAGCTTAGATAGTTCGGACATAACCGAATTATCAAAAACAGAAAATGTTTGGAGTTAACCAGATGTGCAAACTTAACAGGTTTGGAACAAACCAGCCAAAAAAAAAACTAATCGACGATAAGTAGGAACCTAAACCTACTTCGAGATAAATCGAGATCGAGGCTGGAATGTCTTAAAGAAAAATAGTTTCGAACTCTTAACCTTGGAGCAAAGACCGAGGATGAGGAAAAGTGACTAAGCAAAAAAGATATAACCAAATCATTCACATTACATACCATATAAGTACTTTCGGGTTCATGGTTAAAGTTATATCCGACTTTGAAAAATAACGAGGTCGGAAGCGGATAATTTGAACAAACTATGCATGAATGCATTGAGCTTCGAGCCTAAATCCACAATATGTTTGTATGAATAAATAAACATAAATGATTCATCCATGTAAAGTGTGCAAAATATTTCTCGCCAAGAAATGTAAAGCATATATAAGTCAATATTTAAAGAAATTGTATCAGCCCCATGGGCATAAATTAAAATAATTACAAAAATAAGGGGACACAGCCCCAATAGATGGTTTCCCCGAGATCAGATTTAAGAAAGAGGAGTCTCCTTGGCCTTCTCAGCATCAGCAGCACCGGACTCCTCAGGACGAATAGCATGGCTATCCTCCTGAGCTCCCTCCGAAACGGCCTCCCGATCAGCCTCTTCCTTCTCGAGCCGAGCATTCCACCTGTCAAGAAGTGTCGCCTCGTGAGGACCTAAGAAGCTGGTATCCAGATCTTCATTGTTGGCCCACATTCGGTACATGGCCGATTCAACCGCCTGATCCTTCTTCTCTTTGTACTCAGCAAGAAGACGAGCTTTTTCATCCTCCATGATGTCAAAGGTGGCGGCCTTTTCATCTTCAAGCTTCTTTTTGGCCTCCTGGAGCCGCGTGACTTCCTTCTTAAGATCTGCGAGCTCGGCATTATCCTTCTCAAGCTCCTCAAGCTTGGCTTTCAGCTTCCCGAGCTCGGAGGCCATGCCCTGACGTTCCTTAGCTCCTGCATCAAGCTTTGCAGTGGCTGCCTTCAGTTCATCGCTTGCTTTGAGGTGGAGATCCTTCGCCTCCTGGGCATGAGACTTGCTCGAGTGGATCTCGTTATTCAACTTATAGTTGAGCTGGGCAGTAAAGGCAAGAGACTGGCAAAAGAAGAAACAATCATTAGCTCCAGGTCAGTGTGTTTATAACCAAGAAGTAAGACTGTAGGACACTTACCGCGGCGGCGAGCTCGATACTCTTCTCATAGAGGACAGTGCAGTCTTGGGTATCGTTCAAGCACTGCCATTAGGGAGCTTCAAGACTGCCAAAGCTCTGGCCGATCCGGGACATGACATCCGAGACCAGCGTAGACCCATGGGACCCAGCGGCATTGTCGACCACATATGCATCAATGTGGGTGGAAACTGATAGCTTATGAGCTCGAGAAGCAGAAGGCTTTCTAGAAGGCGGACCAAAGGATGACTGAACCACCACAGGAGGTTGGGGCTCAACCATAATGGAGGGACCGACCAGCGAAGTCGGCGCCACTGCAGAGGCGACGACCTGCGAGGACGGCGCCGCTGTGGAAGCGCCGGCCTGGGAAGTCGCCGCAGGGATGGAGCTCGAAACCGGCGGAGCAGGAGGAGGGGTTTTCTTGGACCTCTTGGGGCCCTTGCTCAGCCGGTCAGTCTTCAGCGACCCCGCTCTGGGACGCTTGCTCCTCTTGGCGCCACCACTTTCGATGATGTTGTCAAGGTCGGAATCCATCTTGCCTGCACAAGTCACAACACAGTGTGAGTCAGTAAAAGAGAAAAGCATGAGTTGTTTCAGTATCACGCAGACATATAAAGTGATGATAGAGAAAACCTAACTGGAACTCTCCTCCGAGCTCGAGCTTGGGGACCATGAAATTCCCCCGTCTTCAGAGGAGGCGGGGGGAGTGCCTTCCCTATATGTGGGTGATAACCTCGAAAGGTCCCTATAATCATTGGTCCCGTACTGAACAACTATCCCGTTCCACACCTCGTCCGTAGTATACATGGTGTCGTACTTCCCGAGCCCACTATCAAACCTATGGACACAGTCGTCTACCCAACTCCATATGTAGAAGTGGTATCTATCCTGTGGGCATGAGACTAACCTATTGGGCTTATGTTTTAGTAAGGTGGGGGACCACATTCTCGAGGTAGGAAGGGCTTTACCTTCATCCGAATCTGAGCTCGAGGCTTCGTCATTAGCCTCATTCCCTGACAGCGAACTCCTTATGCGAACTGGAAGTGGCGGCCTTGCTTCTCTCCTCGGAGGGAGGGCGCCTGTGGGCAAAGGCACCTGCTCCCAGTGTTCATAATTTTTATTGGACCAGTCAGAGGTGGACTGGCCCTCCCCCAAAAGTCCGCATTTTCAGAGCCTGTCCTCGTGTAAAAGGTATAAGAGAGACCTCCTGCCATGGGGGAGTTGGAGCAGGGTCTCTCTGTGCCCCTTCATTGTCTCGTCAGGAGTGGGACGCTGAAAATTGGCTGAAAGACAAAACATATTTCAACTAAGTACGGATCGAAGAGCTAAAGTCCCGAGCACAGAAACAAAAATAACAAGAATACTTAAGAATCCGCCTGAACGAGTAGTGTCGAGACGGGGACAGACCGTCTGTCCAGAAGAAGACCCTTTTGAAATCAGGCGGATGATTGGGAAGATCTTCAAAGACCTTCTTCTCTTTGGGATAGCTCGAAAGATAATAAAAGCCATCTCCTCCCCGAGCTTGGGAGGGGTTGCTTTTCAGACAAAAGAGATATAAAATCTCTTGAGGCGAAGGTCCTTCCCACGTCTGCTCGTGGTATAGCGACCTCAGGGCAGACAGCACCCTGTAAGAATTGGTGTTAAGTTGGAATGGAGCCAACCCAACGAAATCCGTGAAGTCCTTGAAAAAAGACTTCAAGGGCAACAGTGCTCCCGCCCTCATGTGTTCCTAGCTCCATGCCGCGTATTTCACCTTGGCGTCGCGGCCCCCAGGGGCGAAGCAGCTTCGTTCATGGTCGGTCGGAGCACGACACTTTAAAGAACCTGACAAGCTGAGGCCATGGAGGGCCAAGATGTCAGTTATCTGACTAGTCGAGGTAACCAAGCTCTAATAGTGCTCGGCCTCGAACATTTCTTTCCTCGGCTGTGAGGAAGAAGGTTCCCCCATTAGTGAAAATTGGAGCTCTCCTGGATGGTATGCGACAGTGACCTTTAGTGCAGGGTCGAGGGGAATCGGCCTAGGTCTTGAATTGGATTCCGGATAAAGGGCCTCTCGAAGAATTCTCCTCTTCTTCTCAATAACCTCGACTATATATTAAGACCCTTATTAAAGAGTCAGGACGTGCGTTCCACGAGAAAGGAAGGAGAGTGGATAATTTTTTGAAAATCCCGAAAATCAGGGGAAAAAAGAGTGGCGGTTAACCAGAAAAGGCAGCCTTGGGTTTCGTGCATTAGCCAAAGCCAAAGTTTTTTACCCGAAATCTTGGTGTACAAGAAACGTCTCTTAAAATTTTAAAACCCAGGAAACAGGATTCTTGCTCAAACATCAAAACTGGGTATGAACCAGTGATGTAAATTCTGTGTTGGAAATCTAAAAAGCATAAGAGCCTATCGGATAGAAATCTCCTATCGTATTATGCTAAGAATGTAAACTAGTACATACAAAGACACAGGAAGAACAGCATGAACAAAAACTGACAAAATGGAAAACAAAGATTGCATACTTACACAATAATGGCGATTGCAGAGAGATCGTTGAATGAAGGAGAGGTTGCAAATAAGAACTCACGGACTCGAACAAACTAGGGTTTCTTTGTTTCTTTGGCTGAGAAAACATGCACGGGATAGAAGCTTTATAGGAAGGCCTCTGGTTTCGTTTTTTTTTCTTTCTCTTTTCTTGCTTCTGGTGAACGAAAATAAAAAAGAAGATGATGAGTGGGGTCTCGTATATATAGATGGAAAAAGGGGGATTAATCTGGGGCATTGAATGAAATCCTTGCTAGATCCAACGGATGGGGATCAATGACAAGATGACGCTGAAAAGGTGGCAGACGGATGATCGTGGGCATGTTTCCAAGGTACTCAAGTACCAAAAGTGAGCAATACCCAACTGACGCGTGTCCATTTTCAAGAGTATGACGGTACGGTTCCCGAAGAAAGTAGTTCAAAAGTTTCATTCTCTTAGGATTCGAACAAATACTTTTGAGGGGGCAAGATGTTATACCCAGATTTCGAGCCATGTTAAATGTGACCTCGAAAGCTGGATTCACAGTGGATGAACCCGTAAAGTTTGAAGTATGCTCCAGGATTAAATATCGAGCCTGCAAGACTCGATACGACCCCGAACGTGGTGACCTCGAAGTGTTCACGATCTCGAAAGGTAGCTCCGGAGACGCATCTATCCTCAGGGATGAGCTCGACATATGATCTCGAAAGCCGTGTGACCTCGGGAGATGTCATTAGCTCGAAAGCTGACGAGAAACCTGGGAGGCTAAGGCCTTGGAGATATATGATAAAAACCGTGAATATCTATAAGTGTTGTCCATAAGAGACGTAATATTCATTTATTACTGTAAATCCCCTAAAGTCGTGGGATATTATTTGGTTAGTTATACGCCCCCTGGTCTTCATGGGACGTTTCCTTTTATATATGATTATAGGCATTTAAAGCCATTTATTTTATTTACACAAAAAGAGTAACTACCCAATATATGTGGGATAGTATTCGACAACCTTCTCTATAAATAGAGAGGTCATGCACCATTGTAATGGACCGAAATTCTGAACCTTGAGAGAAAACTCTGAAGAATTCATGCTAAAAAATTTTCAGAGATAATCTTGAGTTTAATAACAAAGACTCGTGGACTAGGCAGATTTAACTGCTGAACCACGTAAAAATCGTGTTTTGTGTTGTTATTTTTTAATTGGTCATTACTAGTAATTGTTTACGTGCTCTTCTTTCACTGTTGACGAAAAACGGCGTCAACAATAACTATGATAAAAAAAAGTGGCATAATTATATATTTTTTTAAATTTATGGGAAAGAAAATCCCATAAATATGAACTTCTAAATCAAAAGGCGATAAAAAAAGTAGAAAAATTAAATATTCATAACCTTAAAAATCCTATATGAAAAAATTCCTATATTTTAATATAATATTTATATGCATGTGGCAATTTGAGTAACAAATTTATCCCAATTGCATGTGGTAATGATACAATGACCAAGGTAAGTATCTTGTAAGTGACAATTTAATATGCACATGACAGGTGGTAATTCATATGCATAAGACAATTTAAGTATCAAATATAAATCCAACCCATAGCAGCAAATTAAGTCATACAGCCATAATATAATATAAGAAGTCAAAAATATGAAATGCTTATCTTTAAAATATATGAATGCTTATCTTTAAAAGATATGAATGCTTAAAATTAATTATTCGTGAAATTTTGTAAATGTAAACAGTAGCACTTATGAAATTTTAACTTCAAGTATAAATAAATAAAGGCAACAACAATGTGAAATAAACAAACGCGAATAAATAGTTTAAGAACAAATTTCAAAGTTAATTGCTTATTTTTATATGTTTCCGAATAAGTTTCACCTTCTACCTAAATAATTTCATAATATGTACAACAATCATCTATGCCTCATGCATACTTTTGGTTATATTTTTCTTGTTAATATTTTAGATTATTTTAGGAATATGTTTAATTTTTGTTAGGTATATAAATTTTTTACTAAATGTCTAGTTAATTTATAATTGAGTATATTTTTTTGTTTATTTTTAGTATATGTTGATATATTTCTAATTTATTTTTGGTATTTTATGTATATACATATTTTAAAATAATTAATGTGTTTTTTAGTACTTTTTTGAGATTGTATTTTGTTATTATTTTAATTTATTTTAGGATGATGTCTAATTAGTTTTTAGTTACTTAATTTACACAGAATGGTTGTATTTTATAGTTATGTAAATTACCAAACAAAACATACTAAATATAGCACAAGAGATTAAACAAAAAAAAAAACATAAGTATAAAAAAAAAACCAACTAGGATATACTCAAAATATTCCAAAAGAATACTAGAGATGTAATGTTATTTACACACGATTCACAGTGTTACTTTTTCTATCTCTTATTCTTTTGTTTTATCTTTTTAATATAAAATGTGTGTAGATAACGAAATATTTTAGTTTTAACAGTATTTTTTTTTCTCGTTAACTTCAACGAAATATTCTTATATTTAACAGTAGATTATAAACATGACTTAAACTTAAATAAAATTAAATAAACAAGTAATTAAACAAATTAAAATAAAGATATTTTAAAGATAATTTACCGTATAATTATTTAATTAAACTTATATTTTATAATTATTTAAATAATTATATTAAACATATAATATATAATATTTTGTTGTCACTGCTAAATTAAAAAACTAGAACAAACTTAAACTTAAACAAAAATAAATTAATTAATTAATTAAAATATGATATTTTTAAGATATTTTAGGATAATTTAAATACTTAAATCATATTTATTTAAAAATAATAAATGCATACATATCATTTTTTTTATCTTATAAATTTGTATGAAAGTTTGTTTTTTTATCAAGTGATTGTAGTTTTTTTCTTCATCAAATTCACCAAATGACATTGTCAGATACATTAGAAACTAATAATAATTGATGCATGTATACTGCTATCTACACTGACTTTTTCTATTCTTATTTTATTTCTATTATTAATTTCTTTTTAAATATTATTGTATTATATATATATATCACGTAGCCATGAAAATATATATATAAATATATATCTATATCAATGTTGTGTTTAAATGTCATATATGTAAAGATTATTGATATAAATATTTATATATACTATAGAACTATAATTCATTCTATCATATATATATTTTAAAAAATGAACCAATTTTTATTAAAATTATAGACAATGTTTAAAACTTTGAAACTAAGCAAACGTGCATTGCACGTTGCTTCTACCTAGTATATCTCTTCTATACAAAAATGTGTAGATAACATAAATTCTTGGTTTTAATAGTTTTTTTATTTTTTTTCATTAACTTTAACGGAATATTCTTATATTTAACAGAATATTCTTATATTTAACGATAGATTGCAAATATAACTTAAACTCAAATAAAATTAATTAAATAAATTAAAATGAGATATTTTACAATAATAATTATTTAAAATTAATAAAATCATACGTTTTATAACTTAAATAAAATTTAATTAAACTTCACATATTAGAATAATATCATATTAGACATTTAATACAATATAATCTACTATGAACTAACAACAAACTTTTTAAAAAAAAAACTAGCAACAAACTTAAATTTAATTAAAATCCATGTATAATATATATACAATTAATACAATATTAATACAATTAATATATATAATAAAATCCAAACACCAGCAAACTTAACAACAATGTTAAGTTTATTAATTATTATATATAATTTTAGCGTCGTATGTATATACGTGTTTTAATATTAACATACGTTTTATAACTCAAATAAAATTTAATTAAATTTAAACTTCACTTATTAAAATAATATCATATTAAACATATAATATAATATAATCTGCTAGCAACTAGCAACCAACTTCTTTTCAAAAATAAAATAAAATAAAAAATAGCAACAAACATAAATTTAAAATTAATGTATAATATTAATATTACATTTAAAATGTAATACATAATATCTTTTTGTCACTGCCAAATTCAAAAATTAGAACAAACATAAACTTAACAAAAATAAATTAATTAAAATAGGACATTTTTAAGATCTTTTATGATAATTTAAATAATTAAATCATATTTATTTAAAAATAATAAACCATACATATCATTTTTTATCTTATAAATTTATGTGTGTTATCCCTAAAATCAGAAGTGAATGACATGACAGGCATTAACTACACGTGGCTGACACCTGGCAGAATCTGTGTTCGACTATCGACCAGGAAGACATTCAGTATCATGTGATCGGTTTCTTCATACGACCAGCCTGGTCGTATGCACATTATATGCGGAGGAAATCTTAGGCAGTTATGATGGAATCCGAAATTATCTCCCATGATTTCCTGAGTATCCGATTATTTAGGAAAGAATATTTGTAACAAATCAATGTAAATCTTCCCTGAGCTTATAAATAGAAGAAGAGGGCTCAGGGAAGGGGGGCGGATCCTTTTTCTTTTGAGCAAAAAAGATAATTTGAGATTAGAGAGAGATTACACGAGAATAATTGTATTTTCTTCTTCAGAGGTTAGTGAAACTCATTGAACCCCAGTTCTTTGATCACCCCTTTGAATCTCATTTCAATAACAATTCAAGTGGACGTAGGTTATTACCAGATCCTGGGGCCGAACCATTATAAAATCTTGTGTTCTTATTATTTTCGTCATCACATTCTTTTTAATGTATTCATCAACGTCAAGCGTATTTTGACTCCGTGTCAGTTGACCAAAATCTGGGTCAACATTCTGGTGCTTTCATTGAGAGCTTGATATAGCATCGTTGAGAAAACCAATGGCGAAAACTACCAGGAAAACTGGACAGGCGGTCGGCGCTGCACCATCTAACCCGCCTCCTCCTCCTCCTCCAAACGTGGCGGAAGATGAGCCACATTTGGAATTTGATGAGGAAGAAATGGACGACGCGACGCTGAAGAGTACCCTAGGGGCATTGCATGAGGAGCTGGCCAATATGAGGGCTAGCTAGGAAAGTGCTGCCGAAATCATGGCGCGACAGCAGCAGGAAATTGAGCGGCAGTGCCTGGAGCTGAGTGAAAGGCAGGCGGAGATGGACCGCCGTCAGAGGGAGGCCATGTCAGCCCTCGAAGCAGCCCTACAGTTGGCTAGGAATCAGGCTGCACCTGCCTCGCAGCCTGATCAACCCACGGATGGGCCACCCCAGAGGGGTCCCAATCCTACCCCGCCTATCCAACCTTCGAGCCCACAAAGGCCCGAGCAGCCGACTGTGCCTCAGGAAGATCTCCCACCAAGGGATACTGAAGCACAGCCTGTCTCGTAGGCTGGTCGCGGCAATCCCCCGCAGCAGAGGCAGAATAGGACCGGGCAACAGCCTCGTAGTCCTAGACGCCATAGGGGCGATGAGCCAAACCTTCCGAACAGAGGATAGATCCTCCTGGTAATAGGAGGAACTCAGAGTTAGGCTCTGCGGTCCGAGGCCCCCCATGGCATGATAATGCACGGGGACCTAACGACCAACGCAGACCACCCTCTAACGCTCGGGAGGTTCCAGCTCGAGAAGGCAATCGAGGGAACAGTCGATCCTACCATAGCCAATCAAGATTCAGAGATGACCATGGTTATAATGAGGTCGACTCAGGTAGAGGGAATGCCGGTCGGAGAAATGAAGAAAGAGGTGGAGGCAGGAGCCAGCTACCTCAGGATGACCAGCCCGACAGACGAGACGCTGGGGGGCAGCCCAGACAAAATAATGTCTTCAACCGGCTCGGAGCTAGCGAGCAGTGGAGGAGAGATGAGGACTTGAGAGATGTACTCAACGATCGCCGCGAGCGGCATGGCGAGTACGTCCCCCCAACAGCAGAGGCCCCGACAATTCCTAGCGCCGTGCAAGCCCAGATAGATGCCCTCAACTAGGCAGTGCAGCAGCTGGTCGGGGGAAGAACATCTTATATTGACCATGATATGAGGAAAGGTACTCCTTTCATCCAGAGGATAGCCATGGCGGAAACTCCTAGCAAGTTTAAGATGCCTACGCTTCCAAACTTTGACGGGTATGGTGACCCGGTATCTTATGTCAACAAGTTTGAGATACAAATGGACATTCAGAAAGTGTCTGAAGACGCTCGGTGCAGGATCTTCCCTGCAACACTTTCTGACGCTGCATAGGAGTGGTTTTTTAAATTCCCTCCTGCAAGTATAATTTCCTGGGAAATGTTCGTGAAAGATTTTTACGGACAGTTCTATGCGAGTCGCGTGCACCATACCGAGGAAAATCAGCTGGCGAACTACGTTCAGCGTTTTATGCGAGTAGCTGCTGGAGCAAAAAGGGTGGGTGATGAAGGAAAAATGATGGCCATAACGGCAGGAGTTAAGCGCCGTACCCCTCTCTGAGAGAGCCTCAGAAAGCATGGGGTTAGAACTACCCAAGAATTCTTAGATCGAGCTGATCGCTACATCTAGCTCGAAGACGCCATCGCCAATGAAGGAAAGTCCCCAGGCAAAGATAAGGAGACAGCCGAGCCCGCCAAAGCCGCCAATGGGTCCAAGCCCAACGGCAACGGCAAAGGCAACGGCAACGGCAACGGCAATGGCAAGAATGGTGGAAAACGGCCACACAACGAGCCTTCCACCTCTGACAACAAAAGGACCAAGGGTAATCGTTATGAACCTCGGTTCACTAACTATACTGCCCTTATTGAGTCTCAGGGAGAGGTATATCAGGCCACGAGTTCCAGTGTGCCTTACAAGAAGCCTTCCCCCATTCGAAAGGATATTTCGAGAAGAGACACTACCAAGTTCTGTCGTTATCACAACGACTACGGACCTGACACCAATGAATGCAACCAGTTGAAGGATGAGATCGAGTTCCTTATCAGACAAGGACACTTGAGAAGATATGTACGGGCCTCGGGAAATTCCCAACGAGAAGCTCTAGGTGGCAACAAGCAAGCGCCCACACGCCAACGCTCGCCACCTTTGCAGCCTGATCCCGTAGCTGGCACCCTATTAACCATCTACGGAGGCCCGCACCTTGCGGGAAACAGCGGCAAGACCAGGGAACGATATGCTCGGAATTTGCGCCACGACCAGGACATCGAGATGATGGCTATGGAGGACCGCGCACCGAAAAAGGCTCGATCAGAAGAGGGCGCGATAACCTTCTCTGATAGCGACGCCCAGCATGTCCGGTTCCCACACTCCGATCCACTGGTCGTGGACATCCAAATGGCCAAAATGATGGTGAAGAGAGTGCTGGTCGATACAGGAAGTTCAGTGAACATCCTGTACAAGTCTTCTCTGGAATGCATGAAGTTGTCCATCAAGGACTTGGAGCCTTGCAACCAAACAATATACGGCTTCTCTGGCGAGGGACTCGCCCCCGCAGGGTCAATCAGACTTCCAGTGACAGCAGGTACAGCGCCTGCTACCAGGACATTACTCGCCACTTTCATAGTGGTCGATTGTCCCTCGGCGTACAATACCGTCATTGGAAGACCCATACTGGTTGACCTACGGGCCGTCACCTCCATATGGCACTTAGCCATGAAATTCCCGACAGACGCAGGGGTAGGACGCGTGTTAGGAAACCAGAGGGAAGCCAGGGAATGCTACAACGCCTCAGTCACGAAGGCAAAGAAGGGAATGACAAAAGGCACTCCCCCCGATAGGTTGCAAATGGAAGTTGATACCCAAGCCTAATCCGGTGAAGGAGTCACCAAATAGGGTGTTGCCCAAAGTGAGGATAGAGATTTAGATCCTCGCTTTGGGGATTTTGAAGATAATATTGGACCCATTGAGGACCTGGAAGAGGTCCAACTCAACGAAAAAGACTCGACCAGAGTAGTGAAGGTCGGGAAAAACTTAGAACCCACTACGAAACATGCAAGGGTGGAATTTTTGCGGAAGAACCAGGAAGTCTTTGCCTACTCCCACAAAGACATGGTTGGGATAGATCCTGCAGTTATCAGCCATGTCCTGAACATAGAAAAAAGTTTTCCACCAGTGTAACAGAAAAGAAGGCTGCTCGATAAGGATCGGTCGAGAGCCTTAAAAGAAGAAGTTGAGAGATTAAAGGAGAATGGGTTCATCAGGGTGGCGTTTTATCCATCGTGGGTCTCCAATCTAGTACTGGTCCCCAAGCCTAACGGCAAATGGCGAACCTGTGTGGATTTTACAGACCTCAATAAAGCCTGCCCGAAGGATTGTTTCCTGCTCCCAAGGATCGAACAGTTGGTCGATGCTACTGCAGGACACGAGATCCTCTCTTTCATGGATGCATACTCGGGCTACAATCAGATCTCCATGCATCCCCCTGACGAGGATCACACCAGCTTTCGAACCGATACAGGATTATACTGTTATAAAGTGATGCCCTTCGGGCTGAAAAACGCAGGTGCAACATACCAGCGACTAGTTAACCACATGTTTAAAGAGTTGATCGGAGTAAACATGGAGGTGTACGTGGACGACATGCTGGTAAAGTCTAAAAAGGAAGAAGGACATGCGAAGGATTTACAAGAGTGTTTTGACGTATTAAACAAGTACCAGATGAAACTAAATCCTCTCAAATGTTCCTTTGGAGTTGGATCAGGGAAGTTTTGCGGTTTATTGTTAATTCAAGAGGAATTGAGGCCAACCCCGACAAGATAAAAGCCCTGATCGATATGAAATTGCAAGAAAAGATCAAGGATGTACAAAGTTTGACTAGGAGAATTGCGGCCCTAAGTAGATTTATTTCCAAATCGACAGACAAATGCGTCCCTTTCTTTAAGCTACTTAGGGGCAACAAGAAATTTGAATGGACATGAGACTGCGATCAAGCTTTTCAGGCCTTGAAAGCCCATATGGTACAACCTCCCATTTTATCAAAGCCAATCGAAGGAGAAACTTTGTTCATTTACCTGGCGATCACTGAAGTTGCTGCTAGTGCGGTACTAGTACGAGAGGAAGAAGGCGTACAAAAAGTGGTTTACTATGTAAGCAAGAGGCTAATTGGAGCAGAACTGAGGTATCCACCCATCGAGAGGTTAGCATATTGCTTAATCTTGGCCTCTAGGAAGTTACGTCCTTACTTCCAAGCCCATCCTATCATAGTTTTAACCGACCAGCCCCTTCGGCAAGTCCTCCAAAAACCAGAAGCGGCTGGGAGTCTATTAAAATGGGTAGTCGAACTAGGGTAGTTCGATATTACATATTCGCTGCGAGCAGCAGTAAAGGGACAAGTCTTGGCCGATCCCATTGCAGAGTTTACCGAACTCCCAGACGACGAGCAATGCGAAAAACCTAATGCGCCTGAGTCTCATGATCAAGCTCCCTCATGGAAGTTGTTTACGGATAGGTCGTCAAACGAATCTCACGCGGGAGCAGGAGTGATATTGATAACGTCAGAAGGGCATTGATTTCACTGCGCCATTAGGTTTGACTTCGTAGCCTCAAACAATGACGTAGAATACGAGGCCCTCCTCGCTGGGTTACGATTGGCAAAAGACATGGATATAAAAGTGCTCGATATTTACAGCGATTCACAGCTGGTGGTGAATCAAGTTCTAGGGGAATATCAAGCATGGGGTCTCAAAATGGGAGCCTACCTAAATAAAACTAGAGATTTATTGGCACAGTTCCAGAAGAATACCCTCCAGCAGATACCTCGAGACCAGAATTCGAATGCAGATGCCTTAGCCAAACTCGCAAGCGCGAAAGATGCTGACACTTTGAACATTGTGCCAGTAGAAAGATTGAGCGAGCCGAGCATACGAACATATGTAACTAGCATGGAAATCCGGATGGAAGATACATGGATGGCGCCATACTTGGAGTATCTGACCAGTGGTACACTGCCGACAAATAGGAACAAAGCCAGAACTCTTCAAAGGCAGGCCGCGAGATATATACTGGTAGATGGTGTTTTATACCGAAGGGGATATTCCATGCCACTGCTCAGATGTATTATGCCCAAGAAAGCTAAGGAGTTGATGAAGGAAGTACATGAAGGCTTTTGCGGAGATCATGCTGGGGGGCAAAGTTTGGCAAAGAAGATCCTAAGGCAGGGCTATATCTGGCCAACTATGAATGAAGACTTTGCGAAGATTTTCCAAAATTCCACGCGCAGCTCCAAACGAGTTAAAGCAGATGCAGAGTCCATGGCCTTTCGCAGTATGGGGCATAGATTTGATCGGATCACTGCCAACAGGAAAGGGTGGGGTAAAGTACGCAGTCGTAGCAGTTGACTACTTCACCAAATGGGTCGAAGCTGAGCCACTCGTAACCATAACGACCAAGAAAGTTCTTGACTTTGTCATCAAGAACATTGTTTGCCGATATGGTTTGCCTCGAAAAATCATCTCAGATAATGGCACCTAATTTGACAGTGATCTGTTCACCGATTTCTGCGAAAGACACGGGATTATCAAAAGCTTTTCTTCAGTTGCTCATCCATAAGCGAACGGGCAGGTTGAAGCAGTGAATAAAACGCTTAAGGACACCCTGAAGAAAAGACTTGAAGACGCAAAAGGAGCATGGCCAGAACAGCTGCCTGAAGTCCTCTAGTTGTACAGAACATCTCACCGAACAGCGACAGGGCATACTCCGTTTTCCTTAACATACGGATATGAAGCCATGTTGCCAGTCGAGTTAGATCCGCCCTCACATCGAAGAATTACATACGACCAAGATCAGAACAGCCAATTGATGATGGAATCCCTAGACTCAATAGAAGAAAAATGAGAAAAAGCCCAACTCCGAGTAGCTGCGTACCAGCAAAAAGTCGCCCGGTACTTTAATTCAAAAGTAAAAGAAAGAAAATTCAACGTCGGAGTTCTAGTGCTACGACGAGTTTTCTTGAATACCCGCGACCCCACTGCTGGAGTACTCGAACCAAACTGGGAAGGACCGTACTAGATCGAAGAAGTCCTTCACCCGGGCACCTACAAACTTGCACGCTTAAATGGAGATCTCGTTCCACACTACTGGAATGGAGAACACCTGCGCAAGTACTACCAATGAACAGTCCTTCTTAAAGGACTGGCTTGTATTAATTCTTACTTTTTACAAGTTTCGAAAAAGGGTTAGCCACGTTGTACGGCTAATCGCTTATAAGTGTAAGATCTTTTTTTTTAAAGATCACTCGTACAGACATGTTTAGTCCATTTTAATACGAGATTATAAGGGACTGTGCGCAGCCAGTCATTCTTGCCAACCTTTGTAAATTTATTTTTACAAGTATTTGTTCATTACGTGTGTTGTTTTGCTATATTACAAGTGTTGAATTTTATAACGAGCAGTAATGTTCGAATAGGTCGTGGTCAGGGCAAGTGACCAAGGACCTAAAGCTCCTCGATCACTTGGGAGGCATATAAGGTACATCGATAGCAAAGTGTACCATAAGGTATGTAAACACATGAACAAAATGAGTGAAAGCATGCTACGGTACTTAGAGCATTTTTCAAAATTTATGTTTTGTAAAATCAAACCAAAGTACTATGCTAAGTCGGTCATGCGAACAGGTATTATAATAAAAGAAACATTATAATATCAGTAAGGCAATCGTTTACACCGCGAGCATTAGTGCTCGGATGTAAATATGTAATTAAAAGGAAAAACCTTTTACACCGCGAGCAGTACTGTTCGGATGTAATCGTTCAAGTGTAAGTAAAAAGCTGCTCTCGCAGCAATAAAAAGTAAATTGTCTTTACAAATAGACCCGTGGGTCATAAAAACTGTGAGATAAAAAGAGAATTACTGGGGAGCAGGAGGGTCTTCTGGATTAGGAGCGCTCTTATCAGCCGGAGGATCAGCCTTAGCATCAGCAGCAGGGGTCTTGGCCTTAGCTCTCTCCTCTGCCTCCAACTGAGCAGTGCACTGCGCCATCATCGTCCTTTGCAACTTCTCGGAGAGGTAGTTAATTTTGGCCCCCCGGTTGTGTTTCCAGAAATTGTAGAAACTGAGGAAGGTGGCTTCCTTGTACTTCTTCAGATTTTTGGCCCCATCCTCCTCGAGCTCTTGAATGCGCCCTTCAAGCTCCTGAACGCGCCCCTCAAGTTCCTGCACCCGTCCCTCGAGCCTCTTTGTCTCCTCCCTGCTACCAGTCAGGTCAAGTTTGGCCTGCTTACATTCTTGGGTGACGAGTACAACATTCTCCCTCCATGTCTTACACTCCTCGTTGGCCTTCTTCAATGCCTCTTGGGACTTCTGAAGCTCCTGGGTGAGAGTGGCTTAGTCCTCGCACAGTTGCTCGTTCAGCTTGGACAACTCCTTGTTCTCCACAAGCAGCTTATTGTTATCCTCGAGCAGCTTAGTGTTATTAACCTCAAGCGCTTGCTTGGCCTGGGCCAACCTGGAGTCGTAGTTCTTTTCTCGGGAGACCAGCGCCCCAGCACGGCGCTAGCTAGCAGTCAAAGACATCAACCCCTGAAGGAAAAATGAGAAGGTTAGGGAAAGAAGTATAATATAAACCATGAAGTAGCAAAAGATGACTTACGCTGGCTATTTCATTCAACCCTCTGTTGATGATTTGGTTGACGTCCATAGTGGCAGTGTCATTGATGGTGGTCTGGCTGCGTCTATCGAGAGTCGATATATTCTCTCCCTGGCCATGCCAACTATGTGGCTTGACAGGGAGCCTTTGGACAAGTGGTCCAAAGTCTCTTTGTCTGCGGCCTTTGAGGAAGGCTGAGGATTGACGGGCGCGGGGGTCGTCTGCTCAGAGGGGGGTGGAGGTGGTAAGTCCTCCTTGGAAGGGGCTGTGGCAGGAGCATCTTCTGTCCAGGCCTTCTTCGAAGGGGTCTTGCTACAATCCCCTCGAGCCCTTTTGCTGTCCTTCTTCAGGACAGAAGAGTCAGCGGTAGCTTGGTAATGGTCAAAGAAGTCCCCGGAGTCCATACCTGCACAAAGAGAAACAATTCAAACAATGAGATTAAAGGGTCGTGGGAAAACAAAGATTAGAGTAGAAGGATTACAAAAGTAAGGTACCCGAGCTACACCTACTGGTCGTAACATTATCTACTGAACTACCTAGTTCCTGGAAGAAATCTGAATTTAAAGAAGGGGCGTTCCTAAAGTTGCCATCCCCATCAAATAAGTGGAGGGGAATTGGCAAATTATTTAAAAACGAGAATGATGTACCGTTTACATCCGACGAGTCGTCAGATGGTTCGGTAGGCTCAGCAGCCTTTTGTTTCCCCTTGCCCTTGGGGACCGATGATTCCACTGCTCGGTGGGGAACAGCAGGTTCCCTGATTGTAACCCCAGTTGGCCTCCTCCGAGGAGGGGGTGACTGAGGTTGCTGCTCAGGTCCCTACTTAGGTTCCACATCAGCATGGACACCACCCGCCGCGGGTTCGTTAGTCGCAGGTTGGGAGCCCCAAAGGCCAGCCGACCTAAGGTTAGCCTCATTAATTAAGTTCTTTACACTCTTAGCAGCATTTGACATACTGGCTAAGAGTGCTGCCCTCGACTCCATTCCTGGAGTGGGGGTCGGGCATAACCATGGACCTGGAACACAATGGAACAGCAAAGTATTATGACAAGAAAGGATCAAAGTACAAAAACTACTAGTTCAAGGATTATTATTTTCTTTACCTCCTCGAGTGAAGGCCAGATTATCCGCGACAATGTCGGGCGTAAGGAAGTACTCTTGATGATACTTCCCCACGTTGGAGATGTGGGTGGTGTCGGACAGAAAGGTGCGTTCGGTCTCCTGGTGGTAGAAATGAAAGAACCCCGTACCATCCTGGTTGGGGTTGGACTTGAGGTCGAACAGAAAATTGACCTCATGAAGGGAAGGAGTTGGCCATTTCTTAAGCTTGTAGAGGATATAGAGTGCGACCAGCATCCTATACCCATTCGGGTTAATTTGAAAGGGCGCCACCCAAAGTAGTTTGCCACCCCTTGAAAGAATGAATGAAGAGGAAGGGTGGCACCCTCCTCGATATGGTACCTCGACCAGGCGCTATAAGCCCCCCCTGGCAGGTTGGCTCGCTGGTCGATGGAAGGTCTGACCAGGGTCACCCCCGTCAGATTGTATTTGTTTAAGTAGTTGGAAATCATACGAATTGTCACCGAACTTGGGGAAATGATGTGCCACTCGACAGCCGGCTGGTCGGCATGGCGAGGATGGGCACGCCTCTAAACTTCAGTTTCAGGGGGGAATTCACCTCGACCACTAGTCGAGGGGGCATCAGCAGGAGGCTGACTTGGAGAGTTAAGGTCACGTCTTTTTCTAGCTTTGGTTTTTGTTCTGGCCATTTTCTGATTGTGAATTGGTGGAGGATTTGGGTTAGGACGAGAAAAGGGGATTTCTGGAATCAGTGTGGATTGATTCTCTTCGCCTTTGAGCAGTTGGGCCAAGAGTTCGTCTTCAATAGGTCTTTCTCCCCCCAAGGGTCTTGCATATGAACTGCAAACAGACAATGGAGGAGATAAGACACAATCCGCGAAGTAGTGTGGAAGATTGGGATAACGTTGCTCGTGCCTAAATAACCAGCAGCATCCTAATCCTACACTAACTTCAATGTGGGTAGTTTGAAAGATGGATAAAAACAAAAAGGAAAGTAAATTGTTTTCTGAAAAGAGAACTTTTTCGACTCCTGAGGGGCAGGAAAAAATTTCAGTTTTTTCACCTGGCTTAAAGGTTGAATCTTTCGTCAACCTAACGTCCCAAACCAGAGATCCTAACTATCAAACTATAGTCTTAACCTATACAAAGCATAAATACGCACTTTTACCAAGCAATAGGCGGTTTATACCAAAAAACCCTTAAAACCCTACTCAAGAATACAGAAGTCGCAGAGCACAGAAACGACATGCACGGCGCAATAGAAAGCTTAAAGATGGAGTTCTTACCTGGGCGAAGATGGAGATTCGGAAGAAGATGAAAAATCGAACCAGAAGACCATCGGCTAGACGTCAGACTGGTTTTCGAAGCTCTGAGCTCTGATGCAAGTTCTTGAAAATATTGGCAAAGATGGTGAATAGAAATTTCTTAAAGGGGAAGAAAAGCCTACTTATAGGGATCGAAGGGATGGCCAAAAGGCAGTAATCATCACTTCCCACTTTTGAAACGTGGGGAAGTGTATAAGCCGTTAAGTTGCCTTTTTGGAAACTGAAAAGGCTTGATTAGACATAATTATGTCACGGTTTTTGAAAATGCACGGGGATTCTGACAGGCATCATGGGAATGCGAATAGTTTTTCCCTTAAGTTTCTTTATTGCTGGTCGCACTAAACAAACTTGGGGGGCAAATGTTATCCCTAAAATCAGAAGTGAATGGCATGGCAGGCATTAACTACACGTGGCTGACACCTGACAGAATCTGTGTTCGACTATCGACCAGGAAGACATTCAGTATCATGCGATCGGTTTCTTCATACAACCAGCCTGGTCGTACGGACATTATACGCGGAGGAAATCTTAGGCAGTTATGATGGAATCCGAAATTATCTCCCATGATTTCCTGAGTATTTGATTATTTAGGAAAGAATATCTGTAACAAATCAATGTAAATCTTCCCTGAGCTTATAAATAGAAGAAGAGGGCTCAGGGAAGGGGGGCGGATCCTTTTTCTTTTGAGCAAAAAAGATAATTTGAGATTAGAGAGAGATTACACGAGAATAATTGTATTTTCTTCTTCAGAGGTTAGTGAAACTCATTGAACCCCAGTTCTTTGATCACCCCTTTGAATCTCATTTCAATAACAATTCAAGTGGACGTAGGTTATTACCAGATCCTGGGGCCAAACCACTATAAAATCTTGTGTTCTTATTATTTTCTTCATCACATTCTTTTCAACGTATTCATCCACGTCAAGCGTATTTTGACTCCGTGTCAGTTGACCAAAATCTGGGTCAACAATGTGATAGTTTGTTTTTTATCAAGTGATTGGAGCTCTTTTTATTCATCGTCAAATTCACCAAAAGAAATTGTGAGGTACAGTAGAAACTGAAAATAGTTGATGCATGTATACTACTCTACACTATGACTTTTCTATTCTTATATTATTTTATTATTAATTTCTTTTTAAATATTATTGTAATTTATATATATATATATGTCATGTAGCCATGTAAATATATATTCATGTTAATGTTGTGTTTAGATGTCATATATGTACAGATTATTCATATAAATATTTATATATATTATAGAACTGTAATTCATTCTATTATATATATATTAAAAAAAGTGAACCAATAGTTTTTATTAAAATTATAGACAATGTTTTGCCCTAATATTTTTAATACATTTATGTCATACATTATATTAAACATCTTTTATTAATTTTTATGATATTGTTTATTTATTTAAAACTTATATGATAATTAAAAAATATATAATAAAAATAAATACATGTTTGAATAAGCATGTTTACAACTTTAAAAATAATAAGAAAATGTATATTGCACGTTGTTTCTACCTAGTATATATATATAATTATGCTTTATTGAAACTAATAATCAATAGCTATGAAGGGATATAATAAATCGAAAAGTATATATAAATATCTATATTTATATGTATTAAATATGTTTTGAGTAAACTGTTTGATTTTTCTTATGTATATATTGAGTTGGTGTTCAATTGATTTCTTATTGTGTATATTTTGGTATATTAGTTATTTTGGGGTATATTTTTAGTTTATTTTTGACACTTTTTAAATGTTATGGTAATTTTTTGAGATTGTTGTGTTTGTTATTTTTTAGTTTATGGGTCAATGTGTAATTGATTATTAGTTGCTCTTTTGACATTGTATGGTAGTATGTTGATGTCTAGTTGATTTTTTAATTTATTTTGTGTTTATATTTAGTTTTTTTTAGATATATTTCGGGTTGATATCTTGTTGACTTCTAATTGTGTATACATATATTTTTGTGTATTTTCGATATATGTTAAGTTATGACAAGAATCATGGGGCTCCATCTAAAAATCGATTGGTAATTAGTAGAATTACCCATGTTCTTATTAATTTATCAGTATTCTTACACTTGTTCCATGTGTGACACTATACTCCAATACCCCCTCTAAAGATGGTGGCTAATTTTTGCTCACCAATCTTGAATCACTGGATCACAAGTGACCTTTCTCAGCTCGCTTATTATTATTTTTGGATCTCAAGTGTCTTTTTGCACTATGCGGATCTCGTGCGACTTAGCTTGCTATTTGGATCTCAAGTGTCTTGTTTCATTATGCGAATCATGGGGCTCCATCGAAAACTCAATTGGTAATTAGTGGAGTTACTGTAATGCCCCAAATTTCCTAATAAGGTTTAGGACCTTGATTAGGAGGTCGGGAGGGCCATAATTGATTTATTGTGTTATTAAATGATTATATGCATGTTTAGGTGTATTAAATATGCATGTGAACCCATTTTTGAGTAATTGGGTGATTTTCATATTTTGGCCATTTCGGGCATATTTGACATATATGTGATATGTGTGTGGTGCTTTATTATTATTTGGTTATGTTAGGGTTACCCAACACGAGATGATCCTAGGAGGTACGCTAGTGGGAAAGTCACGACGGGATTTATTCTTGGCTCGGAGTGAGTCAGGGGGTATTTAGAGCATTACCGGGTTATTGGGTAATGGGAATAAGAATTTGATGATAAATTAGGAGTTAGTGAGATCAGGGAGAAATTCTGGAGGTTTTGACTATTTTGCCCCCAGGGACGTTTTCGAGACCCCGAGCGTTAGGATTTGTTTGAAGCTACTTAAGCTTGAAGTAACCTTTGAAGAAATAAAAAGAACGTTCAGAACGTTCTCTCTCCCTCAAAGTTCTATTTTCGTCTCTCGATCGCATTTTCGTAGGAAACTTGAGTTCTAGGACTCGGATTCAAGCGAGGATCGAGGAATAGCGATCCTAGGAAATATTAGAAGCTTATTAGCTGGAGGATTTAGTTGGGGAACAACTCAATCGGAGTTAATTCAAGTTTTAAGTTCTAAGTTTTTAAAGTTTTTAAGCTTGAATTGGACTTTGTGTTTTGATGAATTTTTGATTGGTTTGAGACTTGGGTTTTGATGACTTTGGATCATGGGGATGTTTGGGAACTTTGATTTTTGAGTTTGGAAATGTTTGGATAGGTTTTAGAAAGGAGAAAACGAGGTTTTTTGGGTTGGTTCACGGTTGGGCCGCGACCCTGTTCTAGGGCGCCGCGGTCCAAGCTTGGAGAAGGTGGAGATAGGCTCTGTCAGGGGGGCGGGCTGCGACCCTTAAGCGAAAAAATTGCCCAAAATTGTGTTTTTGTCATGGGAACTTAACTCCAAGGGCTTGGGATCGATCCTACTACCTAGTTGAGTGGGATTCGATGTCCCGGAGGCTTGGGTTGGGTTTGGAAGTATTTATTTACTCATTTTGATGAGGTTTTATATTATGGTTGTGACTAGGTTTTCACTAGGGGCTTGGAATTAGGATCGTGCTTGTGGTTCGTTTATTGGTAACCTATGCTTGGACCAAAGGTAAGAAAACTGCACCCCATATGTGACATGCATGGTTATTCTTGATGCATGTTGGATGTTTAAATGTGAACATTGATAGCTTATCAAATGCTTAGCAATCTTGCTCACTTGTGTATGATTATTATTGAGGCATGTCAGGTGTTTAAATGTGATGCATGTAATGCACGAGAAACATGTGTTTAGGGCATGCCGTGAATGTTGAATATGAGACTGATTAGAGCTTGAGTTTCTGTGTTTGTGCATGATCATAATTGTGCTAGCAACTGTTAAGTAAGCATGCTGAATGCCCTACGTTTGGATATTTGACATATGATATATTCCTGGTAACATTGCTTACTTGTGCGTGGCACTGACTCATTAGTTAGAATTGGCAATGGTGTCAGTATCAACTGTGAAGCTGTGACTCATTAGTCAAGTTCGGCAGTGGTACTGAGCACTGGTCACATGGTATTGACTCATAAGTTAAGAACGGACTTAGCGTGTTTAACGCAAGCTGATAATAGATTAGATCTAATCGACATCTGCATTGAATGACTCAAATGAGCATTAATGTCGGACCGACCTCAAGTTTAATGAAAACTAAAAGCGCTTGTCTAGTCTAAGGGCTAGTTATTTAGAGCCAGAGTCAGAAAGGCTAAGGTGACCTACAAGTCACATGGCTAGGAGGGTATGGGACCTCCAGAGTGTGACTCATTAGACACTAATACAGAGTGTGACTCATTAGTCACCTATAATGGGTATGACTCATTAGTCATCCACATAGAGATAAACTCATTAGTCATCTATACAGAGTGTGACTCATTAGTCACCTATACAGAGTGTGACTCATTAGTCACCTATACAGAGTGAGACTCATTAGTCTCCTATAAAGAGTGTGACTCATTAGTCACCTATACAGGGTGAGACTCATTAGTCTTCTATATAGAGTGTGACTAATTAGTCACCTAGACAGAGATAGACTCATTATTCTTCCATACATAGTGTGACTCATTAGTCACCTAGACAGAGATAGACTCATTATTCTTCCATACAGAGTGTGACTCATTAGTCACCTATATAGGGTATGACTCATTAGTCATCTATACAGAGTGTGACTCATTAGTCACCTATCCAGGGTGTGACTCATTAGTCACCCACTCCGAGATTGACTTACTAGTCATTTATTCAAGAAGCTGGTCCCTAGAGATTGACTCATTAGGCATCTATTTAGATGCAGGACCCCGTAATCATTTATTTGAACTTATTTGCATGCATGATGAAGGCTATTATTGCTAGGCATGCACATTATGATTTGATGACATGTTATTACTGTCCATGGGCATATTGAGTTTTCTTGCTGGGCTTCGGCTCACGGGTGCTATGTGGTGCAGGTAAAGGAAAAAGAAAGTTGGACCATCCTTGAGTTGGAGAGCTTAGGTGATGATGTGTACATATGCGGCTGCTCAACCGCCACGGCCAAGGGTTGAAAGAGGAACTAGGGTTAAACCCTGTTTTGCCACTTAGATCGGCTGGTTGTAAATATTTTCTTGTAATTGACCTTTAAATTATATTTTTGGGATCCCAATGTATACAGTAAACGTTTTAGTGAAACGTTATATCTTAACCAAAATTTTTAATCCCTAAACTGCTAATCATACTTAGTCACACGATTATGGCCAAATGACTCGATTAGCGAGTTTAGCACTGTTTAAAAGGCACACCGTAACGGTCCCTGGAGTTTAGGGCGTTACAGTTACCCTTGTTCTTATTAATGGCTCAATATTAATATTCTTACAATTGTTCAATGTGGGACACTATACTCCCATAATTTATGTCTAATTGATTTCTAATTGAGTATATTTTGATTATTATTTAAAGTATATTTTTAGTTGTTTCGTTGACACTGGGGGAGATGGTCATTGTTGTACTGTCTCGATTAATTTTTTGTTGTTGTTATGTTGTTTTTAGTATTCATTTTGTTACTTTTAAGTTTATGTTGTGTTATTAGTTAGTTGTCTTAATGTTGTTGTTATCTAGATCATCTTTGTGTTGTTTACTTTTTATTTTTTAATTTTGTTTAATTGTTATTTTTTATTTCAGCATATCAATGTCATTTTTCATATTATAAAGATATATTACTCTTTAGATATTTTGTAGTTATTGTTTAGTTGATTTATCCTTTTAAGTTTGTTTTATTTCTTTTTGGAGGTTACAAATGAAAAAATGGTGATCCTACTATTCAAGCAACTTTTTTTAGATGAGATAAGTCAAGATAATGTTGATGATACATTAGAGTCTGTTGTTAAGACTATTTCTTTGATGAAGGTTTATTTATTTTTAGGTATATTGTAGTTTATTTTTGTGTGTATATTTTGGTTTTTATTTGTTTATTCTTTTGTGTTGTTTGATATGTCATTCGTGATTTACATAACCATAAAATACAATAATCTAACCATCAACTTGTTGGTATTAAAAAACACTACTACAAAAAGGTTTTGCGAGCCCTAAAAACGTTTTTAGGGCACGCCCCCCGTGAGTCCTCTATTTGAGAGCCTTAAAAAGTGAGTTTTTTATGGTCGACGTCGGCGGGGGAGCCACCAATCTACAGTGGTGGTTCAGGAAGACATCGACTGAGCTTCCAAGCCCAAGTCTCGGGGAGCGTCGTGGTGGTGGTGGTTCTTCTTGGAACGACCTAGAATGGCCCAATTTGTACTATGATTTCTCGACCTCCATGGATTTCGATGAACGTCGACTTCCAATTCCGATGGTCGTTGAGTCCAATCCTTTAGTGGGTTTCAACGACCAAAGCATAAGGAATGGAGTGGCGGTGGTCGTTTGGGTCGAGGTGGCTTGTGGCGGTCGGAAAACATTCAAAAGTGATTGGGAAACTTAGAACCACCGCGACTTTGAATGACTCTACGTGGCGGAGGAGGGCGCGTGTGGAGCTGAGCTCGTGGGGGTGAAAGGTCGGCGACCTTTTGCGTCACCCGGTCTGGCGGGTGTCGACGATGGAAGACAACAGGGCAGCGGTTGGGCCTCGCGGTGATGCAGGCGGGAGAGAGAGAGGGAATCCGAGGAAGAGAGAGGGAAAAGTGAGAGCTAAGTGTTTTTATTTTCTTTTTTCTTGTTTAATTAATAATAAAACTTTTGCTAAAAAGATTAATAAAACTTTTAGGACTCACACATTAATTAGGGCTCGCACTGCGTGTCTTAAAATATATTTTTTAAGGACTCTCACTGAGTGACCTAAAAAGTCTAGGAGATATTTTTTAAGGCTTTGATAAGTACCAAATTCGTCTATTTTTAATTTATTATTCTTCTATAATTATGCACTTGATTATTTATTTATATATGTTGAATTAGTTTATTTTGTGTTTTTAGGATTTTCAAGACATTTGGAGGAAAACGAATAAATTTTGGATGTTTTACAAGCAATGGTTAAGCTCAGAATTACAAGTTTGAAACTTCACACTTGATTTTATTTTCCAATACTCTTTTTGAATATACCAAGAGATTCAAGTTTTAGATATTTTTCTTAGCTTTCCATAACTTTTTGAATCATCTAATTCCAAGTTATATCGAGGAAGTTATGCTTATAATACTTTCAGTCGCTGCAGCAGAAGAAAACCAACAAACGGGAAAAATTGCTACGACCGCGGCCTGGGGGACAGAATGTAGTGGCCGCGGCAAGCAATGTCTTAGGCCGCGGCTAGAGCCCGATTTTCTGGAAAATACATTTTCTAGTGGCCGCGGCTGCCAAGAAACAATGGTCGCGGCCGGTGATTGATTTTTCCTTAAATTTCAATTTTTAAATGTAATTTTTGGTGGGCTATAAAAGGGATTTGGGTTAACTTTGAATACAACTTTGGATTGTGAATTTTAGAGGCTACTTTATAGTTGAGGGTTATTTCAAAACCTTCGATATGCGATCTTGAATGCATTGATGAATTTTATTCCTTCTATTCCCTTATATTAAATTGCTTCTATTTTTCTATTTGAATGTTATGAATCTTATAAAATCTTGTTTAGATGGCCACTAATTAGGGTTTTGCATTGTTCTACTATCATCTTAGGATATCTATTCACCTAATAGTTTAGGATTCTAAGTAGAGTGATAAATTGCAATTAGAGTATTGTGACGAGTATTTTAATTGTGATGAAGAATAGGACCTATGTTAAATGAATTGCATGCTTAATGAATTTGTTGCCCAGAATAACTTGTTTCCATTGAATGTAATGCTTTTCCTATGTTAAATAGATCATATGCTTAATGAGTTTATTGCTTGGTAAAAAAGATTAATTAAGAGCGTTTAGCTTTAATTAATTATATTAGGGAAACTTGGATAATTGACTGCTTAAGTGTTATCTGCAGGGTTAATAGTTTAATTGGGAGTAGGGAATATTATTCGTCATTGGTGATAGATTGATTGTCGAAGGTGGAGAATAATTCTTAAATGTTTATTTAAAATAGTATTATCTATTGTTCTTTGTTTATTACTTTATTTTGTGTTATTAAATCTTGAAACAAAATCCCCTATTTAATTCTTGTTTTTATTTTGAATGATAAATTGAATAATAGTCTTTGTGGGTTCGACCATTACTACCACTTTAATAATAATTTAGTGAGTAATGAGGAATAAATATATTTAAATTTGATACGGCATACAACACCCATCAAATTTTTGGCGCCGTTGCTGGGGACCATTGTAAGTCATTTTTATTATTCAATTTAATCAACTACATACTCACTAGTTTAATTTTTTTTATTGTAGGTGTATATGTCTGGTGACGATACTCAAGAAAGACGATAAACCATAAAGCAATATCTTGAGACATCGCCGTCCCGCTCTTCAAGGACTATCACTGACAATCCACTCTTTCAACCTTCAAAGAGAGTCAATCCAGTACAAATACCATTACCATCTGACGACGATTCTGACTCTGAAACATCAGTTAAGTCTCAGATGGCGCAGGAAAGGTCGTTGAAAGAGTTGGCGGCGCCGAATCTAGACCATCAACCTCTGTGTATCCAAGTCGGGCTTCATACATTTACTACCATCTTTCCATGGGCCAGGAGAGGACCCGAATAAGCATCTGACAGAATTTCACATAGTCTGCTCTAGTATGAAACCAACTTTAGTAACGGAAGAGCAGATTAAATTAAGAGCATTTCCATTTTCTTTGAAGGATGGTGAAAATGAATGGCTCTATTACCTTCCTCCTAGAACTATTAATACCTGGAATGAAATGAATACATTGTTCTTGGAGGGTTACTTCCCAACATCTAAAGTTGGTAGTATAAGGAAGGAAATCTATGGCATTCGCCAACAGACTGGGGAGTCATTATATGAGTATTGGGAGAGATTTAAGAGGCTATGTGCTAGCTGCCCCCACTACCAAATAAGTGACCAACTCCTGATCCAATACTTTTACGAAGGAATATTTCCATTGGACAGGAGCATGATTGATGCAACAAGTGGGGGAACATTGGTGGACAAGACCCCCGCTGTAGCTAGGAGTTTAATTTCTAATATGACAGTTGATTCTCAACAGTTTGGAGTTCGTTAAGAAGTTTTAGTTAAGGGATTAAATGAGACAAACTCTAAAGTAGAGCAGCAGCTTGCGTAGTAAACTAGTATGGTTCAACAAATGGCTTTAGGTCAGCAAGTGAGACCTTGTGGAATTTGTCAGTTGGTGGGGCATCCTAGTGATGCATGTCCCACACTTCAAGAGGATATAAATGAGCATATAAATGCAATGGGGGGATTCCCAGGGAAACCTAGGCAAAGGTATGACCCTTATGCTATAACTTATAACGAAAGATGGAAGGAACATCCTAATCTTCGATATGGGAATCAACAACAAATTGTGCCTACTAGACCACCAGGGTTTCCTTATCAACAAAGGAAACAACAAACATATATACTTCAACCTCAACAACCAATTATCTCACAAGCTCAAGATCCATCAATGACTGATATGCTAAAAACGTTAGTAGCCTCCAATATACAAACTCAAGTACTTCTTCAAGGCGCTCATGCATGCTTGAAAAATTTAGAGAACACTATGGGTCAAATCGCCACTTCATTAAGTCAAAGTGAGCCACAAAATCAAGGAAAATTACCTTCACAGCCTGTTTAGAACCCCAGGGAAAATGCTAATGCCATCACATTAAGAGACGACAAAACTTATGATCCACCCACTATCCCATCAAGTTCAAATGATGCACCATTACCTCCTACCCAATCCACCCAACAAGACAAAGATGAAACCCCAACCACAACACTCAACCCTAAACCAACTAGTCCCACTTATGTCATGACTTCTCCATTTCCTAGTTGTTTGAGAAAGAGAAAGAAAGATGAAGCTGAACAAGAAATACTGGAGACTTTTCACAAGGTTGAGGTAAACATTCCCTTACTTGATGCCATTAAGAAAGTATGTTGATATGCAAAGTTTTTAAAGAAGTTATGCACCAATAAGAGGAAGCTAAAAGGGAATGAAAAGGTGAGTGTGGGGGAAAATGTTTCGGCGGTTCTTCAAAAGAAACTTCCACCAAAGTGTAAGGATCCTGACACCTTCACTATTCCTTGCACTATTGGAAATGAAAAGATTAAAAGATGTATGTTAGATTTGGGTGCTTCAATCAATGTAATGACTTACTCTATTTATACCTCTTTGAATTTGGGACCACTGGAAGAAACAGGGGTGATCTTACAATTAGCGGATTGTTCTAATGTATATCCAAGGGGAGTAGTAGATGATGTATTGGTTAAAGTAAATGAATTGGTTTTTCCAGCGAACTTTTACATTCTTGATATGGACGATGACTCAGTTTCACGTTCTACACCAATATTATTGGGAAGACCATTCTTAAAGATAGCTAGAACTAAGATAGATGTTCACGAGGGAACTTTGACCATGGAGTTTGATGGTGAGGTGATTCACTTTAATATTTTTGAGGCTATGCGGTATCCAAGTGATGTTCATTCATTTTCATCAATTGATATTCTGGACTCATTGTCACAAAGAATTCTTGATTTACATGGAGAGGGTGGGTTAGATGTTGCTTTGAGGGAACCAATAGACTTGAAGAAAGATGATGTCACTACTGAAGTAAAGGAGATCATGGCTGCACTTAATAGTGGTGGAGAGGTTTCTAAAGAGGTGTCGTTCTTAGAGTTGCCTGTTTCTCATGAGCAACTTCAACAATCTGTTAAATCATCACCCAAGCTTGAATTAAAACCACTACCGGAGCATCTCAAATATGTTTACTTGGGTGAGAAAGAGACATTGTCGATTATTATCACCACACAACTTATACCCAAGTACAAGAGGATCGTTTGATAAGGGTACTTCAGTAATACAAAACAGCCATAGGGTGGACCATAGCAGATATCAAGGGAATAAGCCCAACTATGTGTATGCACCATATTGACCTTGAAGATGGATCCAAGCCTTCTAGAGAAGCTCAAAGATGGTTAAATCCACCTATGATGGAGGTAGTTAAGAAGGAGATAATGAAGCTCTTAAATGTGGGTGTGATTTACCCTATTTCAGATAGCAAGTGGGTGAGTCTAGTTCAAGTAGTTCCTAAGAAATCAGGCATCACTGTGGTAAAGAATGATGAGGATGACTTAGTGCCCACAAGATTCCAAACAGGTTGGCGAGTTTGTATTGATTATTGAAAGTTGAACACTGGAACTAGAAAATACCACATCATTCAGTCGAGCTAACGGCGTTAAACAAAGCAAACTTGCGGGAGTTTTTCTTACCCTTGTCTTTTTATTCTACATTGATTTTATTATTTAGTATATGCCTTGAGAACAATGCTAAAATTAAGTGTGGGGGAAGGAAAAACTTCATGTTTTATTTTTATTTGTCATTTGTTTAGTTATTTTTTGTTGTTTATTAGTGTTTGTGTTGTTTAGTTGTTTCTAGTGTCGTTTTTTTTAAAAAATTTTAGTTTGTCATAAGCATGGTTATGTTGAAAGTTGTCTATCAATGATAAAACTTCTTATTGATATAAGAATATGTCTAGGAAATTGATGAATTCTGCATGACTTGTGTGCTTAACTCTTGTGTGGTTGTTACTTAAGCTTGATCTTAGATTTTTAAACATAATGTGTGTACAATTAGATTTACTTTTTCACTATTGTTTGGAGATATTTACGTATGCTATTACTTATATATAGTCTCGACCACTCTAGAAACCATTGATTAATTGTTTAAGGCGAAATCCTAAGTATACATGAATAGGAAGATGATTAAGGCATGTTCTTTGGATTGTTTGAGCCTTTCAAGCTTACCTATGAAATTGAACATCCTGGTTTCCCATTTTTGAGCCATTATGACTAATATTTTTCTTTTATAAGCCAATATCTAAACCCTTGTAGCTTAAATTTTTTATCTTTTTTGTGACCCATTACACCATAGTTTTATATGATTTTTTAATTTGGTGGGTTGGGTTGTGGATTGTAAGAATAAGAAGTTGTATTGAATTGTTGGATTATAATGTGAAAGTATATGATCTACTCTTTCTTCCAATGAGTTTAATTGAAAAGAAAAAAATATAAAAAAATCTACATTGAGAAATATGAAAAAAAAAAGTATTGCAAAAGTATAAGTGTAGGAGAAATAGTAAGATCAACGTGAAAAGAAAAAATGGAAAGATTATGTATTTTCTTGAATTGTATGGGAAATTTATGGGAAGATCTAGAGAATAGAAAACAAAATTATAGGCTATGGTGTGATTTAAGCTTAAATATTCATTTTTCATCTACCTCTAACCTTAGCCACACATTACAAGCTTTTACAGACCTTTTGATTCTTGATTATGTGTGTTTACATTAGTGGAGAACAATTGGTTAATATCTATAGAGTTGATGTTTTTCATCAAAATATTATTATAAAAGAGACTTTAAAACATATTATGGCATGTATAAATTGATTCAAATGATTGTGTTTTGGTAGGTTTAATTGTGCATAATCATAAATAGATCGAGTTTAAGTGGTGACTAGACATTGAGTTGAAATTCTGAGAAATGTAGAATTCAAAATTTTCTTATAATGTATTTGGTTGATCAATCTTTTAGACAACTAACGCTTTTTAAAAAACCATTATTTATATTTTTATTTGCTTATGTGTTTAGTTTTTATTTTGTTTGCTCGAGGACGAGCAAATGTCAAGTGTGGGGGAATTTGATAAGTACCGAATTTGTCTATTTTAATTCATTATTATTCTACAATTATGCACTTGATTATTTATTTATATATGTTGAATTAGTTTATTTTGTGCTTTTAGGATTTTCAAGACATTTGGATGAAAACGAATAAATTTTGGATGCTTTACAATCAATGGTTAAGCTTGGAATTACAAGTCTAAAACTTCACACTTGATTTTGATAATTTTCCAATACTCTTTTAGAAATATACCTAGAAATATAAGTTTTTTTATATTTTTCTTAGCTTTCCACAACTTTTTGTATCGTCCAATTCCAATTTATATCGAGGAAGTTATGCTAAAAATACTTTCAATCGTTGTAGCAGAAGAAAACTGAAAAAATGGGAAAAATTGTTACAGCTGCGGCCGGAGCTCGATTTTCTGGAAAATACATTTTCTAGTGGCCGCGGCTGCCAAGAAACACTAGCCGCGGCCGGCGATCGATTTTTCCTTAAATTTCAATTATAAATGTAATTTTTGGTGGGCTATAAAAGGGATTAGGGTTAACTTTGAATACAACTTTGGATTGCGAATTTTAGAGGCTAGAGCAGCAGAGGAGGAGAAAATACATCATCATCTAAATTATTCAAGCTAGTTTTTATTTCTTCTCAAAACTACTTTATTTTCATTGAATATTTATATTTGTGAATATGAATGTGATTATGAAGTAGTTTTCTTTGTAGTTGAGGGTTATTTCAAAACCCTAGACATGAGATCTTGAATGCAGTGATGAATTTTATTCATTCTATTCCCTTATATTAAATTACTTCTATTTTCCTTTTTGAATGTTATGAATCTTGTAAAATCTTGTTTAGATGGCCACTAATTAGGGTTTTGCATTGTTCTACTATTATCTTAGGATTTCTATTTACCTAATAGTTTAGGATTCTAAGTAGAGTGATAAATTTCAATTAGAGTATTGTCATGGGTATTTTAATTGTGATGAAGAATAGAACCTATGTTAAATGAATTGCATGCTTAATGAATTTGTTGCCTAAATTAACTTGTTTCCATTAAATGTAATGCTTTTCCTAGGTTAAATAGATCGCATGCTTAATGGGTTTATTTCTTGGTAAAAAGGTTTAATTAAGAGCGCTTAGCTTTAATTAATTATATTAGGGAAACTAAGATAATTGACTGCTTAAGTGTTATCTGCGGTGTTAATAGTTTAATTGGGAGTAGGGAATATTATTCGTCATTGTTGATATAATGATTGTCGAAGGTGGAGAATAATTCTTAACTATTTCTTTAAAATCGTATTATCCATTGTTATTTGTTTATTACTTTATTTTGTGTTATTAAATCTTGAAACAAAATCCCCTATTTAATTCTTGTTTTTATTTTGAATGATAAATTGAATAATAGTCATTGTGGGTTTGACCCTTACTACCACTTTACTAATAATTTAGTGAGTAATAAAGAATAAATATATTTTAATTTGATACGACATATGACACCCATCAGGCTCACATCTAGGTGAATGCTCGAAAAAAAAAATCCTAAAAGCCAGTTTTTGTAGTAATGAGAGAAAATCAAAGATACGCAGTGTCACAGGCTGACATTTTGACAGCGGAAATGCCCGTGCGGCACCTTGACTCCTCTGAGCCAAGGTCAGCCTTCCAGCCATTCGAATAACAATGGGCACATTTTTCGCGCGACCGTGTGCCTCTGCACACTTCCGTCTCTTGAACAACTCTCGCTGAGTCATGCTCTCAAGCATCTATGAGTGTAATCATGCATCAAGGCTATCTAGCCAAGACACTCACACTGTCCATAGGTTCTCACTATGGCAAGGCAAATCCCAACACTGATACTCACCCAGACATTCGCAAGTCAAGGTAGCATGTGTGGCCAAGAGCCAACACCAAGCTGACGTGCCAACACCTCTCATCATGCCCCATTCGATACTATCCGATTAGCTCACGTCACAGACCAAGGACTCCCATACGTCCATGGTCCAATCCTCAAGGCACCATACCATCATGCATGTTGGCAGGCCCTCGAGACTGGCTGCCAGACTAGTAGCATACACTGGACCTCTGTCCTACTCAAGCATAGTGCACCCTCCAATGCTTGCATGCTAACAAGTCCCACGAATGACTTCCCATGCCATCTCGTGTCGAGATTCGTGGCCATGGCGCACCACGACATCTCTCGAAGGTTTGGGCCACGTTCCATGCAAGCGGCATCCCGGCAAGCCAAGGGAACCGTACCCTTAAACCTCTGGCAGCACACTTCGACGCACTACCAGGGCGGCCCGGTAATGTCCATGAGTACTCCTACTCATGGAGACGTATGAGTCCCCTCGTGGTCCTCATATGCCCGCCCTACTAGTCCTCCCAACTAGTAGTAGCTCACTTGACGCACCTGCGCCAGGGGGTGGTGGAGAGCTGACACCAGGTGCTCCCCTACAAAGAGCCTTCTGAGCTTTTAGCCTTCTACCAGGAACATATATGATTTTTGCTTGGGAGACATATTTGGCTTCCAGCTCGCCAATTCTTCGAATCTCCCAAATCCAATCATACCATTGCGTTCATTGACCCTTCAATATGGAACCTACCAAGTCCAGTCCATTTCCGGGCAATATTGAAGATATTTACGAAAATGCCACTGCCGCACAAACTAGGCATCAGCATGCTCACCAGCCTGCACCCTCGCGTGCGCATCTGACCGAGCGCCATCCTAGCTTGTAACATGCCATCAAGGCCGGCATGTTACACTCTCCCACACTTCAATTGTCGATGCCCTCATCGACAGACCGCTGGCCAATCTTCCTGCCTCGACTCCTAAGCTCACTCCATGCTTCTTCCGAATCTTGAGTCTGCACTAGTCCCTCTACTACTGTAGAACCACTAACTTGGTGATGATCTCCCATGTCCACCCTTGGACTCGATCAAGGACCCCATGCCACCGTCGCTATTCAGAATGCTCCCATGAAGTAGTGTCGCAGCACTCGAATACTCCTTGCATACATGAACTCCTCTGAGTCCATCACGATGTCCCTCCCGTCAACCAAGCAGCCCTTGGAACACTAACCCCAAAGCCAACACATATTTTGATTGTTGCTTTCCCGCCAATCTTCCAATGCCTACTCTCTTATTGACAAGGAGGAAATTAAGGTGCACCCCCCTCAGGGTGAGGTTCGCAAACCAACCGTTCCCAACGGCACCTACGAAACATCCTTCCATTGAAGGCATGTCTCTCTTCAACATGGCACTCATGCCGACTGTAGCCTTTATGCAGTATCTAGTGCATCCTTGCACACAGACTTCCCGAAGTAGTCTCTCAGAATTTTGGCCCTCCGGCCTTACTGCATACCCATGGCTTGATGCGAAATGGCCACTCCTGACCATAATCATAACTGCTACAATGTGGTCAATGATCTGACATCATTCGAAACCACTGCATTGCCTTCTGGCTCGTGCTCATGCTGACTCTCAGCATCGTGCCTCAAGTTCTGCCCCCAAATCAACCTTGCCTAACTCTAGACGGCCTGTTGAATCTTGACCAACTTAACTGCACTTTACCTCACCCTTGAGGTCTGAAGTTGTCCCAATCCGCTATCTCCCTTCGGCATATGTTCTCTGAATCATTCGGCTTGTGTTCCCATAAACACGTGTCCCCATAAAACACTAAGCATGTCCCATAACATGCTGCAAAACCTGCCCAATCTTTGGTCTCAGCCTACGCCCATGCATATTGTCTATCTGCAGTTTCAATTGGTCAACTGACCTACTCGCATCAGTCATGCATGTCTTCGCACTGTACAACCCATCTGTTGTTGTGTTTCTCTCTAGATTCACACACCAAAACTGAACAAGTACCCTGACCCTTCGAACATATGAATTAGTGGGCTCCCCCACTTCAACTTGGGAATAACTTCTCTTCTCGAGGTGTACCTCTCAAGGTATAGCTCGCAAGCTAACCGCTTTTCTCGTGCGGTCCCTCATTCCATTTATCACTTTTAAAGATGATGTTGAACTAATGTGTCAGCCATTCTGACTCTTCGCCCCTCGACATCTCTACGTTGCCTTAGTACCTGAGTCCTGTTGACTTTCACCCTAGGCAAACGTTGCACTGATGTTACCTTAGTACCTGAGTCCTGACGACTTTCACCCTAGGTAACTGGCTCTGTCTCTGTCTCTGTCTCTGAGTCTCCTTGACTTTACATTATGAACAACTAACGATCTCCATGATAACTCATCTCGATGCTTTCGTAATGGAACATTGGTCTGCTTTTTGGATGTTTGAACCGTGAAGGTCTCTCCCCCACTTCAACTGTTGGCGTCCTCGACAACTTGCCCACACGCAAGAGCGTCTGACCACCCCAAGTTTTCATGCACCCAACAAATCTAGAAGTGCCCCCCGTAATATGTGACTCTCGAGTCAACTACTTCGTGTAGCACCGCTATCGATTCCCCTATGCACGCACTGTCCACATAGCTATCCATCTGCTCTATACTAGTATCTCGCCCCTCCGGGCAGCTTCTCTCGGCTTCTATGGTCACTAAGTCCCAATAGCAAGGTCCTCCGGCCCACATTTAAACTCAAGCACCATCTCTGCCTCCTTAAGCCTTCTTGTAGTACTAAGTTTCCCTGACGCAGCCCTCCAGCGCTCTCGAAACTCTAGTACTATTCTGACCACTGCGCGCGGTCTACTCGGCCCTGCTGGCCTTTGATGCATATATTCCACAACATAGCATATCTTACAATGCCTTAGTGTTGCTCACCCAAGATAACATCTCTGTGAGCCAACACGTCCCACTCAATTGTCTCGGCACCTCCCTTCCGGACCAGAACAAGTAAACATGCCAACACTTCCAAGTACGACTATCCTCTGACGATCGCGGCCACTGCCACCTTGGTCTCCATGTGATGCCCTTTGGCACACAAGTAGCAACTGAAGCATTCCATGCTCAACTTTATCTAGTTCCCCAAAGCTATCAACTCTCGACTTCTGTCGTGACCGACAAGCATCTGACGGCCACTATTATGCTCACCCACTCTTGCGTACAAGCTCCCTTTTCAACAACAGCGCTCCACGCGACTTACACTGTCACTCAGGCAAACCTGAACTAGTGAACCAAGCATAAAACCTTGACCTCTCAATCAAACCTTGTCTCATGTCAATGAGTTCCAACTCTTTTGTAGCACCTCTCCACAATTACACGCGGTTGTTGTCTTTCTAGCATCTCTGAACTTTGATTCGAAGCAACCATAACTTGTCCTCTCTCTAGGATGTCCAGTATTCCCACAAAGAAGAGCAACCAAGTCTCATCCCGTATCAGCCTACTGATCCTTTCTAGGTGACTAAAAGGCTCAATGACATCTGTCCAAGCATCCAGACCTTTCTGGTCCTTCTGCACGCCTACATCCTTTCTAGGATGGGCCAACCAAGTTCACCCCAACTTGAGATGAACTTGGCTCTAATACCAACTGTCACGGGCTGACATTTTGACAGCGGAAATGCCCGTGCGGCACCTTGACTCCTCTGAGCCAAGGTCAGCCTTCCAGCCATTCGAATAACAATGGGCACATTTTTCGCGCGACCGTGTGCCTCTGCACACTTCCGTCTCTTGAACAACTCTCGCTGAGTCATGCTCTCAAGCATCTATGAGTGTAATCATGCATCAAGGCTATCTAGCCAAGACACTCACACTATCCATAGGTTCTCACTATGGCAAGGAAAATCCCAACACTGATACTCACCCAGACATTCGCAAGTCAAGGTAGCATGTGTGGCCAAGAGCCAACACCAAGCTGACGTGCCAACACCTCTCATCATGCCCCATTCGATACTATCCGATTAGCTCACGTCACAGACCAAGGACTCCCATACGTCCATGGTCCAATCCTCAAGGCACCATACCATCATGCATGTTGGCAGGCCCTCGAGACTGGCTGCCAGACTAGTAGCATACACTGGACCTCTGTCCTACTCAAGCATAGTGCACCCTCCAATGCTTGCATGCTAACAAGTCCCACGAATGACTTCCCATGCCATCTCGTGTCGAGATTCGTGGCCATGGCACACCACGACATCTCTCGAAGGTTTGGGCCACGTTCCATGCAAGCGGCATCCCGGCAAGCCAAGGGAACCGTACCCTTAAACCTCTGGCAGCACACTTCGACGCACTACCAGGGCGGCCCGGTAATGTCCATGAGTACTCCTACTCATGGAGACGTATGAGTCCCCTCGTGGTCCTCATATGCCCGCCCTACTAGTCCTCCCAACTAGTAGTAGCTCACTTGACGCACCTGCGCCAGGGGGTGGTGGAGAGCTGACACCAGGTGCTCCCCTACAAAGAGCCTTCTGAGCTTTTAGCCTTCTACCAGGAACATATATGATTTTTGCTTGGGAGACATATTTGGCTTCCAGCTCGCCAATTCTTCGAATCTCCCAAATCCAATCATACCATTGCGTTCATTGACCCTTCAATATGGAACCTACCAAGTCCAGTCCATTTCCGGGCAATATTGAAGATATTTACGAAAATGCCACTGCCGCACAAACTAGGCATCAGCATGCTCACCAGCCTGCACCCTCGCGTGCGCATCTGACCAAGCGCCATCCTAGCTTGTAACATGCCATCAAGGCCAGCATGTTACACACAGCGGGGAATGGGCCATTTTTAATAATTATTAATACCAACTAAGATCATACACACACACACACACACACACACACACATATATATATACATTAAATCACATACAATTAGACTAGAGATTATCTCTTCTAGCCTATCAAGTGTCCTTGAATATTGTTGTATAAAATCAAGGATCTTCCTATCCAAGTTCTGAAATCTTACACCTTGATCTTCAAGATCAATCCTCAAACACACAAGGATGTGTGTGGGCACATAGGATTCAAAATGTTGATTTATGACTCTCTAGATGTACTTAACACATGAGATCTAGAGATGTTTGATTAAGAGAAGAGGCCTTGAACATTTTGCAGGTTTAGGAAAATTATCGATTTTGTCTCAGAGAGAGAGTCTATTTTTTAATCGCATAAAAATCATCTCCCTGAAAATATCGCTCTATCAGTTTTTATAAAGATAATTAATCTTTATTTTATTAAAAATATAGTTCAAATTAAAACTGATCACTTATAAATATTTAATTATTTAATTTAAATCATATTTAAAAATGATTAATTATATAACTGATTAAACAAATAATTTGAAATTCAAAATTCAACTCCCGGGGATTGGGGAATCCTTGTGTGTGGCACCACACTCACTGCACAGTGAGTGTGTCGCCCCACATATTAGGGGTTTTCATAATTTTCTCATATGTTTGTTTTTTCACTTTTAAGACAATATATTTATCCCAACATAAATATAAACTAATTTAAAATTAACTTTATCTTAAAATATCAGTTTTAAATAAAATAAATATCATATTCTAAATAAGATATTTATTATTCTCTCGGTATATTAATCCAAACAAGATTAATATTAATTTTAACCTCTAGTTGTTCAAAATAAAAACTATATAGTTAAATAATTAATTAATTGCTCATAACTATCACATAATTATTTCTTTGCCGTGTAAAAATTAATTCATTTGCAATTAAGTTCTTCTCTCTACAAATATTTCTTTTGACATCCTTACCTTTAACAGTGCAGGACAGAGGTGATCTAAGAACCATGGACCTTGTAGTGATACAATTTTATTTTATTTTATTAATTTAATTGTTATGTTGTAGTTTAGTTGTTTGATTTGTAGAAAATAATTTGAATTTTTTGTTTTATGTGAATTATAATTTAATTGATTTATTTGGAATAATTATGTAACTTGTTTGTTTTATTAGTAATGTACATTTTAGTGTGACAAATTATGTGACTAGAATATGTTACATTTTTTTTATTTAAATGAGTGTGTGCGGAAATTGAGTGTGTGTGTGGACTTATTTTATTTTTATTTCATTTAATTTAAGAAAATAAAAGGAAAAGAAAATGGGCTGTCATCTTTTGGGATAAGATGACAAGACTTATCTAATAGATGGTGTTTACCTTAGGATAATGTTTAGGTGATGTGTAAGGAGAGGAATTGGTGGGATTGAAACATATTTTGTGGGATTGGGGCATATATGATGGGATAGGATTGGAACTTTCACACTTGGTTTCATTCCTTAGGTTTAGGTCACTATGATATTATAAATAGAAGAGCATAGGGGCTTTGGAAAACCCTTTGTGTTGCTGCCGAATTTGAGAGAGAAAGAAAGAGGGGAGGGAGAAGGAGGCTAGGGTTTCGAAATCCTAGGTGTGCTTTAATACTTGTGGTTTTTGATTCTCTAAGAATAGCTCTTTCCCTCCATTCTAAGTATTCTTTCTTTTCTTGTCTTGTTGGGTTTGAAAATTATAGGTGCTCAAAGGTGTGCTCTTGCTTTTGAGTGTTGATCATAGTCAACGAGGTATTGGAAAATCCTACCCTTTTGATGTTATGGTGATGCTTTGTTGTTTATGTTTTGATATTTTATTGGTTGTTTGGATGGTTTTGCCTCTATGTATTTTTATTGTTCTCCATGATTTTATTTCTCCTAAATCCATAGAAACATGAAAATAGATAAGTATGTGGGTTATGTAAGAGTAGTTTCTATAAATGATTTGCTATGAAAATATGTATCCTTGTAAGTGGCCTAGGCGTGTGTGGCTCTAAGATTGGGTGTGTGTGTTTGGGTGTGTATGGGTGTTTAAGCTAGCATGAAGGAATTTTGAATGTGCATAATGTATGAGTAAGGTATGAAAGATATAAGGTTATGTGTTACTATGTATTATATGTTAAAAGGTGATGTCTTGGTGATAAATGTTCATATTGGAATATTGTTATTCTTAGATCTTGATGTTTTGGAAAATCAAAATGCAAATGTTGAAAATAGAATGCATATTAGGGTTGTATTGGTGTTTGTGTATTCTTTATTCTTTCTTTTAAGCTATTAATTATGAGCATGTACAATTTGTAATCTTTTATGTATTATGCTATGTGGAGAATCGGTTTTGGGTGTTTTATATGGTTTAGAATAGTTTGATTTTTGTGTTGTTAGTTTTAAATGCTAATTGTAATGCCCTACTACCTTAGAGTCGTTACCATGTGATTTATAAATGTGCCATTAGTTCGCTAATCGAGGTTCTAGGTTGAAAAATGTGATTAAATCGAAATAAAGACTCATTTGATGAACGTTAGTTATAAAGATTTGGAAATTCAGTTAAATTCATAAAAGTTGTACATTGGGATCCCAAAATACTGTTTCAAAAATATATTACAATTCAAAAGTTACAATATAGTCGACCTAAGCGACAAAGCCGAACATTGACAGTGAATTCCTCGAAACAACCTCGGCCGTGACAGCCAGGTAGGCCGAACATGTACACGCCACTCCATGCTCTCCAACTCATGGTTGTCGACCTTTCCCTTGCCCTTATCTGCACCATAGAGCACCCGTGAGCCGAGGCCCAGCAAGAAAACTCAACACATAGCATATCAAAATCCAATTCAATAATATACAACTTGAACAGACAACAAATTAGACATATAGCGGCCTATGCCAACCTAGGTACTTTTTCTAGGCACTAGGTTCACGGTATTCACCGAGCAAGTGGATACAACACCCTTAGAGGGTCTCGCCTTAGTAGCCTGCATTAAGCATGCCTTCACCGTTCCCGGCCTTTGCCGTTCTTAGCATTCGCCGTTCATTTACAATCATACCAACATTGCACAACAAATCATAAACATTCACATAAAGCATTCAACACAGATAATCAGACCATGCCCTGCTCTACGGGAACAAACAATTTTCTTAAATGTGTCAGAGCTGATTAATTACTACGATCCTAAGCACGATCCCCTAAACCCGAGCCTTGACGTAAAACCTAGTCACACCACATTAATAAATAGACATCCATCAATTCCTTAGCCAAGTAAGAACTTTGGATTAAAATACTAGTCTTCGAGACCTCGAATTCTACTAAATCGGGTAGTAGAATCCTTCTCGAGCCTTAAGATTTAGGTTCTCGAGCTTAAAACCCTATTTTGGTCATTTTCCCTAATTTGAGCCGCAGCCCGCCCCCTAGGACCGCGACCCACTGCAAGTCAGAGAGCCTTGGGCTCTCGCCAAGGGGACGCAGGCTGCGGCACACCTCAGCTTGCGCCGCGGCGCCTAGGCAAAAATCTGAGGCTCCCAAGCCTTTGGGTTCATGCAGGCTGTGGCGCTTGAAGAACAGGGCCGCAATGTGAGCCTCAAAACCCAGAAATCCATGCATTTCCACTACGTTTTCCCTCAACCCAACTCACCAAATCACACCCAATTTAACCCCTATATCCAGAATTCATGTCTAGGCAACTTAGTCAGTAAAAACACTTCAAGAACCTGCTCATAATCTCATCAAAACCTAAAAATCAAACCAAGCTTAAACCTTAAGAACAAAATCCTAACTACAGTGAAAAACTTAATCATAAATCAGTATAAACCCATACCTCTGTGATGATTTCGACCTTGAGCTAATTCCCCAACACGTTTAGCTTGTTTTCCCTAAGTCCCCAGCTTCAATTCTCAGCCAAATCCTCAAGAATTCACCAACACCTCCAAACACACCAAAGAGAGGGAGAGAGCCGAGAGAGAGAGAGAGAAGCCTGATGGAGTTTGTGTTCTTTCTAATTCTAGTGGGTTCTAGTGCTAAGGCAATCCAAGTCTATCCCCTAGATGTAAAATGATCAAATTGTTCCCTAAGTATATATCCTTAGTCCTCTAATGCCACCAAGGGAAAAATCATCATTTTCCACATCCCGCTAATTCGTCGAGTGTTCTTATAGTTCTCCATTTAATCCCTGACGTACCCAAATAATTGCTAAATCACTACCCATTACCCAATAAATCACAAACACACGCTATATTCCCAGAATACCCCTAGGCTCGCCTTGAGCCGGGTATTTGACCCCGTTGTGACTATTCTGCTATTCCGCTCCCTAGGACCGTCTCGTATCACACATCACAAATATATCTCCACAATACTATGATTTCTAACACAACACATACATAATCACAGTTACCCCCTCAACGGGCCAAAATTACAAATATGCCCTATTAACCAAATTGGGGCCCACATGCATATATAATTCACCTAACACATGCATTTCTAATCACATAATCATTTAATCCACGTAATAATATATTAAATCAATAATTGCCCTCCCGGCATGCTAATCAAGGTACTAAGCCTTATTGGAAAATTTGGGACGTTATACTAATTGTAATACTAAGATTGACAAAGTATATAAACATGCTAGGGTGAGTTGTTAAAATTGTTAAAAATGAATTATGAGCATTTTTGGAATATTAAGTGATTTATTGGCTTGCTGAATTTTTATTGTTTAAGCATGTTAATTTGTAAAGATGGTTTAAAAAAGAGTAAATTGTGTCTTGAATTCATGTTATAAGTTAAAATGAGAAAATGTATAATTTTTTGTACATGTGTTCTTGCACTTTTATATGACATATGCTGAAATTTTATTGTTAAAAGCTGTAAAATTTGGAACTCAAGAATGCTTAAGGTTTATTTTTTTAAAATAAATATGTACATGTTGTGAGTTCTTTTGCTGAGCTTAATTAATTAAATCATGTGATGACATACTTGCTGATTTTTATTTAGATTCATGGAAAATCTCTTTTAATTAAAATACATCAAATATACGTCTTACAAATTTATGCCTTAATATTTATTTATGATAAATGTGATTTTTCCATACTTTAAAATGTATTTCTTTTTAATATATATATGAAGTTTTTATTGACAAAATAAATAAGGAAAGTTATTTTATTTAAATGACTAAAGAATTTAATTAATAAAATGTGAGTATAATTAGTCATTTTTCCAAATTTTAGATAATAATGAATTAATATTAAATTTCATGACCTAGATGGTCTTATTTTTAACAAAGGTTAAAATATGTCACGTCTTATTATTTATTTTATTTGCCAAGATAAAAATAACTTTTGTGAAATAAATTAATCATGCCAAATTAATTATTATATAAGTAACTACAAAATTTTGTTACATTCTTTTAATTGTTATTAAATAATAAATGAGATTATTATTTTTTACAATTAAAGCTAAATAATTATTTTAATAAATTAAATTTTTGTAATAAAATTTATGAATGGAAAATGTGAATAAAGTAGCAATAATCAAGTTGGAAATTTATTTATGCCCGTTGAATTTTTGAAATTGACAAGAAAATAAAATAATTAATATTACCAGCTTTAAGCGAGTTTTTAAGAACCGTCCCACGTATGCATGTTACATGCAATTTGATTAAGTCTAAGTTTCTTGTTTAAGATGATTGAGGATTGATGAGTAAATGACATTATTTTTGTGATTTTATGTGAGACTTGCAAGCATGATTTGATGTATGGATTGTTGCTTGAATTAAGATTGTGGTGCAACTGTATGAGATAGGTGCCACGTGTGCATGGCCTATACACACGTGTGATGTGCGTGAAATGTTTCAAGTGAGGTTTTATATGATATTAAGACAAGTGTTTGATTGTTATCCTAGGCTCGTTGTGAAGTTATCTCGCTATTATTTTGTGCTTGGACCTGAGGTAAGGAAGTTAGCTAGAGTTCTGTTTTGTTTATGAATGGACTCTAGTTATGATGATATGTATGGAAATCGTTTGTGTTTGCTTAACCTAATGCTGCAACATTATTAAAGGCAGATGTGCCTAAGATTCTGGCCAAAAGGGTGCCAGGGAAATTCATGGCCAAAAGGGAGCCAGGTGAATTATGGCCAAAATGGTGCCATAGAAGTGACCAAAAGGGAGTCACATGTGATCATTGGACAATAGGGGAGCCACGATATTATGTTGTATGCTTATGATTATGTTGCTTATGATATTACGTTGAATGTTTATGCTTATGTTGTAAATGATCTTATGGTTATGATTACGATCTTATGATGTACGATTATGCTTATGTTGCAATAGTATCATGTTTATGATTATGATTGATGTTGATTGTGATTGCTAGAAAGAAAGGTATGTTGAGAATGTATGAAATATGTCGCTTATATTTGTATGTCTTGTTTGTACTTCCTTATTGAGTTTTTAGCTCACCCCTTACTTTCCCCCTTGCAGGTAGACACTAGATAGACTTGTTTAGCATGCATGGCGAGCTGAGTCACTTTTCCATGAGTATGTATGTATGCTGCAGGGAGCCAATGAACGAGGAAATGGTCGGGAACGTCGTAGTGCCTTGGAGTCTTTCTTCTGTTAATTTATCAGTGGGATGTATTTTAGTTATTTTTAAGATTGCATAAAACTCTCTTTTGTTTGTAACATTGGATCCAAACTCTGCATGTATTTCCAATAAAGTCCCAGTGTGTTTTTAGACAAAGTTATGAAATCGTTTGAGCTATTGTTAAAAACTAGTATTTTAATAAAGATGGGCAATTAGGGGTGTTATAGATCTATAATACGAAATTCCAATAAACCATATTATTAATTAAGATCTTTAATCCAATAATCTTATTTATTAATTCCATGATTACTCCACTATAAATATTGAATTGCACTCTAGATATTTATATAATTATATTTATTGATTTTTCTCTTATAATCCATTGATATAATCAATAAATGTAGCTTTGTCCTCCATTTATTGGTTCGTTAATTAGAGCTGGTCAAGATTATCGTTTTACCATTCTAATGATCACTTAATCCTTAAATACCATTAATTCACTAGCGGATAATTAATCTATAATCAAATTATAGATTTGAGCTCAATAACTATTGAGTTCCAGAATTAACCCTTAAGAGAACCAATATTCGACCTACCAGGAAAATATGGATTCCATTATTGTAATTCATGTTCCCAACCATTCATGATATTGAATCTCCAAAACAAAAGTCATTAGCCTATTATACTAAGAGACCTTAACGAGTGAATCAAAAGATCCAATAAACACAAACATAAGTTCATGAATACTCATGATTTAGATTGATCTACAAATGATCATCTATTATGATAAGAATCAAAGCTTTATGTCAAACAACAAGTTTATAAAGATAATTAATTCTTATCGATCCTGTCATATATAATCTCTATTATATACAACACTTTTACTAAGATGTCTATCCACATCAATAATCTGAATCTAGATTACTTGCATCTCGTATGCTTAGCAAACCGTACTAGTAACCATTCATTAAAGATTCTATACTTTAATATGTTACTGACTATTTTATTAATTATATATGATCTTAATTCTCTCGTACTAATACAAGATCATATTCTCATGAATGAATAAGGAATTTTCTTGATATTATCATATAATTAATTCAAACAATAATTATAATATTCAAATATAAGAAAATTTTACTTTTATTTAAATCAATAAAATGTTTTTACATGCTTTTAGGACATTAATCCTAACACAACTAAACATCAACCTAGTATCAACAAAGCAACTAAAAAATAACAGACATCAACAAAAAATAAAATAAAAAATAAAAATAAAACCTTGGAAAACTTACCAAAAAACACAAAAAAATATATCTAAGGCATGCAAAAAAAAAACGGAAAACACCCAATATATACAAAAAATATACTAAATTATAAGTCAACTAGACATCAACCTAATTTACTTAAGAAAAACTAAACATATGCCCAAAACAAACTAGAAAATAATGTTGGAGATGGTCATTGTCTTACATTGGTGTCCGTACCTTAGGCATATATATTTTTATTAAAAAGAATAATTTTTGGTAATATTTTGGACCTTGTTTTCTTTTTTGATTCATCTTTGATATATTTTTGGTAGATATCTAGTTGATTTTAAGTTGTTTTGTTAACACTGGGTTGATGTCTAGTTGATGTTTAAGTTGTTGTATTTTATAGTTTTGTAAATTACCAAATAACACGAAAGAATAAACAAATACAAACCAAAATATACACCAAAAAAATATAAATATACCTAAAATATACTAAAGAAGTACCAAAAAATAACATACATAAAATTAATTAAATGCTACACCTAAGAGCGTTGTTATCATAAAGTATCTAATAACTACTTCAAATAATGCAAAACTATCATTGTAAGTGAAAAACTATTATTACGTATGAAATATATATATTTATTTTACTTTAATTACTTTTACATGTAAGAATAATAATATATAATATTTATCAAACAAATAATATAATAATAATATTCATTCGCTAGAAAGGTGACAAACAACTGTTTTATTTAGAAATACACATGTAGCATATTTCAAAATGAAGTTAAACTTTCACATATCATGAACACCTCAGTTATCTTAAACGCTCATCTTTCCAAATACTCATTGGCCAATTTAAGCATTCCCGCTCTGCGACATTCACACTTCATCAAGTAATATATATATACTAGTTAGTAGGTACGTGACTATGGCACGTACACGGTAATTAAAATTTTTTTTTTTGTTAATTATTGTTTTTAATCAAAATAGAACTAATTAATCCACACCATTCAATGTACATAGTTTTTTTTGTCCTTGCATCTAATGACAAAGTTAAACATAGTGGATTGAAAAGGCAATCTCAATTTGAGACACGTAGTGAATTAAAGATTTTGGTTATAGGAAATATTTTGGCTATATTGAAAATCACCGCTTATATATATTACTATAGATATGTATATATATTTATAACATATAGCTAGATATGCTACATGAAACTCATTGTTTTCCAATCAGTTTCTCAACAAATGAATCGCAAGATAATTTTGTTAGATATTTAAATAAAGAGAATGGAGAAAATTAACAAACATAATAATATATTATTAATTGAATAACAGAAAAAATAAATACAAAATAATAAATTATAAAATTGGTAATTGAAAAGAAAGCCGAGACACGTAAACACGCTTTTCTTAAAGCAGATTTGCCCTCTCTACCTGATTGGTGTTAGAGGATACGTGAGCAACCACTTCCCAGGATACAACGACTAACGAGTAGAGGAATACACTACTTTCACTACTCCAGCGAACTCGGATTAATACCTTCACTCTATCACCTTAAGACTTACGAAAAACAAAGAAGAATAAGACAAGAGAGCTTTTTATTAAGTGACTCTATTTGTTGGTGTCTCTAGAATGAAAGGTGAAGCCTCCTTTTATAGGCTTCATATGGGGTGGAATACCAAGTGTGGACACAAGGGAATTAATACCAAAAATCCCACAAAATTAGTGATATTGACCAATCACAATCTTTACCATAATTTCTTATATCAATCAGAATATTCACCATTATTACGGTGATTAGATCATTAAACAAATTTGTATTTATAAGCAGTTATCAATGGACCACATTTAAGGCATCAATTTTCCATTCACACATTAGTCTAAATTAGCTATTTATTATATATAAAATATAATTTTTTCAACAGATTTTTGACATCAAAACAAGAGATTTGAGTGTCGAAGAGACCGTAAAAAAGAAAGAATTGTCGCACTACAAAAAGTGAAAAAAAAAAAAAAACTTTTATAACCGTATAAAAGATTTTGTTTTAATTTATTTGTGTATATGTGAAAAATCTCAAAAAAAAAAAAAAGGAGAGAGATATGTTTGGTGATCAGTACTATATTTCATTTCACGCAACCTGAAGCAAATAAATATTAGTGAACTAATTAAAAATAGGCAATCAATGGTAGGTGATTTGGCATAGTTATAGGCATATAACGTAGTAGTACTATATCTCTCCTCACAAGAATAGAGATCATAAGTTGTAATCCCCTTTCTCAATATAAAAAGAATATAAAAAATAGAATGATAAGTGATTTGACAATAGAAAAATAGTGAAATAATATTACTCACTCTTCTGGTTTCGTTGTGTGACTTTTTTTTTCTTTCCATTAAAGCATTTAAATATATTTCACACATACAGTAATATGAATCCTCTAAGCAACTTGTCCTAGGAACTCTTTAATTAATGGAGTAGATGCAACTTAAAATACTAGGAACATGATGGAAGATGATTAGATTAGAGCTCTTAAAACTAAGTTCTTAAAACCCCTAATTTTGAGACAGTACAAGTGTTACACCCTAGGTCGTACTAAAAGTATAATAACCATAACTTAGGTGGTTAAAAATTAATATTTGACCCTTGTTTAAAATAGTATTTATAAGTGATCCTTAATATTTAATTTATATGAATATAACAATATTGTTTAAAAATATAGAATAACTCTTGATAAATTTATAAAACAGATTAAGATCTCCCACTCGCATATATAATCTCAAAAGTAATATCCACAGTTATGCAATTACTATATAGTTAAATTTAATCAGTTTTAAATAATGAAAAATTATACTTAGTATCCATATATCCTCAACATTTAACAAAACACAGTTCAAGTTTAATATCCAGACAATAATATCCGAAAGTAAATAATGCCATACAATCCAACTTTAATAACCAAAAGAACTAGCAAGGACTAATCTAGGAAGCTATCTAATTCCATATCTTCATTCAATTGGCATTCACTAGTCTCAAACTGAGCATTCCCATAAGGGAGGAAAATGGGTGAGCTTATGAAGCTCAATAGGATAAAGACTAACTCAAGAACCTCTCTTTTTACCACTAAAGTGGTTAATCTTTAAAACAAAAATACAATCATCATATAAAACAAAACAGAGAACCAATAAATGATCATGTATGCAACATTACAACTATCAAGTACATATAACTCATCCCACTAATCCCATAGCTAGTCTATCATCATAAGCTTCGACTGCCTGGTTTGGTTTGTCGGTTTGATCACGACCCTAGTGTGTGAATCAAAATTAGAAACATTGTACAAGTGCTAGGCCTTTACACTTATAGGTGTAACAACTTTCCACTTGATCTGCCCAATATGATGTTAGGTTTTGTGCCCTTAAAGCGTATTTCTATATAAACGATTACTGTTAATTAACTAAAATTAATATTTTGCACCCATATTTGTTTTTAATTATACATGTCATTTATCATGAAGATCTAATATTATTGATGTGGTCTTGAATTAATTATATGTATAATGATATATATACAAGATGATTTAATTCAAGATAATAATATAAAAATTGTTCATAATTGCTAAATAAAGTGGGAGCTTTATTAATAAAGATTATGAGTACGGTCTATCTTTTGTTTAATAAATAATTTATCCAGACTGTTAAGTGTAGCGACACAAAGAGATAGATGTACCGTATACAATATAGATTGTATTGGACTGGGAGACGATGAAAGAAAGAACTTTTGATAATCTCCGTTAAAATAAAGAAGCTCAACATTCGTCAATCGATAGTCGTTTGAGACTTGACCTCAATCTTGAAGGGAATAATGAACTCATGTTCATGCTTTTATGACTTTTGACTTATCGGGTAAGGTTCAATATTCCTACGACCGAATTCCTGATATCTTGGAGTCATAGAACTACAAGTGGCTGGGAACATACTTCACAGATATGGAACCTGCTCCTTACTTAAATGAAAGCAGATTAGTTGTTCCTTTTAGTGTTGATTTGGGACTTGAACATAGAGTGCTCAATTTCTGTTAGAGAACAAAAATTTCATTCTATAATTAAATTTGTAGAATAATTTTCATTAGAGGATCAATGGAACTAATTGATAAAGAAAAAATTAGAGAGCTTAACGGACATTAAGACCTAACTTTAATTATGAACAACTATCAGATGATCATAACTTATGCAATGACTAAATCAATGGACGACTTTATAGTTATAGCTTCTAATAATATAAGACTGTAGTTTTGGGAGTTCAACTATGAATTTCTAGTGGAATAATTCATAGTTAATAAATTAATTAATAGAACTAAGAGTTAGTGAAATTAATTAAATTATTGGAGCTTAGAACTACAGGTCCATATTGTCCTTGTACTAGCTCGATAACACAGAGGAAAGATTTTGGTATTAAAATGACACATTTAAAAATACTAATGTATTATTTTTAATCTCACAAATTAATATTATTTGTGAAATAATATTTAAAATATTATTTATGACATAATATTTAATGGCAAATAAAATTATATTAATAATTTTGTGAAATTAATTTTTATTGAAATTTAATTTAATCATATTTAATTTTGTGGTGTAATTGTATACTACATAAAATAATATGATTCATCTTCAATTCAAGAGGTATAGAAGCTAATTCAGAAAAAATTAAAGCCTTGATTGACATGAAGTCCCCAACCAAGATAAAGGATGTGCAAAGCCTAACTAGGCGAATAACTCTTCTCAGCAGATTCATCTCAAAATTAACAGATAAATGTGTTCCATTCTTCAACCTGTTAAGAGGAAATAACAAATTCGAATGGACAGAAGAATGTGAAAAGGCTTTCATGGCACTTAAAAAGCACTTGGCGCAACCGCCAATTTTGTCAAAGCTAATTGATGGGGAAACTCTCTATATGTATGTAGCAGTTACTGAACATGCTGTTAGTGTAGTGCTTGTCAGGGAAGCAGACAAAGTCCAACATCCAGTGTATTACATCAACAAAAGGTTGATTGGGCAGAAACATGATACCCACTGATTGAAAAATTGGCTTACTGCCTACTATTGGCAACAAGAAAGTTAAGGCCCTATTTCCAAGCTCACCATATCACAATTTTATCTGACCAACCCCTCAGGAAAGTGTTACAAAAACAAGAGGCATCTGGTCGACTACTCAAATGTGCAGTAGAGCTAGGGAAATATGAGATCTCATACCAACTAAGAACTGCTATCTAAGGACAAGCATTAGCAGATTTTATCGCTGAATGCACCAGGGTATCCGATGAAAACGAATAGCCAAAAACGCCAGAAGAAAATGAAGAAACCTGGCCAACATGGAAGCTGTATGTAGATGGGTCCTCAAATGAACACAACTCTAGAGTTGGAATAAGTTTAATCACACCAGAAAGGCATCACATTCATTGTGCCCTAAGGTTTGGATTTACTGCCTCAAACAATGAAGCAGAGTATGAAGCCATGCTCATCAGATTACGACTTGCTAGAGACGTCAAAGCCCTATCAATAAAAATCTACAGTGATTCACAACTAGCTGTGAACCAGATATTAGGTGAATACCAGGCTCGGGCATAAAGATGGCTTCCTATCTAAGCAAAGCTAAAGATCTTCTAGCGCAGTTCAAGAAATTTTCTATACAGCAAGTCCACGCTACCTAAATTCCAATGTTGATGCCTTAACTAAACTAGAAAGCGCCAAAGATAGAGACACTTTAAATATAACACCAGTTGAGCATTTTGCCCAATCAAGTATTAAAAAAACAGAGACGGTGCTACTGTAACGCCCTGGATAGCCAAGACCGCTACACTGTGTACTTATAAAGGTGCAAGACTTGCTAATCAAGCCATTATTATGAAAACGTGTCAGTAAACATGTAAGAGCTAGGGTTAAAAAGGTTTTGGTCTCAAAAGACTCATTTTATATAACTAAACTGTTACATACACGGGATCCCAAAAGAAACAGGGTTAAAAGTAAGTTTACAGACTCCCAAAGGTATATGAGTAATCATTAGCCATACTAAGGCAAAATAGACAGTCTTTGGGTCACACGCCCCTGCCTAAACCTCAACCGTGGCAGCTGAGCAACTAGCTATGTACATTCCACTCACTGAGCTCTCCAATCAGGGCTGATCCAACTTTCCCTTGCCTTTACTTGCACCACGTAGCACTCGTGAGCCAAGGCCCAGCAAGAAAACATCATATACAACACAATCAATGATATCAAACAGTTAAGTCAACAAGCATGATCTCTCATCAAATAATTCACAATAAACATCCATCACATATATTCAGATTCAAGAAGCAATCAACCACTCATATTACATAATATTCAGGGCCGACGACTTAGGTCGCACCCCCTGTTTATCCCACTGACTCCGGCCCGCTTAAACCGAGCTCAGTGCATAACAAGCTGTCCTCGGATACCAGTGGCCGAGTCGCGCCCTGTGCGCTAGTGAAACCCTTGGCACCCTTAGGCCGTTGGTTCACTAAATAGCTTGCATGGCATAATACCATCATTTCAAGCCTTTACAATAGGGAACCCTTAGTCCCGTCACATATATTCAACCAGGTGCAGTTTTCTTACCTTTAGTCTGTACGGTTAATGATTATGAGCAACGCTCCTCAAGCACGATTCGTTCCCGAGCCTAAGCCTTTATCACCTAGTCATAACCAAAGTATAGGGTTCCATTAATATTCAAATATAGGTTTCCGGTTACAAACTAACTCCCGGGAATCCGAATTCCACCAAGCACGGTGGTGAAACCAATCCCGAGCAAACTAGACCACATTCCCATGCCTAAAATCCTAAAAAGTTCATGTGCATAACCAGGGCTGCGGCCCTTGAAGCTCAGCCGTGGCCCTAGCCTCAAAACAGAACCAAGGCCAACCTGAACAAAAACACGCGCCGCAGCGCCCATCCTTGGCTTTTCTTCATCCTAGGGCCGCAGCGCTTTAGAACAGAGCCGCGACCCTTCCCTTCGTGCCCAGAAAACTCACCATTTTAAAGCTCAAAACCTCAGCCCAAACCACCCCTAAGCTCCCTACTTCAACACCCAACATTTCCACAACTTATTACACAACTTATGCTACACATTTCAACAGAAATTCAGTCTAAAGAAACCATAGAAATCTCACTTCCAATTCTTGAAACTCTAAGAACTTAAACACCCAATTTTAACCAGTCAAAACTCAAATTCAAATCATTAACTCATGGAGTAAAACTTACCTTCTAGATAGAACCCTTCCTCTAGCCAAAACCCAGCTGATTCCCAATGATTTCCCAGCTCAATTCCACCTTAAACATCAATTGAACACACCTCAATAACCCAGCTGAAACTCAAGTTCTAACCACAGAATGAAAGAAATCCATGCTTCCTTAGCCCTGGTTTAATCCATGATTGTCTACTGAGCTAATCCTCTAAGTTTCTCCTGAATTCCTCTAAATTTCCAGTAATTCTTCAGCTCTAATTTCCCAATTTTACTCTGAGTGTTTCTTCCCTTGTTTCCCTTGAGAGTGAGAGAGAGAGAGAGAGAGAGAGAGAGAGAGAGAGAGAGAGTAACCAGCTGAGTAGAAAATAAAGTCGGTTTATCTTTTCCTTCTAAAGGTTTCCTTATGTTTGTCTTACCCACTAAGTTAATTCCCAAAGCTCGAGGTGCCGGAACGGTCCCCGAGGGAAAAATAGTAAAATCCCCCAATATTCCCGCCTAAACATCCTGACCTCAAATATATCTCCATATATTTATTTTCACAACCCAATAGTCTAAATTGCTACCCGATACCTAAAATACCCCTGACTTGTCCAAAGTCATATGTTAAGTCCCGTTGTGACTTTTCCTGCTATCTGACCCTAGGATTGTCTCGAGTCATGCTCCGCGGACCTGCCAACATAATAATGTGGTTCTCACATATATCACATAATTATTTCATATTATCATAAAAACATTACTAAACATATAATTAAACATTTAAATCACAATTAATCCAATAATGCCCTCCTGGCACACTGATCAAGGCCCTTAAGCCTTATTAGCGAATTTGGGTCGTTACAGCTACTGTCCGACAACACCTATTCCTAGATGACTCCAATTGCTGCTTATCTGGACCATGCAACTTTGCCCCAAGACAGAAACGAGGCCAAAAAAATATCAAGGCAGGCTACTAAATACGTAATCCTTGATGGAATAATGTATAAACGAGGGTACCCAATGCCTCTACCTCGACGTGTCACCATAACAAAAGCTAGGATATTAATGATTGAAGTGCATGAAAGATTTTGTGGCAATCACGTAGGGAGGCAATGCCTAGCCAAAAAGATATCAAGACAAGGGTATTTCTAGCCAACTATGAATGATGATGCAATGGAGTACGTGCGAAAATGTGACAAGTGTTAGAGATTCTCTAAGATACCTCGAGCAGTTCCCAATGAGCTTAAACAAATTCAAAGTCCCTAACCATTTGATGTATGGGGAATAGACCTTATCGGACAACTACCTACAGGAAAATGAGGACTCAAGTTTGCAATAGTCCAGAAGACTACTTCACTAAATGGATTGAAGCAGAACTGCTAGCAACTATTACTTCAAAGAAGGTGGTTGACTTCATGACTTTTGTGCACGACATGGTATCACAATAAGCTTTTTAGCATTTGCTCATCCCTAAGCTAATGGACAAGTAGAAGCTGTTAACAAGACTTTAAAAGATACGATAAAGAAGCGCCAACCTAGTCGTAGCATGCAAGTTTATCCACTGTTGGTCGCACAAGGATAAACTTGGGGGGAAAATGTTTAACCCAAATTTAGACATGATGATGTGGCATTTGAAGAGGATACGCGGTGGTAAACGACATCAAATTCTAAGAGCTAGTCGAGATAAGATAGCTGCATGAGTAAACATCATTAGTGCGAAGAGTTGCAATCTACTTTGTTCTAGGTTGGAAACTGATCAAAGTGTTATACTCAAAGAAAAGATAGATGGTAACATCACTTGAAGCTACTTGAAGAGAGACCCTGCTCGATATACAAGACCTTTTCACCCGAAGATCTAGATTTCAAGAGATATTGTGAAATATCCCAAGATATTTATGTAAATGATATTTGAATGTATTTTTCCAGTATTATTTGAATTTGTAATCAGTTGTAACAATATCACACTACACGTGTAGGGACTAGATTAATTTGTAAGGGACCATAGCCCATTAAGAGTCTCTATAAATAGAGATCTCTCTCAGTCATTTTCTCTAAGCTAAATTTGTGCGCAATTTACATAAAAAACTCTATTGAATTATATTCTCTCTCAGGCTTAAGAAAATCAGTTGAAGCATGCTCTTCTTGATCTTTGGTCTGAGACCTTCTTGATTAATATAAGTGTAAGTGGACGTAGGTGATTACTCTTGGGGCCGAACCACTATAAATTCTTTGTGTCGTTTACTTGATTTCAGTTCTTTAAATTTATTTCTATCGTTCATATTGACTCAGTGCCGTTGACCAAAATGTTGGTCAACAGTAACCACTTTCATTTAGTTATTAACTAATAATTTATGAAATTATTTATTTTAATAACAAAAGTTTAAGAAACTTTTGATAAATCTTAATTTTGGAAGTTAGGTCATCTCATTTAGAACCTAGGGTTAGGGTTTGAGTGTGTAATCCCAGAAGGCCCACAACGAAGGACGAAGCCCATGGATATTACAAGAAGCTTTGAAGCCCAATAAATGCCTTGGTGTATTTTTGTAATTTCGTTTAACAAACATAACTCGGTCAATACCCTAACATTTAATTATATTGTATGATTGGTAACATGATGATATGATCACTTCACATGCCATATAGAATAGGAATGCCCACTCATTGCATCATTTCAATGGCATGTTATGTATGAATGTTAATTTTTATTAGCATGTCTCATAGGATAGAATGTAGTATAGTTCTTTTTCTACCATAAATGGACACTAATAATGTGAATTAGATTTGAGTAGTTAAATTGGGTAATATCACATTAATAACATGTGCTGATTACCTTAATATGTTTTAGGGTTATTAATGAGTTTAATACCTAGGAAAAACATAGTTCATAATTAATTAGTAATTGTTAGTAATTATTCTAAGGTTGGTAATCTTAGAATTTTAAGAGTTAAAATTTGGATTGCATAAGTGATTTAGATTTAATAGTTAAATTTTGGTAATAATCACTTAGTAATTAAATTATGAGATACTTTAATAGAAAATCTTTTATTTATAAAATAGTGAGTGGGAGAAGGCTATAAGGCAATATAACCTACGATCTCTACTATTGGTTGAAAAATGTTGGTTCTAGTCAGGGCCGCAAGACGACTTTGCTTTTGTCATTCCTATTGGAAGGTGTTTTGGCTAGGATTTTAAAAGGTAGACCTCTTTGCGATAGTGTTTTGACCTATCCTATCGACGACACTCATGGGTTGAGTCGAGAAACCTGAAATAGCAGATTACACTAACGAAAAATATATCTACCCTAGCTGGATATATTTTCGAACAAATTAAAAATAATTTTTTATTATAAAGATATTAGATATTTTGATATGATAACAAATGAGAGTGTCTCGTTTTAACTATTAAGTATTTGACCTATTCTATCTATGACACTTACTTATGTTGGTTATCTCATCATTGTACTCATATGAATAGGTTTTTGTAAGCATGCATCATGTTTATTTTTTATTTCATTGTACAAATACTATGATTTATGGTGTATGAGTGTATGGTTGTATTTTTTTATTGTTTAATTACAATAATACAATGATTGGAGGAAACTCTCATATGTCCATTCTTGCTAATGACAAATTAATTGGTAATATTAAAAGGTGGAAAAGTAACAAAAATCTATTGCTAATGACTAAGCACACAACTCAGAAGCCTAGCATTAACAAAGGCAAGGGCAAAAAAGTTGCCCTCTCCAACTACAATGGGAATTGTTCCCACTGCCATACAGATGGGTATAGTAAGAGGAAATGTAAAAGAAATCTCAAGGAGTTGAAGAACAAAAAGGAAAGTAAATTTGACTTACTGGACACTAAGGTCTGCTTAGTGGAAAATAATTGTTATACCTAGATAATTGATTCAGGGGCCACTAATCATGTTTGTTCTGATTTGAAAATGCTTAGCTCTTGGAGAGATCTCCAAGAAGGGAGTTCACATTGAGAGTGGGGACAGGGCTTTTGTATCACCCAAAGCAGTGGGAGAAGCAACAATTTATTTTACTAAAAATAAATTTTTATCTCTTGCAGACTTCTATTTTATTCTTGATTTTAACAGGAATTTAATTTTTGTTTCAAAATATTTAGAACAATTTTATTCTATTTCTTTTAATAATAATTTTGTTATTATTTCAAGAAATGGTTCGCATGTTTTTAACGGAAATCTAGAGAAAGGTCTATATGTGATAAGATATGAAATGTCTTCACTACTCATTACTGAAATGTTCAAATCTGAACAACCAAAGCCAAAAAGACAAAGAGTACCTCAATACGTTATATTTCTATGCAACCTAAGACTAGGTTATATTAACTTAGACAGGATTCAAAGACTAATTAAGGACGAGCCTATAAGTGAATTAAAGGTCAGAACTCTATCGATTTATGAATCTTGTTAAGAAGGGAAAATGACCATAAGAAATTTCTCCTCTAAATGTGTTAGAGCCAAAGAACCTCTTGAGTTAATTTACACAGACGTTTGCAGTCCAATGAATGTACAAGCTCGAGGTGGTTATGAGTATTATGTCACCTTCATTAATGCCTACTCAAGATACAGTTACGTATACCTAATGCAAAGGAAATCAGAAACTTTTAAAAAGTTCAAAGAATTATGAGCTGAAGCTAAAAATCAGTTAGGGAAAACCCTTAAAATGCTACGATCAAATCAAGGCGGGGAATACCTTGACAAGGAGTTCAAAGATTTATTAATAGAGCATGGAATTGTTTCATAACTCACTACACCAGGTACTCTGCAACAAAACGGTGTTGCAGAAAAGAGGAATAGGACTTTGTTAGGCATGATAAGATCAATGTTCAGTTACTCATCGTTGCCCCTATCATTTTGGGGATATGCTTTACAAACAGCTGCATACATCTTAAACCTAGTTTTTTCTAAGTCTGTAGCTAAGACACCCTCGGAATTGTGGACAGGTCACAAACCTAGTCTAAGGCATGTGTGCATATGGGGATGTACAACACATGTGCTAAAAGCTAAGACCGAGAAGTTGGAAACTTGATATGAACTATGTTTATTCTTTGAATACCCAAGAGGCACTAGAGGATGTTACTTCTATAGTCCGACAGTAAATAAAATATTTTTATCGACAAATGTTACTTTTCTAGAAGAAGATTATATGAGGGACTTCAAACCTCGAAGTAAGATTGTACTCAAGGAGTTACTTGGTGATAAGATCACACCACTATCAACTTTAGAAGTTGGCACAGAACATACCACAATTCCAAACTAGGATACTACAATAGTTTTTTGTAGTGGGAGGGATGTAAGACAACCTATTTGTTACACTGGATTCGGAGAAGCACAAGTTGCAATATCTAATGATAATGATGACGACTCATTGACTTTCAGTCAAGGGATGAATGATCCTGATAAGGAACAATGGCTTGAAGCTATGACACTCGAGATGGAGTCAATGTCCTCCAACTTAGTCTGGGAACTTGTAGATCCGCCTCAAGATGTAAAACCATTGAGTGCAAATGGATATACAAGAGAAAGAGAGGAGTTGATGGGAAAGTAGAGACTTTCAAAGCGAGGCTAGTAGAGAAATGATACACACAGAAAGAAGGTGTGGATTATGAAGAAACATTTTATCATGTGGCTATGCTAAAATCCATCCTGATCCTCTTATCCATTGCCAATCATTTTGACTATGAGATTTGGAAAATGGACGTCAAAATGACTTTTTTGAATGGCCAACTTGATGAAAGTATCTTTATGGTACAACCAAAGGTTATTCATAGAACAAGGCAGAGAGAAAAATGTTTGTAAACTACAAAGGTTCATTTATGAACTTAAGTGGAGAAAAGTTACTTTTATGTGTCTAAAGTGATATAATGAGAAATTTCAGGACCATTGTAGGGGTCCAAAGTCAGAGGGGGTGGCGATGCGTCGCCCCCTAAGTGGCGTAGCATTGTCAAAATGCAAAGGGCTTCAAAAGCCCTAGTAGGCGACGTATCGCCTGGGCGGTCTTTTAGGGTCGTACAATTACGTAAAATGCTCCAAATGATGTGTTTTAAATGCTCTAATCCTATTGGTTAGACTAATGACGATGCCTACACTATAAATATGGGTTATTATAGTTGTAAAATCTTGATCACACTTTTCAACTCTCTTTCTAACCTCTCTCTCTCTCTCTCTAGCTCTCAAAGACCAAAGTTTTCTCCAAGAAACTCATCAAGCTTAGCTTGACTTGCATGAGTTTTAAGGCTTGTTACAAATCTCATTCTACTTAGTTGAAGCTTCAAGAAATAAGGGAAGGCTTGGATTAGAGATTTTGGACAACAATATTCTTATTGTGTATAAGCCTTATAAGTTCCCCAAGTTTGAAGATTCAAGTTGCTCTAAATCAAAGGTTGTATCTATCTAACCCTAGCTTTGTTTTGTGTTACTCTATTGTGATTTTCTTTATTAGTATTGATGATGAAATGTTTCTAGGTTCATCTTATTATCATTTAATCATTTAGTTTCTTCTATTCAAGATCTCAATCATTTAGTTTCTTCTATTCAAGATCTCAATTCATATTATAAACATGTTTATTTTATTATCAAGATTTGTAATCAAACTTTGAATAAGGTTCTTGCTTAGCATTTAGGGTTTCAAATATTGAACTATTCCCATTATTAATTGTTGATTTGCAAAGTTTAAAGCCATATATTCCCAACAATCAAATCTCTATTTCTAATTACTTTCATTTTTGTGTTCACATAATCAACAATGAGGGAAATTGGTTCATCTTCTACAACCTTCAAATCTTTGTTTCAAGATTTTGTTTGTGTTGAAAACGTAACCATGAAAGATCAAAGAAAGTACTATTTGGATATGGTCTACATCAATATGGATATAGATCCAAAGTCTTCATCAACAAATGATGAGATAGCTCAATGAGATTACATACATAAGGAGATTGATATAATCAAATTCCTTATCTCTAAATGTGTAGATTTCAAGAATTTGAATGAAATGTGTTTACTGCCATATTTTTGTGGGTTTAAGATTATTGTTTATATTAAGAGTAAAATGGTGAATGTTAATAAAAAATTTAAGGGTTATTGTTATACTTGTTTTGTTTGTAAAGTTATTTAACATCATCATAGATGTGGTAATTGTAAAATTAACCATAATAAGATTATGGTTAAGACAATTGATGTTTAGATCATTAGATTTTTAAATGAATTTAATTTGGTCACTCTAATTGATGATGGGATCTTTGTGAATTTGATTAAAGTTAATGCGATTCATGAGAAATACAATGTAACCCTAATTGAGAATAATGCATTCGATGAGGAATGTATGATAACCCTAAAGAGAATTGACATAGTCCATGCATGTAGTGATGAGACTAATGCAACCTTAAGAGGAGGTAAACATATCAATGCAATTGATGATTAGATCATTACAAAAGAAAGTGAAGATAATAAGGTCAGTTGATGTTGAGAAAATTGCATTCCTAAGTAAAGAGACCAAGGCCAATGCATTTGATCTTGAGATCATTGCAACCTTGAGTGAAGTTAATGCAACCCAAGAAATGGTGCAAGGATGGTGGTATGATACTTGTGCCACTATTCATACAACCTATGATAAAACTCTTTTCAAAACCTTTGAAAGTGCAAAGATGGGACTTGAAGTCCAAATAGGAAATGAAAAGAGATCCAAGGTACTTGGAAAGGGCTGCATTGATGAGTTCTTCACTAATGGAAAGAAAGTGACCCTAACTAATATTTTCTATGTTTACAATATGACTAGAAACATTATGAGTGGAAGTCTATTGAGTAAATCAGATATCAAAATTGAGTTTGAATTCGGTAAACTCACTTTGACTAAATTGGGCACTTTTTTGGGAAAGGGTTATACATGTGATGGAGTGATCAAACTATGTACTCTTGATAGTGACAATAGTGATATGACATCTAAATCTTGCAAGGTGGTTAATTCTAATTCTATTACTTTGTGGCATAATATACTTGCTTATATAGGTTATAGAGTAGTTAAATGTGGATTGATTAACTGTGATGTGAATGAGCATGATAAATGTGAATTATGTGTTAAATCTAAAATGGTAAAGAAACATTTTCCAAGTGTTGATAGATGTTCAAACCTGCTAGATTTAATACATATTGATTTATGTGAATTAAATGACATGTTGACTAGAGGAGGAAATAGATAATTCATGACTTTTATAGAGAATTGCTTCAGTTATACTTATGTGTATTTGCTTAAGAATAAGGATGAGGCATTTAATGCATTTCAAATCTATAAAGTTGAAGTAGAAAATCAATTGGAAAGGAAAATAAAGACTCTTACAAGTGAAAGAGGCAGTGAATATTTTTCAAATGATTTCAATGTACTTCGTGAAGAACATGGAATTATACATTAATGCACTGCACCATGCACTCCACAACAAAATGGAATAGCTGAAAGAAAGAATAAGATTTATCTTGAGATGATTAACTCTATGCTTTTACATGCTAAATTGTGCCATAACTTGTGAGGTGAAGCTTTGCTTGTTGCGTGTCATATATTGAATCGAATTCTTATGAAAAAGAACAATGTGTCTCCATATGAGATAAGGAAAGGAAAGAAGCCTAATATTGGCTATCTTAAAGTATGAGGAGTGCATTGCTTATTGCAAGAGCACGGAGCCTAAAAGGACCAAGTTGGGTCCAAGGGCCGTAAAGTGTGCAATTGTTGGCTATGCCTCAAATAGCAAGGCCTATAGGCTATTATACTTGGAGTCTAATGTGATAATTGAATCAAGAGAAGTGGAGTTCTTTGAGAATATGTTATATTGTGATACAAGTGTTGCAGAATCTCTTAAAGAGAAAGATACAAAGGTTGATGAACAATCAATATTGCCTCGGAGAAGCCAAAGGCTTAAAGAGTTGGGGTCAATTGAGAAATGTTCTCAAGTAGAGATACTCTATGGCAGACTTGAAGAATTCACATGAAAAATTCCTATGATTCTTCAAGTTGAGGATGATCCCAAAACCTACCAAGAAACAATGTCTTCGAGAGGCTCCGCTTTTGGAAGGAGGCAATAAATGATAAGGTAGATTCAATTATGTCAAACCACACATGGGAATTGGTAGACCTTCCACTAGGTTCAAAACAAATTGGGTGCAAATGGGTATTTCAAAGGAAATATGACACCGATGGCACATACAAACTTTCAAAGCTAGATGACTAGCTAAAGGGTTTAAATAAAAGGAATGAATCGATTATTTTGACACGTATGTACTGGTTACTAGAATAACCACAAAAAGATTTTTGTTTGCCTTATCATCAATGTATAACATTTATGTTCATCAAATGGATGTCCAAATGACATTCCTAAATAGAGATCTTGATGAGGAGATTTGTATGGAACAACCGGAGGGTTTTTTTCTAAGGAGAAATGAACATAAAGTGTGTGGGCTTGTTAAATCATTAAATGGTTTAAAACAAGCATCGAAACAATGACATGAGAAGTTTGATAAAACTATTATTTCAGATGGGTGTAGACACAATAATGGATAAGTGCTTATACTCTAAGACTTGTGATGGCTATGTCATCTTGGTGTGTCTATATATTGATGATTGTTTATTTTGAGTAATGAGATGGGAGACATAATAGAAATGAAGAGGTTTCTATCTTCCACTTTCTAAATGAAGGACCTTTGAGAGTTTGATACATTCTTTGGTATAAAAGTGAGAAGAAATAGTGGGGGTGATGCCTTAAGTCAAGCTCACTTTGTTGAGAAAATGCTTGGCAAGTTTAGTAATCTCAAAATCAAAGAGGAAAATACACCATTTGATTCAAGCATAAAGCTTGAAAAGAACAATGGTAGAGCGGTTAGTAAACTAAGTAGGTTTACTAGCAATCTAGGTATGGAACATTGAAAAGTGATTGAGAGAGTTCTAGGGTACCTTAAAAGGACCAAGCAGCTAGACCTCCAATATTCAAAGTTCCCGAAGATACTTGAAGGATATTCTGATGCGAGTTGGATATCAAGTGTAGGAGATAATCTCTCCACAAGTGTTGGGTTTTTATGCTCAAAAGAGGAGCGGTTTCGTAGGGCCAAAGAAACAAACATATATTACACTCAACCATGGAGAATGAGTTTATAGCTCTAGCGGCAACTGGCATAGAGGCCAAGTGGCTTAGATATTTCATGAGTAATATCCCAATGGTGATAAACAAGCCACATTAGCTAGAGCTTATAATGACATGAGAAGTCTAGACATATAAGTCTAAGACATGAGTATGTGAGACAATTGCTTCGAGGAGAAATTATATCGATCTCATATATAAAGATAAGTGAGAACTTAGCGGATCCATTTACAAAAGCCTCTTGCAAAGAGGTTAGTAAGTTCCAATTCAAAAGGGATGGGACTGAAACTCCTAGAATAATATATTCACCAATGATGACAACCCAACTCCAAACTTGTGAACATAAAGAGAAATAGTTAAATGGGTAAGAACAAGGTATTGGGTGAATAGTTTCAACACTAACAAAGTCATGAGTTCCATCTGAGGATGGTTCGTGTTGGTTGCTACTGAGTGAGGGTTAAGCCTAGGGCTTTTAATGAAGTTCAGTTGTGTGCAAAAAGCATCTCTAAAGGTAGCAAACATGTTGTAAGAACTTCACCTATGTGAACTTAGAGGTTGTGCCGCCTCTCATGGGAGTTGGAGTTTCTCCTCAGAAAGTTCATGAAATGGATGAGCACATGGTCATATGAGTGTTAAGAGAGAAAAGTGGCAAAATGAATGGTCAAGTGGAGGTGTTTAAGGTGTTACCAGTATTATCACGAAGGAGTACTTGGTTCAATCTTTAAGACACCAATGACTTCGATAAGGCTTTGTAATACTTTCACTAAGGTAAAGTTCAAATCGAAAGATACTTTATTTTATACACCAAAACTGTTAAGCTAAGAAGAGAGGATTATATTTAACCAAGTGGGGGAATGTTGAGATTGGTTAAATATAATGGTTAAGATGGTTACACGTTGAGGTGCAAAATACTTAATAGCTTTTCAATTAAGTTAAAGTGAAAACATGAGATTGTGTAGAAGGCATCTAAAAGTAGCTTTTATGGGTCTAAGTGATACATTGAGGTATTCAAATATTCCCAAAAAGTTTGGTAGCATTTAGAAAATTTTTAGGACCATTGGAGGGGTCCAAAGTCAGAGGGGGTGGCGATGCGTCGCCCCCTAAGTGGCGAAGCATCACCAAAATGCGAAGGACTTCAAAAGCCCAACGCCTGCTAGTAGGCGACGTATCTCTTGACAGGCGATACATCGCCTGGGCGGTCTTTTAGGGTCGTACAGTTACGTAAAATGCTTCAAATGATGTGTTTTAAATGCTCTAATCCTTTTGGTTAGACTAATGATGATGCCTGCACTATAAATATAGATCATTAGAGTTGTAAAGTGTTGATCACTCTTTTCAACTTTTTCTCTAACCTCTCGCTCTCTCTCTCTCTCTCTCTAGATCTCAAAGACCAAAGTTTTATCCAAGAAACTCATCAAGCTTTGCTTGACATACATGAGTTTTAAGGCTTGTTAAATCTCAAATCTCATTCTACTTAGTTGAAGCTTCAAGCAATAAGGGTAGGCTTGGAATAGAGATTTTGGACAACAATATTCTTATTGTCTATAAGCCTTAGAAGTTCCCCAAGTTTGGAGATTCAAGTTGCTCTAAATCAAAGGTTGTATATATCTAACCCTAACTTTGTTTTGTGTTACTCTATTGTGCTTTTCATTATTAGTATTTGTTGTACCCTAAAATTAACACGAGTTCAATTACTCAGCTCGGGTACAGCTTGAAGATAAATATGTGGAAAAATGGCCAAGTATAACATCTGGATAACAATGATGTGAGCAGCTCGAGACTCAACCTAGTTTGTACACGGTATACAGGTTATTATCAAACCGCCTCTCGAGATAACAATTGAGTTCGAGACTTATAACGACTAGATTAGACTTTGGGCGTTCTGAGCTTAGTATGAGCTAGGGTTCAAATAGTCTTTGAACACGAGCTCGGGTGAGATATTCAGCTCGTGGAAACCTGGACAAAATGCATACTGAATGATCACAATAGATTCAGAGGTTCCTTATACGCTCATTAATGCCCAGGTTGTATTGCATATCTATCATTTATTATCCGAGATAGCAGGCGTATATTCCAATCTGTTATCAAATCATATCCCAATGTAAATGGGAATAATATGGATAAAATGCATACCTTATTTATTCACGCGGTTACCCAAACCTGTCTAGGAAATTCCTCTATAAATATCTAGAATAAAGGACAGGGAAGGGGACGACCATTTTTGTATTACTAAAACTCTGCAGAAATTGAGAGAAAAATGCAATAACATTGTCTCATGGACTAGGTGGATTTTTACCACTGAACCACGTAAAAGTTGTGTGTGCTCAAGAGGGCTTTAATTATTTTAGTACGGTTTATAATTTAGCACTAATCTACCTATTTGATTTCTTAATCTACTGTTGGCGAAAAATTGCGTCAACAGTTTGGTGCGTTCATTGAGAGGAAATTGTGCTTCACAAGTTTCAGTCGACATTCATCATGGTGCTCACTTGATTGATGCATGAAAATGACATGGAGCAGCCTGGTGGGTGGAGGCCCATCATACCGCTGTTCCCGCTGAAAGGGGCCCAGACGTTTAACAGCGTCCCAGAAAGTAATCGGTGGGTCAGGACGACACCAGGAGTTCAGTATCACTCCCACCAAATCCTAATCCGGGGTATTTGATCACTTTCGAGATGGAAAATGCCCAATTAAGAAGCCATCTCGCTAGGGTAAACAGGAAAATTGAGGAGGTCTTAGCTCGGTTACCCCCTCTTGCAACCGATATTAATGTCGGAAAGAGGCAAAATGGGTCTCATAAGTCCCATAAGAATAACAAGTCTAAACCTAGCGCTCTGTCAAAACTGCCACTCTGAGCTATGTGCCTTCAAAGCGAAACCACCGGAGTGCTCAGCCCACTAGTCATCACATGGGTCATCACCAACATGACAGTCGGTCGGTCAGGACTGTGACCCCCAACTCTGTGCCTTCTTCACAGATTCAAAGGAGTGCCCACAACAACCTGCTAGGGCGGGCTGGGACAAGTTCATGAAGGCAAAATGCTCCAGCAAATCCTCATGTGCCATGATTAGAACCCCAGGCACAGATAACTCGAGACATTGGAGTAGAGCTGAGGTGGGCTAATTTGGTTCGTCTTGATGGAATGAGGATAGCCTCATCAATAATGCATCCTCCATTACCGATTAGACATCCTACACCACCTCGCCCACAACGAGATGCTTCAGCTCACGGGAACAGTAGGTGAATTCCTCCCCCGTCGGTAGACACTTACACCCCATGGGCATGTGCTGAGAATCCAGGTCCTCGATCTCAACCACAAGCCATAATTTTTGCAAATGGAAGTTACTGGACGGGGAGCCAACGTGGGGGCAAGTCTGAAAGCGACCTGAGGAATCATCTGAACTCAACACAAAGTTCGCGGTATGATCCACAGCCCGGCCTCTGTGATCATTTGAGCTCACAAAGAAGCTATCCATCTCGGAATGAGGATGTTAGTTACCTCAACATGAGGGAGGTTGGCCTATCGTACATGACAATGGGAATGTACCACCTAACGAAGCTCGAACTTGGAGGGACAATAACCCACCAAACGTGTACAATAGGATGGGAGCAGTTGAATAGCCCCCAGCTAACCTAGAGACCAAGGACCTAACCCTTGAGTGATTGGCCTTGATGGAGGAACAGATGAAGAGGCTCTTATTTGGAAAAGGAGTAGATGATTGCGACTTGGATGAAGAGCTTGAACCTTTCGCTCCAAACATTGCCACAGCTACGTATCATATTGGCTTTAGGATGTCGAACATGCCGACATTTGATGGAGGTACAGATCCATCTGATCACCTCAGGATGTTCAACATAATGATGATGGCCCACAGTGTCATGCTCGACCTAAGATGTATCCTGTTCCCCGTGACTCTGGTCGGACCTGCCAGACAGCAGTTTAAACAATACAAGAAGCATTTGATAAGCTCGTTGAAGAAATTTTCTTCCGAGTTTAAGAAAGCATTCTGAGCTTCACAGGAAGCTCGTGTAGAGGCCGACTCATTGGCCAACGTAAAACAACAACCTAGTGAGTCATTGAAGACATATCTAAGCATATTCGCCAATGTTGCAACATGAGCTAGGGATGCTGATGATAGCTCCAAGCTCATGGCGATGAGAACAGGAATCCCGGTGGTAGGTGATCTATGGAAAGAAATCTAGTGAAAAGAAGTTAAAAGTGTAGATGAATTCTTAACCTGAGCCCAGGGGTGGATAAGCCTGGAAGAGGCGCGATCTACTGTTGCAGGAACTAGCCAAGCCAATATCCAACCCCTTGGAGCAGTGGCAAAAGTTGCAGCTATGACTCATCCTATTACCCAGAATAACCAAGCAGGAAAAAACAAGACGAAGGGAAATGGTGATGGCGACCTAAATGGCACAAAGAAGAACAAGTCTGTGGAGAAATTCAAGCCCGTTTATGCCACCTACACCGACCTAAGGGACACCCAGGAACATATCTTCCTGGAAAATTCTAATCGCCTCCTATGGAAAAAGCTAGAACCTTTAAGACATCATAGGGCGAAGAGAGACCCCTCAAAGTTTTACCGATTCCATAATGACATAGGTCATAACACCGATGGCTACTGATAGCTGAAGGATGAGATTGAGACTCTCATTCGGGCTGGTCCATTAGCCCAGTACGCACGAAATCAAGTAGCTCCCAATCAAACTGCCGGGCAGAATCCTCAGCTAGTTCAAGAAGCCTCGACAGGTCAACCTAGAGCTCAGATGAATTAGGCCGACCCTCCTCTGATAGTAGGAGGAAATATAACTACTATTGCTGGAGGACTTTATTTGGCGAGCATGAGCACGAGCACGCTGGAAAATATGGGATTGTCCGTAACTGATTTGAAGGCGACCTCAATGACTTTATACGAGTTTTCGGGTGAAGGAACGATAGACACAGGGACGATTGGACTAGTGGTGACATTGGGAGAAGAGTCACGAACTATCTCTAAAATAATTGAGTTCGTGGTAATTGATTGTCTGGCTGCATATAACGTGATTTTGGGATGACCTGCGCTGATGGCTTTTGAAGCCATCACATCGATTCGACACCTAGCAATGAAGTTCCCCTCAACCTCAGAAATATGCACAGTAAGAGGAGACCAGCTCGCTGCCAGAGAATGCTACACCATTACAATGAAGGGAAAATCACAACTCGGGCAGCAGGCGATGGTTATAGGTGAAGGAAATGAGGAGTCCCGGGAAATGGAAGTTAATCGTAGGACGGAAGAACCTTCAGAAGGAAATGATGAGGTCACCCAATGGGATGACATTATATCACGGATAGGCGATGACAGGTCTGAGCTTAAAGCAATAAAAGAACTTGGGGAAATAAACATTGACCTAGAAGAACCTTCAAGAGTTATCAAAATTAGAAAAAATCTTGAAGTCAAAAGGAAAAAGGAGTTGTTCGAGTTTCTAAGGAAAAACCTAGATGTTTTTGCCTGGTCGCACGAGGATATGGTGGGAATCTATCTGAGTATAATAATGCACACTTTAAACTTGGACAAGAATGTGCCTGCAAAGTCCCAAAAACGAAGGCTCTTGGGGAAAGTACGATTTGAATCGTTAGAAGAAGAAGTAGCTCGCCTACTTAAATGTGGGTTTATCAGGGAAGCAAAATACCCAATCTGGGTTGCTAACCCCGTGCTGGTGCCGAAGCTAAATGGGAAGTGGAGAACTTGTATGGATTTCTCTGACCTTAATAAGGCTTGTCCCAAGGACTATTTCCCACTACCAAGAATTGATCAGTTGGTAGACGCTACGGCCAGTCACGAGCTCATGTCTTTCATGGATGCGTACTCTGGATATAAACAGATCGCGATGAACCCTTTAGACCAAGAGCATACTAGTTTCATGACGGAGCATAACATATATTGCTACAAAGTTATGCTATTTGGACTGAAAAACGCAAGATCTACATACCAACGGTTGGTCAACAAAATGTTCGCTCACTAGATCAGAAGAAACATGGAGGTGTATGTAATGTCCCAAATTCCCTAATGTGGCTTAGTGCACGGGGTAGGTGGAAATGACAATTATGCCCTTGGGTGGCTTTGAAAGATTAGAATGGTCCTGGGGCATTTTGGTCATTTAGGCTATTAGATATACTTAAGGTTAGATGGCTATAGAAGGAACTAAGACTGAAGCTTGAGGTTCTTGAGGCTTGGGACTTAGGATTTTAGGGCAGCAATTGGAGGTGTTAATTCTGTGTTTGAGGTAAGGTTTTAAGCTTGAAATTTAAGATTTGTCTCTGTTTTTATGTTGTTTGAAGGCTTGAGAGTTTGATTGTGTAATTGGATGTTTGGTGATGTTTTAAGTGTTATAGAGCTTGGGTTTTGCTGTTAAACTAGTGATAATGTTGCGGTGATGATTTATTGTGATATTGGGATTGATTTGATGAGTTTTGGCTGGGTTTAGATTGAGAAAAATGCAGGGGAGCTGGGTTCATGGGGTCAAGTCGCGACCGAGTTCATGCAAGCTGCGACTTGAGTGAACCCCAGGGCCTTCATTGGGCTCTGCCTGGCAGGGGCGCCGCGACCCTTGGGGGTAGGTCGCAGCCCGCCTATCCTCTTTGAGCCAATTGGGTTTTAATCCGTTTTGAGCGCTGGTTTTCAAGTCTCAAGGCTCAGGATCGAATTTACTAACCATTTTAGTAGGATTCGAGGACTCGGGAGCTAGGTTTTAGTCCATGAACCTTTTATTGCTCATTTTATTGATGAGATTTCATATTTGATTATGAATAGGTGACCGCTAAGGGCCTAAGGACAAGATCATTCTCAAGGGTCGTCTTTATTTATTTTACGCTCGAACCTGAGGTAAGAAAACGACACCTAGTATGTGACATACATGATTATTGATGAGGCATGTTGAGTGCTCTATATATGTGGACATTGGTTGCATTGTAAATTTCTGGGAGCACGGCTTACTTGTGAATGACACTAACTTATTAGTCAGAAACGGCAATGGTGTTTAGTACTGGTCGCAAAGCTCTGACTTATCAGTCATGATCGGCAATAGTATTGAGCGCTGGTCGTATAGAATTGACTTATAAGTCAAGAGCGGCAATATCATATTAACGCGGGCCAAAATGATTAGATCTAATCAGCATGAGCATTAAATGCTTGACCGACCTATTGGTCGAAGAAAACTAAAGTGCTTGTCTAGTCTATGACTAGTTACTAGGCGTTACAGTGTATGTCAATGATATGCTCATCAAGTCAAAGATTGCCAATAACCATGTATTAGATCTGGAAGAATGTTTTGGCATATTAAGGAAGTATGACATGAAGCTAAATACCCAGAAGTGCACTTTCGAAGTTGCGTCAGGAAAGTTTCTGGGGTTCATAGTCAACACAAGGGGGATAGAGGCGAATCCAGAAAAAATCAGGTCGTTGTTAGAAATGCCTTCGCCTAGGTCGCGTAAGGAAGTACAAAGGCAGACTGGAAAGGTGGCAGCTCTAAACAGTTTTGTTTCAAAATCCACTGACAAGTGTCTACCATTCTACAACTTGCTCAGGAGAAACAAGATATTCGAATGGACCGAAGAATGTGAACAAGAATTTCACGATCTGAAAATGCATCTAGCTAAACCTCCCGTACTATTAAACTCGACGTCTGGAGAGTGTCTGTTTCTTTACCTGGCCGTGACAGAAAATGCAGTCAATGTCGTATTAGTTCAAGAAGAAATTTGGGCACAGAAACCCGTGTATTATGTAAGTAAGAGGCTTCTCGAAGCTGAATCATGGTACCCACTGATAGAGAAGCTTGTGTTCTGTCTCATTTTGGATTCAAGGAAGCTCGGGCCATACTTCCAGTCCCATTCTATTCACGTCTTAACTGACCAACCTTTAAGGTAGGTTTTGCAAAAGCCTGAAATGTCAGGACGTCTATTAAAATGGGCCATCGAACTTAGCCAGTTCAAGATATTATATATGCCACGAACTGCAATCAAGAGCAAAGCCCTTGCTGATTTTGTTTCCAAGTGCACAGGTTTTCAGGACGCGTTGATAAGGGAGTCGGTGCAAGAATTATGGAAAATATTTGTTGATGGATCGTCTAACGAAAATGGATCGGGAGCTGGGATAATCTTAATCTCACGTGAAGGACATTGGTTCCATACAGCTCTCAGGTTCGGGTTTGAAGCATTCAATTAGGAAGCAGAGTATGAGGCCTTATTTGTAAGGATAAGGGTGGCGAAAGAGCTTAAGGCAAAAGCCATCCAATGTTGCAATGATTCGTAGCTCATGGTAAATCAGATATTGGGGAATACCAAGATCGAGGCATCAAGATGGCGACCTATCTAGCTAAGGTAAAAGGTGAGTTGTCTGAGTTCGAGTTTATCTCTGTTGAGCAAGTACCCCGCGAGCATAATTCCAACGCTGATGCTCTGGCTTGACTCGCTAGCACCAAAGAGGCAGATACATTGAATGTAGTCTCGGTGGAGTTCTTGGAAAGCCCAAGTATAACGATAGAGATGGTGGAGGTCGAAATGATTGACATAAAACCAACCCGGATGACTCCTATAGTGGAGTACCTCACGACCGGAAGGCTACCTAATGATAGGAAGGACGCAAGAAAGTTGTTGTATCAAGCTCCGCATTATATTATTATTGAGGGGATCCTATATCAGCGAGGGCATTCGTTGCCTCTCCTGCGATGTGTTCTGTCCGAGGAAGCACAAACTATTTTGCAAGAAATACACGAAGGCTTCTGCGGAGACCATTCTGGGGGGAAAAACCTAGCCCTAATGGTACTGAGACATGGCTATTTTTGGCCCACTTTAACAAAGGACTCGATCTCGTATGTACAAAAGTGCGACAAATTCCAGCGTTTCACCATAGTTTCCCGAGCTGCTCCAGTTGAGCTAACCATGATCTCATCCCCTTGGCCATTTGCAGCATGGGGAATTGATGTAATTGGTTCCCTGCTAGTGGGAAAAGGAGAAGTTCGTTATGCAGTAGTTGCAATCGATTATTTCACGAAGTGGGTAGAGGATGAACCTTTGGCAACAATCACCTCGAAGAGAGTCTTGGATTTTGTTGTAAAGAATATCATATGTCGATTCAGACTCCCTAAAAAGATCGTGTCAGACAAGGGAACTCAGTTTGATAGTGATCTCTTCACAGACTTTTGTGAAAAATATGACATAACCAAGAGTTTCTCGTTGGTAGCATACCCACAAGCCAATGGGCAGGTCAAAGCTATAAATAAGACCTTGAAGGCATGCTTGAAGAAAATACTAGATGAAGCCAAGGGATTGTGGCCCGAGCAGCTCCCACAAGTGCTCTGGGCCTACCGGACTTCACATAGGACCACCATGGGACATACCCCTTTTTCCCTAACCTTTAGAAGTGAGGCTATGCTCCCAATTGAGGAAATGGTAATGACTCACAGACAAAAGACATTTGAACAAGATCATAACCACGAGCTACTTAAGGCATCCTCGATCTAATCGAAGAGAAATGAGAGGCATCGCGATTACATCTTTCCCATTATCAGCAGAAGATCACTCGTTACTTCAATTCAAAGTTTAAGGGGCGCAGACTCGAATTAGGCGATTTGGTTCTCCGAAGGGTCTTTTTGGCAAGTAAAGATCCCAAGGACAGTGTCTTAGGGCCGAATTGGGAAGGATCGTATCAGATCGTAGAGTTCCTATGAGATGGAACTTTCAAACTAGCTCGACTAAGTGGGGAAGTAGTCCCACAGACCTAGAATGCCCTACACTTAAAAAAGTATTATCAATAGTTTTGTTGTCTTTAATGTTTTCAAAGTTACAATTTATGTAAGGCTTATTTATAAAATCTATTTCAGTTTAATAATAGTTGGATTATTAAATAACCAATTTATCGTAGTCGTTATCATGAGCTCGCGTTGTAAAAGCAACCAAGAACTTTTATACGTTCTGGTTGCTTGGGGGGCACATTACCGAAGAATTCCTAAGAGAGTTCAACTTATTCGGATAAGGATTTAAAAAATAGTTTGGAGAAGTTGATTATTCAATGTCTTTTTAAAGCTCAAATCTTCAATAAACATAAAGCGAACTAAATTTGAGAAATCACCAAAACCCTGGATATAACCAGATCCGATACCTGATTCTTAACAGGTATAAAGCTACTAAGCTTATCAAAAACACTGGATATAACCAGGTCCGAGGCCTGATTCTTAACAGGTATGACGCAAATAATCGAGCAAAATCTTAGGATACAACTAAGATAATAATAAAATCTATCTCGATCTAAATTCAATCCGTAAAATTTCGATTGTACAAGAATCTAAGGATTCATAAACATGAGAAAATAATAGACTAAAGGGAATGTAAATAGATCATAAGTTGGATGAATATTAAAAAATATATTGTCATTTGGAGGAGGAAAAACCTAAACCAAAGCCCGAAGGCAATTATTATGGTCCCAAGGGACTGTTACAAAAAGCTTTTAAAAAAATAATAAAAAGGGTGAAAAATAAAAATGACTAAGCTCCGTCAGCTCGCTCCAGAGAAGTCACCTCCTCGCCATCCCCCTCAGTAGCTCCAGAAGCTTCACCAATCTCTGATGATTCCTGTGAGAACTGAATCTTGAACTGAGAAAAATATGGGTCCTATAGCTCGGGCTGCATGAAAGAGAAGTTCACATCCTGGTTGAAGGCCCAGCAATGGTAATTCATCTCCTCCATTTGAGTCGATGACTCTGCAGCTTCCTCTTTGACCTTAGCCTCGACCTCAATCAGCTTCTTCTTGAGTTCTTCATTTTTGGCCTGAAGTTGATCCACACGACGGCTCACCTCCACAACCTGATCCTAGGAGGCGGACAAGGCGGCTTTTGCAGACCGTTCGCCCTCTTGAGAAGAAACCAGGGAGGCTTTGGCAGCCTGTTTGCTCTCTTGAGCGGTGCCCAGGGCAGCTCAGAGTTCCTCGTCCCTACCTTTAACTCGAGCTATTCCTTGAAATTGGGCCAGGACAGACTGCAAAAGAATGAAATAAGTCAAGAATAGTTTAAAAAAAAAAAAAAAAAAAGAAAAGGTTAGGAGAGTGAGAAGGACTCACAGTGAGGTTCATCCCCATGGAAGATTTGAGGACGTCCTCAGGATTGCGCTCCTCTATAGCCCTAAAATCCCTGGCACTGGCTTTGTAGGCGTGGCCGACCATATGGCTTGCTGTCTCATACACAATACCCTGAAAAGCCTCGAGGATCTTGTCCAGGTTGTGTGGCTTGACCGAGATCTGAATAGTGGGAGCCTCGCCTTGGATCACTTGAGGATTTGAGGGAGGTATGTGTCGAGGAGGAGGAGCTTGTTGAACTGTAACTATTGTTACTAGAGCTGGGGGAAGTTCATTTTGTGGCTGCTCCCGAGCAGAGCTGGCACCCTTGTCCTTAGCCAGATATTTGGTGGTACTCCCCGTCTTCGGAGCTGTTTTCTTTGTCTCCCTGGGCCTCTTCACCATGAGACCAGCTCCGGTCCCGCCAGCCTTAAAGGCACCCCTCAAATCCAGTGCTTCTGGTAGCTCCATCTCTTCACCTGAAAAATAGCGAACAGAGGATTTAGTTTAAAGAAGTAATTATTCAAAAGTATTATAAACACAAGAATAAGAGCAAGAACCTTAACCTCCAAGCTAGGGGAGGAATATATTACGATCAACTTGGGATTATTGACTGGGCTAGGCACAACCTCTAACTCTTGGATTAACGAAGGAAGGGAAGAATCTAAGATTATGACCTCCTGGGTCATAGGGGGTTCAGATCCTTCCTCGAGGCTGTACTCATCTACATACTGGCTTTAACCAGGGGCATATGCACCCTGACGCATGGAAGGCCAAGACCTACGATTTTTCCCGTACTCCTGAAAAATGGTGGACCTAAAATGGAGAGTGTTGTCAACTATGATGGTACCTTTGGGGTAGTTGTGGTCATATGGTACCACTAAATGGTACACGCACTGGAGGAGGGTTGTGTTTAGGTCCGGGTCAGTGGGGTGACAACTAACGAGTTGGTTAGGGTTGAATCGAATTAGCCTATAACTGGCAGCAGCCCGTTCTAACTCTCTATAAGGGTATGGGTTACCTTTGCTGGAGGGGTCGGCTGCTGCCCCAGACATAGTTCACTCTGGATCGGGCTCCTGATTATCTTCAGGTGCTCGCCTTTTACGCACCAACGGTGCCACATTTTCTTCTTCCTTGACGTCCTCATGGCTGGCAAGGCCTCTTGAGGAGGAGGGAGCTCAAGGATGACAGAAAGGGGAGCTCAAGTCCTCAGAGCTAGCGTTTGGCTCTTACTAAACAAAATGCAAGCCACCATGGTGGTGTCATTCACAATCTGACGATAGTCTTTCTCCCTTGGAGGAAGACTAGACAAGGTCTCGTACTGACCCCTAAGGGTCACAACCCGCTCTATCCTCGCGAATATAGCTACACAAAGAACGAACTCAGTCAGAATCCTTAAACAAAAAAATATATATATAGTGCACAAGTGATAAAAAGTTCATGTGCTAAATTCATAAAAGGTAGAATATTTACGAGGACGGTTGATGTTAGGAACGAGTTTCCTAGTACGTAGTGGAATGGTGGTGGGTTGGCCTAGTGTACAACAAAAATTTTGTAACATATTTAAACTACCTTTAAATATGAGGATCCATTAATATACATATATTAATCATAAGCAAGAAAAGAATAGAAAACATAACTCTTGATGCCTATCAAGAGTCCTTGCTATCTTTTTGTAGTTTGAACGAACTTCCTATCCAAGCTGCTCCCAGGTACTCACACCAAGATCTTCCACAACGTTCTCTACACCTCAAGAAGTGTGTGGGCACTTAGAGAATAAATGATAGTTAATTTCTAATTCTACTTGATGTACTCAACACATGAGATCAAGAGAATATGCCTGATATTAGTTCGTTATCTTTTTCAAGGAGAGAAAGAAAATTATCGTTATTTTCTTTTAGAGCGAATAACACTCTGTCTTCTTATTTTCTGATAAGCCTAACTTAAATACAAAAATATTATTATTTAAAAAAATAAATATGTAACCAATTTACAATGTATCTTTTAATTAATTAATTATCTCATTAATGAAAATATCCAAAAACTAACTTTTGAATTTTCTATTAATTAATTAATTAAATAAATAAAATTGAAAAATATATCCCTGGAAAATCTATAGAACACGCTACACACAGTCCATGGGCTATGTGTGTCGTGTACCACCCTATATTTTAGAGATATTTAATTTTTCCATAATTATTTAATTATTTATTCAAACTAACTTATCAAATAAAAATCCAACAACCTCATAATTTATTCAAATTTGAATTAATTATCTTTTTAACTAATTATCAAATATAATTAATTATTTGAATAAATATCAATCTTTTAAATTCAAATTTAATTTGAACTTATCAGATTATTATCTCCCACTCAAATAAAGATATTTAATTAATTATACCAATTAATTAAAACCAATATAAATTGAATAATGATTTCAAAATTAAATATTTAATTTATTATAATTTTGAAAATTATAATTAATTATTTATTTAATATAATTTCGAAAATAAATTTAATTATTTAATATAATTTAAAAAAATTACATAATAATTAAATATTAATCAATTTTGTTAATTACAACTAATTTGAAATCAATTAATTAATCACTATTATCACATAATTGCATATTTGGCCCGAAGTCTTTCAACCATTTTTCCCTTTATATCAACTCCTGCCTTGAATAGTGTTGATAGAGCCATTGTGGGGACCTATGGACCTATAATTCCAAGCTCCAATAAATTTGAGATTATTAATTAAACTCTTTAATTAAATAATCTTAATTTATTAATCTCATGATTACTCCACTATAAATATGAGACTGCACTCTTGTAATTATAGACATTTCATTTACTGAGTACTTTATAAAATAAATCGTCCATTGATAGAATCATTGCATACAAATTAACCCTCTAATAATGATTCATAATTAATTGGGAATAAAATTCCCGTTTTACCCTTTTAATTATATCTTGTTTCCTTAAGTACCATTGACTTTACTAGTGAAGGTTAATTCATAACCAAATTATGAAGTTGAGCTCAATAACCTTTCAGTCCCAAAAGTCAACCCTTAAGAGAACCATTATTCAATCCCTTATGAGAATGTATAGATTCCATATCTGTATACTATGTCCTCAGCCATTTACATTAATGAGTTCCCAAAACAAAAGTTTATAGCCTAATCATTCTGATAGACCCTAATGAGTGAATCAAATAACTCATATAACATAAACAGGAGTTCATAGTAACTTCAGGATTAAGATCTATTTTGTATATGATCATCAATTGATATATTTAATTAATACTTCGAAACGGTATTTAACTAAGTATTAATAAACATATCTGGTCCAACTCTATATATTCTCTAATATATAAAGTACCTCCACTAAAGTGTCCTACTACACTAGTAATTCGGATCTAGATCACATGTATTCATAATACTAGTGGACCGTACTTGTAGTAATTAATCTAAAGATTCCTTAACTTTATTTTACTGCGAATTATTCAAGTTCATTTATCTCAAACACAATTCTCCCGTACCAATACATGGTTGAGATCACATATATGAACTTAGGAATTTTTCTGATATTTACTTAATATTATCACAAAATAATATAGTCCATAAAATATATGCATAATAAATTTTATTTATTTATTTCTTAAAATAATGTCTACTACATATGCTTTCAGGGCACAATTCCCAAAAATCTCCCACTTGCCCTTAAGCAAATGAGGCATCTCTCTAATTCTCAGGTTTCTTACATGCTCCTTAAAAGATTTTATGGATAAAGTATTTGTGAAAGGATCTGCAAGATTTTGCTCTGAAGTTATCTTCATAACTGCAACATCTCCTCGATGAACTATCTCTCTTACCAAGTGATACTTCCTCTCAATGTGATTTCCCCTCTTGTGACGTTGTGGTTCCTTTGAGTTAGCTGAGGTGTTTTGGCACACTGCTCCTTGGAAAGGAATACTCCAGAACGAGTTGACTTATCACCCTTTTTGGAGTATTGCATATTAAAGCGTTCTAGCACCTTATCAATATAAGTTGCTTGAGACAGTGCCAAAGTTTTGTTCTGTCTATCTCTGAGAATTTCAACGCCCAGAACATACTTGGCCTCTCCCAAATATTTCATTTGGAATTGTTCAGCTAACTAGTTCTTTACCTTTGATAATGATGTTACATCATTGCCAATAAGTAATATATCATCAACGTACAGAACGAGGAATACTACTACACCATCTTTGATTTTTTTATAGACACAAGGTTCATCAACGTCTTGTTCAAAACCAAACATTTTAATTGTGTCATCAAATCTAAGATTCCAAGATCTAGAAGCTTGTTTAAGTCTATAAATGGACTTAAGAATCTTGCAAACTTTTTGCTCTTGACCTATTACTTCGAACCCTTCTGGTTGAGACATGTAAATGGTTTCGTCAAGGTAGCCATTCAGAAAATTTGTTTTGACATCCGTTTACCAAATCTCACAATCCATGCATGCATCAATCGACAAGAGTATACAAATGGATTTTAGCATGGCTAGAGGAGAAAAGGTTTCTTCATAATCAACCCCTTCTTTCTGTGTATAGCCTTTGACTACAAGCCTTGCTTTGAAAGTCTCTACTTTCCCATCCGCTCCACTTTTCTTCTTGAATATCCACTTGAAACCAATGGGTTTGATATTCTAAGGTGGATCTTCAAGAACCCAAATAGAATTGGAATACGTTGATTCCATTTCTTGGTTCATGGATTCTTGCCATTTGTCCTTGTCAGAATAATTCATTGCATCTTTAAATGTCAATGGATCGTCTTTGTTTGTGTTAGACACAAGCATTTGAACTTTGTCTTCATAGCGTGTGGATTGCTTACTAACCCTCCCACTACGACGAGGCTCTTTACTATTCTGACTAGAACTAGACGTTTCCTCTTGCCGTTATTCATTGGTTGTTGCTGGTGACTTTGCAACTTCATTCGAGACCATCTCCTCCAATACAACCCTACTGCAAGGCTTGTGGTTATTAACATAGTCATGTTCCAGAAAAGTTGCATTTGTCGATACAAATGTTTTATTTTCTTTTGGACTATAGAAAATTCTACCTCTAGTCTCTTTGGAATATCCCACAAACATGCACATTTCAGAGCGTGATTCTAACTTCCCGGCCTTTCCTTTAAGCACGTGTGCAGGGAACCCCCAAATTTGAAAATGGTTTAAACTAGGTTTACAACCATTCCATAATTCCATGGGTGTCTTCTGGATAGACTTAGATGGAACAACATTCAATATGTATAGAGCACATTGAATCGCATAGCCCCAGAATGACAGTGGTAATTATGAGAAACTCATCATTGATCTAACCATATCTAATAAAGTTCTGTTCCATCTTTCTAAAACACCATTTTGCTATGGTGTTTCCGGTGCTGTGAGTTGGGATTGAATACCATGCTCACGCAGATGGTCCTCGAATTGAAAATCCAAGTACTCCCCTCCTTGATCAAATCGAAGAACTTTTAGTGATTTACCTAATTGCTTTTCAGCCTTTGCTTGAAATTCTTTGAACTTTCCAAAAGTTTCAAATTTTCTTTGCATTAAATATAGGTAACCATATCTTGAATAATCTTCAACAAAAGTGACAAAGTACTCATAACCTCATCTTGCTTGTACATTAAGTGGACCGCAAACATCCGTATGTACCAGCTGAAGTGGTTTTGTAGCTCTTGAACCTTTAGCAAAGAAAGGTCTCTTGGTCATCTTGCCTTCTAGATAGGATTCACAAACAGGGAGAGATCCAATAGATAGTTCTCTTAAAGGACCATCCTTTACAGGCCTATTAGTTCTGTCTAGACCAATATGGCCCAATCTCAAGTGCCACAGATATGTTTCACTATCAGAATCAGTCTTTTGTCATTTAATAGATCTAGGATTAGCTGTTTTAAATAATTCAGAATTATAAGCAGATTTCTCTTTAGCTTGCAATTTATAAAGCCCATCAATAGATTTTGCAGAACATATCTTAAAACCATATCTTGAAATAACAATCAAATTATTATTAAAATAAATTTTAAAACCTTTTTCATGCAACATAGAAACAGAAATTAAGTTTCTAGAAAATCCAGGAATATAATAAATGTTCTCTAAAACAAGAAATTTATTCTTCTTAAATTCTAGACGGGCTGTTCCAACTGCTGCTGCAGAGACAATCTAACCACTGCCTACCCTCATAGTCACCTCTCCATTAGCAAGCTTCCTCGTCGAACTAAGAATCTATAGAGAAAAACAAACATGATTAGTGGCTCCCGACTCTACTATCCAAGATGAGGAATTGTCTTCCACTAAACAAGCTTCTAACACAAGTAAATTAAATTTACCTTTCTTTTTCTCTTTCAGGTCAGCGAGATACTTTGGACAATTTCTCTTCCAATGACCATCTACTCCACAGTGAAAACAAGTCCTTTTAGGGGTCTTCCTTTTGGAGCTTTTGGTGTTCTTGTTCTCTTTGCCTTTGGATGACTTTTTAGGCTTCTTTGAAATCTTGTCTTTTTCTTTCTCCTTGACCTTTCCATTTCCATTTTTCCTCTTTTTTGTTTTAGCATTTGAAGAGGATGGGTTAGAATCAGCAACATTGGTTTCTCATTCTTTTTCAGAACCTTTGTTAAGAGATTCATAAGTTTGCAATTCATTCAACAGATGTGTCATGCTATATGATAATTTGTTCATGACATAGTTTGTTGTGAAACCTTTAAAAGTTGGAGAAGGAGATTCAAGTATAATGCATACTTGAGTCCTTTGATCAATGATTGCCCCATGGATAATGGTATCATGCATTATATTGATCATGCCTAATACAAGTTCTCTGATAGAAAATCCTTTCTTCATTTTCTTGGTCATGTAGGATCTGGTGGCCTCATGCCTGCACTGATCTGATTGCTACCCAAACATATCTTGAAGGGTATCCCAGATCTCATAAGCATTCTTAGTGTTCTCAAACTTCTTTCTGAGCACATCGCTCATACTTTCAAGCATATAACACTTTGCTTTGTTGTTTGATAAGATCCAAATTATCAAACTTTTCCCTTGCAATTTTGGTAGCAGTAGAGAGAGGGACTTCAGGACATTCCTCAGTCAAGACAAATTTGTGGTTCTCACATATTAATACAATGTTCAAGTTTGATTTCCATTTCATGTAGTTTTCACCAGTCAACTTTTCATTTGCAAGTAAAGAAGATACAGGATTTGAGCTAGACATGATTGCTGAAAATAAATAAATAAACAAAAAGTGAATTTATGCATATAATAAATATCAGTTATTTTCGGAATAGTAAACGTGATGCATGAATGCAACAATTAAAGAACACATAAAAAATAATTACTAATGCCATGATTAATTAATTTGAACTTTAATAGACTAGCCTTAGGGTAGGTCAGACTAATTCCAAATTAATTTTGAGACAAGTTCTCAAATTTATAAGTGAAAACTTAAATCAACATTTTTCTGTTGACTTATAAACAACCGTTTGTTTGGTCAAGAATACACTAGTTCGCTCGAAAGCCTAATGTACCTTGTGAGTGTAACTCATTATTTTAGATCAATGACTTAACTCAAGAGTGTACCTTAGGGTCAGTTAAACTTGAAATACATCATTAAATCCTATTCTTGAAAAAGAAGTTTGCCTTGAGAATAACACAGTCGGAAGCCTTCCTTAGGGGGACACAAGCAATGGTGCCGTGAGGCCCTCTCCATGCCACCTCAATGCCAACAAATAATGAAGACCATGGGACTTATTGTCACAACCCCTTCTCCCACTCACTATTTTTAAGATATGTGTTTTCTCAAAACATCCTATGCTTTTTAATTGGTTTTTAAAAATAAAGTGATCTATTTTTACCAAATGATATTCTAATAATTACTAATCACATTAAGAAAATTTAAAATTATAGAACTATGCCTTAATTAATTCAATTTTAATTTGCTATAATTACTAGGAATATCATTTATTATTTAATAAAACAATTTTATTAAATACTAGAAATTAAACAACTTTTAAAATCTATTTTCGCTCTTGAACTAGTTAAAACTAGATTTATTATTATATGGTTCACCACATAAAGCATATAATCACAAAGGACAATCCTAAGGCATGTTTCTACTCATATGAGATTCATACATAATTTTAAATACTGTGTGGGCAATATATATGGCATGTCAAAAATGCATGATAAAACATTAAACAATTTAATCATATCCAAACATTTAAATAAATACATGCAAGCCAGGTGTCTTGGGTATTTCTAGAAAAATTACAACACTTGCAAAATATACACAAAAATGTAAGAGACTAAATAAAACCTAAAGAGATCTCTATCTTCAACTTTGGGCCTTCACAAGTAGTCTTCATCCATTAAGTCATTTATCCATTTAAATTTGAATTAAAATAATTTTTAATTATCTTAAACAAATTTTAAGAATAATTAACTTGTGTTTTAATGCCCAATAAGTTATTAGGCCCAGTTTTGAATTGGGCTCAAACAATTAATTCAAAATAAAATAATTTTTAATTATGGGCTAAAATTAATTAGGCCCATAATTTAAATGGATAACTTAGATGCAAGCCCTAGGGTTTAGAAACCCAAGGGGTAGTTGCATGAGGCTCGGCATGGGGCAGGAGGCAAGCGACTGCTGGAAGGTATGACTGTAGCTAGTGGCTCGGCATGGGCAAGCGGGGATGGCAGGCGCAGGGGTGCGGGTGCGCGTGGGGCTGGTAGCGCAGGGGCGCGGGCGCGCGCAGCAGCAACAAGCGCAAGGGCTCGCGGCTGGCATTAGGCTCGGGCTTCTGGGCATGGAACCCGGGATACGGCCCTTACAAAATCTTTTCAATAATTTAATGGAGAAAATTAAATTACAAAAAAAAAATTCCTATGCCCCATAATGGCTTACATTTTTCATCTAGAAATTTAAGAACAATTCCTAAACCCAAAACACTACATAATTAACGACCCTTAAGAATAAACTTTAATCATACATACATCTATTCATTCACACATATTACAATAACATAAGAATGCATATTATGCCCACACAGTAATTAATGTATGCAGAGATTAACTACCGCTCTGGTACCAATTGTTAGGAACGAGTTTCCTAATACGCAGCGAAATGGTGGTGGATTGGCCCAGTCTACAACAAAAAATTTGTAACATATTTAAACTACCTTTAAATATACAGATCCATTAATATACATACATTAATCATAAGCAAGAAAATAATAGAAAACATACCTCTTGATGACTATCAAGTGTCCTTGCTATCTTTTCGTAATTTGAACGGACTTCATATCTAAGCTTCTCCCAAGTACTCACACCAAGATCTTCCACAACGTTCTCTACACCTCAAGAAGTGTGTGGGCACTTAGAGAATAAAGGATAGTTAATTTATGATTCTACTTGATGTACTCAACACATGAGATTAAGAGAATAGGCATGAGATTGATTCTTTATATTTTTTAGGGAGAGACAGAAAAATATCGTTCTTTTCTTTTAGAGTGAATAACAGAGTGTCTTCTTATTTTACGATAAGTCTAATTTAAATAGAAAATATCTAAATTTAAAAAATAAATCTGTAACCAATTTACAATTTATCTTTTAATTAATTAATTATCTCATTAATGAAAATATCCAAAAACTAACTTTTGAATTTTCCATTAATTAAATAATTAAAATTGAAAAATCTATCCCTGAAAAATGTGCAGTACACGCCACACACAGTCCATGGACGTGTGTGTCGTGTACCACCCTATATTTTAGGGATATTTGATTTTTCCATAATTATTTAATTATTTATTCAAACTACCTTATCAGATAAAAATTCAACAACCTAATAATTTATTCAAATTTGAATTAATTTTCTTTTTACCTAATTATCAAATATAATTAATTTTTTGAATAAATATCAATCTTTTAAATTCAAATCTAATTTGAACTTATCAGTTTATTATCTCCCACTCAAATAAAGATATTTAATTAATTCTGCTAATTAATTAAAACCAATTTAAATTAAATAATATTTTTGAAATTAAATATTTAATTTATTATAATTTAGAAAATTATAATTAATTAATTATTTAATATAATTTCAAAAATAAATTTAATTATTTAATATAATTTCAAAAATTACATAATAATTAAATATTAATTAATTTTAATAATTACAACTAATTTGTAATTAATTAATTAATCACTATTATCACATAATTGCTTATTTGGCCCCAAGAACAAATTTCTTCTTAAATATGTCTTTCAATAATTTTTCCCTTTATATCAACTCTTGCCTTGAATAGTGTTGATAAAGCCGCTGTGGGGACTTATGGACCTATAATTCCAAGCTCCAATAAATTTGAGATTATTAATTAAACTCTTTAATTAAATAATCTAAATTTATTAATCTCATGATTACTCCACTATAAATATGAGACTGCACTCTTGTAATTATAGACATTTCATTTACTGAGTACTTTATAAAATAAAGCGTCCATTGATATAATAATTACTGTTATCCCAAAAATCAGAAGTGAATGACATGGCAGACATTAATTACACGTGGCTAACACTTGCCAGAATTTGTGTTCGACTATCGACCAGGAAGACGTCCAGTATCATGCAATCGATTTCTTCATACGACCAGCCTGGTCGGACGAACTTTGTACATGGAGGAAATCTTAGGCAGTTATGATGGAATCCGAAATTATCTCCCATGATTTCCTGAATATCCGATTATTTTGGAAAGAATATCTGTAACAAATCAATGTAAATCTTCCCTGAGCATATAAATAGAGGAAGAGGGTTCAGGGAAGGGGATCCGATCTTTTTCTTTTGAGCAAAAAAGGTCATTTGAGATTAGAGAGAGATTACACTAGAATAATTGTATTTTCTTCAGAGGTGAGTGAAACTCATTGAACCCTAGTTCTTTGATCACCCCTTTGGGTCTTATTTCAATAATAATTCAAGTGGACGTAGGTTATTACCATATCCTGGGGCCGAACCACTATAAAATCTTGTGCCTTTATTATTTTCGTCATCACATTCTTTTCAACGTTTCTATCCATGTCAAGCGTATTTTGACTCCGTGTCAGTTGGCCAAAATCTGGGTCAACAATTACATACAAATTAACCCTCTAATAATTGTTCATAATTAATCAAGAATAAAATTACTGTTTTGCCCTTTTAATTATATCTTGTTTCCTTAAGTACCATTGACTTTACTAGTGAAGGTTAATTCATAACTAAATTATGAATTTGAGCTCAACAACCTTTCAGTCCCCAAAGTCAACCCTTAAGAGAACCATTATTCAATCTCTTATGAGAAAGTATAGATTTCATATCTATATATTATGTCCCCAACCATTTACATTAATGAGTTCCCAAAACAAAAGTTTCTAGCCTGATCATTCTGACAGACCCTAATGAGTGAATCAAAGATCTCATATAACATAAACAGGAGTTCATAGTAACTTCAGGATTGAGATCTATTTGTATATGATCATCGGTTGATATATTTAATTAATACTTCGAAATGGTATTTAACTAAGTATTAATAAACATATCTGGTTCAGTTCTAAATATTCTCTAATATATAAAGTATCTCCACTAAAGTGTCTTACTACACTAGTAATCCGGATCTAGATCACATGTATTCATAATACTAGTGGATTGTATTTGTAGTAATTAATCTAAAGATTCCTTAACTTTATTTTACTATGAACTATTCAAGTTCATTTATCTCAAACACAATCCTCCCGTACCAATACGTGGTTGAGATCACATATATGAACTTAGGAATTTTTCTGATATTTACTTAATATTATCACAGAATAATATAGTCCATAAAATCTATGCATAACAAATTCAATTTATTTATTGATTTCTTAAAACAATGTCTACTAATATGCTTTCAGAACACAATTCCCAACAGTTGAAGTCTTGATGGTTGCAATTCTTGAACCCATTTGACATAAAGAACAAATCATTATGGTCATTTGGGTGGCTGGGGTGGTCTATGACAGAGGCAAAGCTGGGGAAACAAGTGAGGTAGTAAAAACCATCACCTCGCCCCTTCTAGTTGGGACTGACCTTGAGGCAGAAGAAGTACATGAAGTCTGCCGGAGTGGGGACCTCCCACGCCTGCCTTGAAAAAAAATATTTTAACCCTGCTGATACAGATTTTTCTACCGCAAGTGTACGGTGTATTGCAATATAGTTTTAATTTAAAAGATGTCGAACCCACAGGGATTAAATATTAAATTCACTAATTACAATTACTGTTAAGTCTATAATTTTAATTAGAAAAGCCAATAAATAAATCAAACAATAAAATAAAGAATATGAAATAACAAGATAATCAAATCTAATGCTCTTGGAAAGTAATTAAATAAAAGATAAATGTACTAGAGTAATGATTTCACTATTCAATTATGAACATGGTTTCTTTATTATCCTAATTAGTTCTCCTCATTTGTAATTTCTAGAATTCTAATATAATGCATTTATCTCTCTCAAGCATATATGCAATTAATCTCAATTAATCAATATGATATCTCTATTCGCTATTAATTAATCAAGACATCATTAAGCAATAGTTATTCTAAGCCAAATTCATAGAGTTCAAGGAATCTCTCAATCTCACAATCACTCTATGTCAAATCTTCTTATGTCCAATCTACGTTTATCTTTCTCAAGCATAAACCCTAGATTTCAATTCACAATAATGATGTCCAAACATGAATATGAGAAAATTAAATCAAGAAGATATGAACAAACGAGAAAAACTTCATAAAAATAATAATAAAAACCACAGTTCAATAATCAAAATAGATTCATCTAATACTCTAGCATAAAAAGAGTTTAGTTATCCATTACAAACATAAACATAATAGCAATGTAGTTCTTCATAATTAAAAACTAAAAATTAAAGGAAGAAGAAATAAACTAGATATAATGGTGATGATCTTGATGAAGTCTAGCCTCCTCTTCTTTCCCAAGCATGTAATCTCTGATCTAATCTCCTCCAAAACATCATTCCAACCCTAATTAAACTTTTTCTTTTATATTCCCTCCAAAAAGACCTCTTTTGCCCTTCAAAAATCACAATTTAAACTTTACGTACGGATCCAGGCGCTGCTGTGCTACAAAAATACCAAAAACATGCTCTCTGTATCAGTCAAGCGCTACAACCCTTAATGATGGCGCTGCAGCCCTAATTCAGGCCAGAAATTGCGCTGCAGCCCCTGAATATGGCGCCGCAGCCCTATTTCACGAATTTTTTATTTTTCTTCGTTTCACTTCCGTTTTGTACAAATTTCGCGCCACTTTTCCTTGGACCCTACACAAACACAACACAAGCATAAAACCAAACAAAACACCCTAAGCACCTACAAATTAGATTTAAAATGACACTAATATGTGAATCTAAAATTCACTTATCAAACTCCCCCAAACTTGACAATTACTCGCCCTCGAGTAACAACTCAAAACACACACACTAAATAATAACTAAACACATTCACACAACGTGAATCAAACCAACAATTATAGTCAAGCTTCAATTTCCTGAATACCATAGTTACATAAAGCTTCAGAAATTTCCCATCAACACAATCCAGAATTTCAATCTCAACCATTGCCATAATCAACTAATTATCATTCACATCCTTTAACTATTCACCATAGTGATTAAAACTCAAGTAATTGACATAGTTATGCACATCAAATTCTCACAGTCATACCACAATCCATATTATTCCATAAGTTGGCATTACTCATTATTCTCCACTAATGTAAACAACACATGCTTAAGAATCAATAAGACTTTAATGGCTTACAATGTATGGCTTAGGTAAGATAGATAAGAAATTCATTTAAGCACTAATACCATAAGCATACTAACCTCTCAAACAACCATATACACATAAATCCCCAACACCCGCATTGAACCCTTGCCATGAATGAGATATATATTTCTCTTTCTTCTTCGTTTTTTTTTCAATATATATATATTCTTTTCTTTTCTTTTTCAAAGCTCACTCCCCCAAACTTTGTGTATACAATATACTTCCTTAAGGGAGTGTATCTCCAAAAAAAAAAAAAATTATTTTTTTCTTTCAAGAAGAAACTTTCTCTCATTCATCTTTTCCTCTCTTGAAAACCCAAAATGCTTTCCATTACAAAACCCCAACCCAAATTATCTTTGTATGCTCATGATATTAATATGGTTAGGATATTTGATAAGATTTTCATTAGGTTTAAACAATTTTGGGGGTTCAACAAAAATAGGCCTAGGCTCAATTAGGGTGACTAAAGATACAAGTTTGTCTCGGGTTGGCTAGAAAGGCTCAAACGGACCAAACAAAATTGCCTACATCTTCTTCTTAAGCACACATTATCTAGGATTTCGTCTCAAATAACAAGTAACACAAATTCTAGAGTAATCAACCAAATCTTTCCACAAGTCCCATTTAACATGCATAACACAATCAACTAACACGAATTTAACAATCATGGCAAAAAGTTCAATCTTTCCTCATATATTAGTCAATCATGGCAGCAGACAAAATCAAGCACACGGATGCAAAGTGGTTTTATTTCCTAACTTTATGTTCATAGCATTCATTACGTAACCTTGACTTTTAGTATTGATTTGATTAAAACACAACTCACAACAACCCGACTCTAAACACATATTTACAAAATGAAAATTTAAAAAAAAAAAAACTTTCGTAAAATCCCTCCCCCAAACTTGAATCAAACATTGTCCCCAATGTGTAACTACAAAGAAAAGGAAAGAAACTTACAAAAAGTCCACTTGCTAATAAGGAGAAGGTGGTGGCGGTGGTGGTGGATCTTACATCCCATGAAACGGAGGGGGATAAGCGAAATAATCATTCTGTCCTCTGTTCAACGTCCACTGAGCCACCAACAAATTTAGCTGATCAACCTGATTATGCTCATATGCCTCCCGAGCAGCCAAATAGTTATGAGTTATCGTGTTTTGTTGAACAATATAGCGCATCATGTCATGCGAGTATTGCATATTAAGATCAATTGGACCACCAAGAACCAAAGGAACATCCACATTCATTGGCCTCTCTTCATTCTCTGGAACATTGTCATCCTCTTGATTTTCAAGGTCCTCATCATCACTCTCCCGCCTTCGTCGTTGGCCTTGTCGTCGTGGAGGTGCGGCTGGTGCTACTAAAAAGGCATTCGGATAACACGCAATTCTTGCTTGAGTAAGTTTCCCTTTGATTGACACCATTATATCATTTTTTTTCCTTCGGTACTTCATACACGACGCACATATCTGTGATAAATGACCCAAACGGAAATCCCCTAGTAGTGGTGCCACGAAGAACAAACCGCATACCCTGACGAATAATTCGTCCAACATCAATAGTCATCCCTTTCATGATAACAAATACCAACCTCATCCGGTCATTCGTCATATGGCTAACATGACTAGTAGGGATTAATTTGGCTGCTACAAAATAGAACCATGCTCGAGCTGCCTGATTAAGTTGCCATAAAAACATCCCATTAGGCTCATCATGAGCATATGCAACTCTAGCTCCTGGGCAACCTAATGTTTCTGCTATAAGAACATAATCATGCTGATCTTGCAGAAACAATTGGTACTCATCATGCTCGTCATCAAAGCTCTTAGTATTTAAAAAATCATCGACTGCCTTATAACTCCCCACAGGTAGCCATTTTCCTCTCACAAAACATTCACCTTTCTCATTCAACTTCAGAAAATTAGCATAAAATTCATCCACCCAAGAGATATTCATTCTAGTTTCCGGTTACTTCACAACGGTTTCCCATTGCCTACTTTCTATATTGGGTCTAATTGGCTCATAGATAACACACGAACTAGGTTGAGGAGCATATTCGATACCTCTTTCCTTGAGCATCGTTTTCCCCACAAAAGAAATATATCGCTCTTCCGCCTCCTTACTTACAAATTTGGTAACATCAAATGGTGGTGCCCTAGAGGATGAGGGTCTTGAAGATGATGGTCTTGAACTATTTCTCTTAGGTCCCATGGGGACTCAGAACAACCCGCCAACCAACCAAACAATATCTCACTTCCCAATTAATCACGTATTAACCCCCTAACAACGAAACAATATCACCAAACTTAATTCACAACTTCTTCCTCACTATAATTAAGCAAAAATCACCAAGAACAGTCACTTAGGCAATTTCTCAAACACTTGGTGGGAAAAAACAATTCTCACTCTTCTCTTCCACTTTTCTCTCAATCTTAATTCCCCAAATCACAATAAAACTTCAAAAACCATCCAATAATCATCAATTCCAACACATCAATTCACAACATTCATCAAAATCAAAATTGCCTCTTACATTACATATCTATTCAAGAACTTAAGTGCTCCAAAGAGAGGATTAAATGGCTTACTTGATGAATGTGAGTGTCTTGTGATCTTCAATGAACTACTCCCTTCATAAAATTTGGCCCCCCTTGAGAAGTAAGTGAAAACTTGATCAAAATGGAGGTTGGAAGTGGTATTTATGATTAGGGTAAGGAAAAATGAAGAAGTGGGATGAGAGATTAGGAATGATAATGAGAAGTGTAGAATTAGATGAATTGGAATTGAGGAATAAGGAAAGAAAGTTGAGTTATGGGTGTGGGATATTGATTTTTCGGGGTAGAGGAGAAAGGAGGGTGATGGTGTTTTAGAGAAAGAGGGAAGCAAAAAGAGTTTAAAAATCTCTTTATTTATTTTTTCTGTTCGAAGTGGTGCTGCAGCGCCCCTAACTGGCGCTGCGGCGCTAAAGGCCCTGATGCTCCGAACCGTTCCCCCTTTTTTTTCGTGAATTAGCACTGCAGTGCCTGATAGTGGCGCTGCGGCGCTTGGGACTCCCGAAGGACACCCTCTCTGTTAGGGTGTGGCGCTGCGGTTCTAATTTCGTCAAGAATTGCGCTGCAGCCCTATGAAAGTGGTGCTGCAGCGCCTTTGAACCACTTCTTTTTTTTTTTTTTTAATGATTTTCACGGCTCATAATAAACTTTATATTTTACAAAATAAATAAATAAAGTCTTCTAAAATAAAATAAAATAACATAACAATGGGTTGCCTCCCATTAAGCGCTTAATTTATCGTCTTTAGCTAGACATTGAAGAAGCTTCAGTTACTGTCTTGGAGATACATCGTCTCCACCTTCTTATGAATTTCACCAAAATAATATTTCAACCTTTGTCCATTCACTTGAAAAAGTGAACCGTCATTATTTCTTAATTTCACAGAACCAAAAGGAGAAACCTTGGTGATAACAAACGGACCAAACCATTGTGACTTTAGCTTACCGGGAAATAACCTCAAATGAGAATTGAAAAGTAAAACTTGCTGTCCCGGCACAAATTCTCGCTTTAATATCAGTTGATCATGATATTTCTTAGTCCTCTCCTTGTAAATACGGGCGTTTTCATATGCATCATTCCGAAACTCCTCCATTTCATTCAGCTGCAATAACCTCTTTTCACCCGCTGCTTGGTAATCAAAATTCAGCTTCTTTATCGCCCAATAGGCCTTGTGCTCCAGTTCAACTGGTAAGTGACAAGCTTTGCCAAATACTAGTCGATAAGGAGACATACCGAGAGGAGTCTTGTACGCTGTCCTGTAGGCCCATAAGGAGTCATCAAGCTTTTGAGACCAATCCTTTCTATTTAAATTCACTGTTTTCTCCAAGATGGACTTGATCTCTCGGTTTGATACCTCAGCTTGGCCATTAGACTGGGGGTGATAGGCCAAAGCCACTTTATGTCGAACTCCAAACTTCATCAAGAGTGGTTTAATAACTTTGTTGCAGAAATGTGTTCCTTCATCACTTATTATCGCTCTTGGAGTTCCAAAATGATTAAATATAAACTTCTGCAGAAAAGAAGAAACCACCTTGGAATCATTTGTAGTAGTGGCTATCGCTTCGACCCACTTTGAAACATAATCAACAGCGAGTAAGATAAACAAGTTCTCGAAAGATGGTGGGAAGGGCCCCATGAAGTCAATGCCCCACACATCGAACAATTCCACCTCTAAAATCACAGTCATAGGCATCTCGTTGCTTTGCGAGATATTTCCAACTCGTTGACATCTATCACAAGTCTTGACAAAAGTGTAAAAATCTTTAAAAATTGAAGGCCAATAAAAACCCGATTGCAAAACATTCCCTGCTGTACGCGATGGCCCGAAGTGCCCACCGTAAGGTGCCAAATGACACTGCTCCACTATTGATTGAGTCTCTTCCATTGGTACACAACGACGAATTATTCGATCCGTACTCATTTTGAACAGGTATGGATCATCAAAGAAGTAGTATTTAGAATCATGAATCAATTTCCTCTTTTGATTTGCATTAAAATTAGGAGGAAGCTTGCCACTAACCAGGTAATTCACGATGTCGGCATACCATGGAAGTTCTGTTGATACAGCCAGCAGTAACTCATCCGGAAATAATTCTTTGATCTCATCTTTACATGCAGCTTCTTTATTCTCTAATCGTGATAAATGATCTGCCACAAAGTTCTCTTTCCCCTTCTTATCCACAATCTCAATGTCGAACTCTTGAAGTAAAAATACCCAACGTATCAATCATGGCTTGGCCTCCTTCTTTGCAAACAAATAACGAAGTGCTGCATGGTCTGTGTATATAATAACTTTGGAACACAAAAGATATGGTCTGAATTTATCGCATGCAAACACCACCGCTAATAGTTATTTTTCAGTGGTTGAGTAATTTCGTTGAGCATCATTAAGAGTCTTTCTTGCATAATAAATTGCTCGGAAAGTCTTCTCTCTTCGCTGCCCCAAGACAGCCCCTACTGCATAATCACTAGCATCGCACATAATCTCGAATGCTTGACTCCAATTTGGGACAATCATAATAGGGGCTGACACCAACTTCTCTTTTATCAACTCAAATGCCTTCCTACACTCTTCGTCAAAAACAAAATCAGTATCTTTTTCTAGGAGATTGCATAGTGGCTTGCTGATTTTCGAGAAATCTTTGATAAACCTTCTGTAAAATCCTGCATGCCCCAAAAAACTTCTTATCCCCTTGACACTCACCGGTGGAGGAAGCTTCTCAATAATGGCTATCTTGGCTCGATCTACTTCAAGACCTTCCTTTGAAACTTGATGCCCCAACACAATTCCCTCTTCAACCATGAAGTGACATTTCTCCCAATTTAGCACGAGGTTCGTCTCTTCACATCTACAGAGGACCAAGGCCAAGTTGTGCAAGAAATGGTCAAATGACGACCCAAAAATAGAAAAGTCATCCATAAATACCTCCATGATCTCTTCTACCATATCAGAGAAAATGGCCATCATACACCGCTGAAAAGTAGCAGGTGCATTACAAAGTCCAAAAGGCATCCTCATGTATGCAAAAGTGTCGTAAGGGCATGTGAAAGTTGTCTTTTCTTGATCTTCAGGAGCGATTGCTATTTGATTATAGCCTGAATATCCATCTAAGAAGCAGTAATGTGTATAGCCAGCTAACCGGTCAAGCATCTGATCGATAAATGGAAGTGGGAAATGATCCTTTCTAGTAGCCTTGTTCAACTTCCGGTAATCAATACAAACTCTCCACCCTGTTACTGTTCTTGTCGGAATCAATTCATTGGCTTCATTCTTGATCACTGTCATCCCCCCTTTCTTTGGTACAACTTGCACATGACTAACCCAACTACTATCTGAAATAGCATAAATGATCCCAGCATTCAATAGCTTCAATACTTCTGCCCTCACCACTTCTTTCATGGCTGGGTTCAATCGCCGTTGATGCTCAATAGAAGGCTTGTAATTTTCTTCAAATAGAATCTTGTGCATACAAATAGTTGGGCTTATTCCCTTCAGATCTAAAATTGCCCATCCTATTGCAGATTTATATTTCCTCAAAACTCTTAGCAATTTTTCAGTTTCGCTTTCTGAGAGCTTTGAGGAAATTATCACTGGGCAAGTGAAATTCTCTCCTAGATACTCATACTGCAAATGATCTGGGAGTTGCTTCAAATCTTGCTTACCCACTACTTCCTTCTCAATGTCACCTTCTTTAACTTCACAAAGAGTCTCGTCAACTATAATCCCACTAGCACTAGGAATTGCACTAAGAGCCATCACAAATTCAGCCACTTCGTCACCCACAAACTCACCGTTCACCTTCTTCAAATCAGATTGAGTAATACTAGAATTAAGGCAATGTTGTAATGGATCAGCACATAATTCTTTTCTCATTGTCCCTTCTACTATTACCTCAATAGAATCCACTCGGTGACATGTGCTCCTGTTGTCATGCTGCTGTAGTGATTGATAAATGTTGAATTTAACCTCTTCATTGTTAACCCTCAGTGTCAAATGACCACCTTGTACATCAATAAGAGCTCTTCCAGTAGCCAAGAATGGACGACCAAGAATAATGGGGATTTCATGGTCCTCCTCCATATCCAAAACCATGAAATCAGCGGGAAAAATAAATTTGTCCACCTTAACCAACACGTCTTCAATCACTCCCCTAGGATAAGTAAGTGACCGATCTGCTAATTGAAGAGTAATTGTTGTGGGCTTCACCTCTCCTACCCCCAACTTATTGAAAACTGAAAGTGGCATCAAATTAATACTCGCTCCAAGATCACATAATGCCTTGTCAAAGGATGACCCTCCAATAGTGCATGGTATAGTAAAGCTACCAGGATCTTTCACCTTTTGAGGCAACTTTTTCTGTAAGATGGCGCTGCATTCTTCTGTTAACTTCACAGTTTCAAAGTCTTCTAATCTTCTTTTCTTTGACATGACTTCTTTCATGAATTTCAAATAATTAGGCATTTGCTCAAGAGCATCTGCAAATGGAATGTTTATGTGAATTCGTTTGAAGATTTCTAGAAACTTTGCAAACTGTTCATCTAATTTCTTCTTCTGAAATCGTTGGGGGTATGGAATGGGCGGTTGATACACTGGAAGGCTATCTTTCTTCATGTCATTCTTGTCACTTCCACTCTGCTTCTTGGCTTGCTCTTCTTTGTCTACCTCTCGTACCACTGGCTCAACTTTCTCATTTGAACTAGCTTGAACATTACCCTCATCAAGCACCTTACCACTTCTCAAAGAAACTGCTTGGCATGATTCCTTTGGATTTACCATAGTGTCACTAAGAAAACTTCCCTTCTGATTAGAATTCACCGCATTAGCTAATTGGCCCACTTGAGTCTTAATTTTCTTCATTGAAGCTCCCATGTTAGTCATATGGGTCTCTATATTGTCGAGTCTTGCTTCATTTTTTCCAAACCTCTTGTTAGACTCCATAATAAAAGTGCCCAAAATGTCTTCCAATGATTGCTTTTTCTCTTGTTGCGGTTGAGAATTGAATCCCAGAGGTGGTTGCAGCACATTTTTATTATTGGCATAAGAGAAATTTTCATGGTTGTGCAATCCTGGATGATAATAATTAGGCATGATGTTGCTTCTGTAGTTATTGGGGAAGGAGCGGTTTGCCATAAACTGGGCTTGTTCTGGACTCATTTCTTGCCCCTGCATTGCAGCGGCCGCTGCTACACTCTCCATAACCGTTGGATTATTTTGTGCTGATAGAGCAGCCATTTGGGTTTGTAGAGCAGCAATTTGGGCATTCATGGCTGTCATCTGATCAACTTCATATAACCCAGCAACTTTCCTTGGGACTGACCTCTCACTGGGCCAATGATAACTGTTGGTGGCCATTTCCTCCATCAAAGTGAAGGCTTCATCAGCTGTCTTGGCTAATAGAGTACCCCCTGCAGCAGCATCAACTATTGTTCGTGTTGGAGCATTCAACCCTTGATAAAAAATCTGAACTTGCATCCAATTTTGATAACCATGTTGTGGGCAACGTCGTAATAATTCCTTAAACCTCTCCCAAGCCTCATAGAATGGTTCTTGATCTAACTGTCAAAATTGCCCAATATCACTACGTAATTGGGCTGACTTGGAAGGAGGGAAGAACTTAATCAGGAACTTTCTTGCCATCTCATCCCATGTTGTAATTGTTCCAGGCTGCAAAGATTGCAACCAACTCCTGGCTCTTTCCCTCAAAGAGAAAGGGAAGAGACGCAATTTGATGGCATCATTAGTAACGCCATTCATCTTCACTGTGGCACATACCTCCAGAAATATGGCCAAGTGAATGTTAGGGTCTTCAGTCGCTAAACCCCCAAATTGATTTTGCTGCACCATGTTAATTAGTGCAGGTTTCAGTTCAAAGTTGTTGGCAGCAATGGCTGGATTTGCTATTCCAGTGAGATTTTCATTCACAACAGGCATGCAGAAGTCACGCACTGCCCGCTGCACTGGATTAAGAGAAGCCTCACCAGCTGCTGGTTGATTGTTATTATTGCCATTGTTACCGTTGTTGTTCACCCTGTTGTTGTCCATATTAAACTCATTAGTCCTTTTCTTAGATCTCAACTGATGGAGTGTGTGCTCAATTTCAGGATTCAAAGGCTCAACATGTGTAGAACTCCTAGTCCTTCGTATATACTGAGAACATAAGCACAATCTATAACGTTAGTAAAAATTATAATCTAATTTAAAATCAAGACTTAAAGTTCAATATTAGTAAAATTAATTTTAATCCCCGGCAACGGCGCCAAAAACTTGATACAGATTTTTCTACCGCAAGTGTACGGTGTATTGCAATATAGTTTTAATTTAAAAGATGTCGAACCCACAGGGATTAAATATTAAATTCACTAATTACTATTACTGTTAAGTCTATAATTTTAATTAGAAAAGCCAATAAATAAATCAAACAATAAAATAAAGAATATGAAATAACAAGATAATCAAATCTAATGCTCTTGGAAAGTGATTAAATAAAAGATAAATGTACTAGAGTAATGATTTCACTATTCAATTATGAACATGGTTTCTTTATTATCCTAATTAGTTCTCCTCATTTGTAATTTCTAGAATTCTAATATAATGCATTTATCTCTCTCAAGCATATATGCAATTAATCTCAATTAATCAATATGATATCTCTATTCGCTATTAATTAATCAAGACATCATTAAGCAATAGTTATTCTAAGCCAAATTCATAGAGTTCAAGGAATCTCTCAATCTCACAATCACTCTATGTTAAATCTTCTTATGTCCAATCTACGTTTATCTTTCTCAAGCATAAACCCTAGATTTCAATTCACAATAATGATGTCCAAACATGAATATGAGAAAACTAAATCAAGAAGATATGAACAAACGAGAAGAACTTCATAAAAATAATAATAAAAACAACAGTTCAATAATCAAAATAGATTCATCTAATACTCTAGCATAAAAAGAGTTTAGTTATCCATTACAAACATAAACATAATAGCAATGTAGTTCTTCATAATTAAAAACTAAAAATTAAAGGAAGAAGAAATAAACTAGATATAATGGTGATGATCTTGATGAAGTCTAGCCTCCTCTTCTTTCCCAAGCATGTAATCTCTGATCTAATCTCCTCCAAAACATCATTCCAACCCTAATTAAACTTTTTCTTTTATATTCCCTCCAAAAAGACCTCTTTTGCCCTTCAAAAATCGCAATTTAAACTTTCCGTACGGATCCAGGTGCTGCAGCCCCTTAAACAGGCGCTGCTGCGCTACAAAAATGCCAAAAACATGCTCTCTGTATCAGTCAAGCGCTGCAGTCCTTAATGATGGCGCTGCAGCCCTAATTCAGGCCAGAAATTGCGCTGCAGCCCTATTTTACGAATTTTTTATTTTTCTTCGTTTTACTTCCGTTTTGTACAAATTTCGCGCCACTTTTCCTTGGACCCTACACAAACACAACACAAGTATAAAACCAAACAAAACACCCCAAACACCTACAAATTAGATATAAAATGACACTAATAAGTGAATCTAAAATTCACTTATCACCTGCCAAAAGCCTATATGAGTTTGGGGGGAGTTGGAATGGAGCCAGTTTGACGTAGTTTAGAAAATCTACGAAATACTGGTCTAATTGGAGCAAGGCACTAGCCTTCAAGTGCTCATCAGTCCAAGCCTCGTAGTCATCTTGGAGAGGGGCGCAGCTCCAATATCCCTCTAGTGCAGGTCGGGCAATAAGGCCATCAGCTCCCATCTTTATCCTATGACTCAACATGATCTTGTTAACTTTTCCTTCAGTCGTTATCCGGGAGACTATGTGCTCGGCCTCAAAGAATGTGTCAGGGTCGACCACGATTTCTCTCTCCACCATAGAACCAAAATGAGGGATGGGAGAGTCAGAGGTGACCTGCTTGCCTTTACCTATGTTCTGAGTAGAGGAGCTCGCGTTGTTCTTCTTTATAGGTGCCATGACTCAGATCGCTTGATGACAAAGTGGCCTATTAGTAGGCAACCTAAGATGATTTCTAGCTACGGTTGTGGAGGTATGGAAGTCCAAAGTCTTAAGTGGTTTACTTTCGGGATTTGAAAAATTATACTAGCAAGCTGTGTCCTAGCCTCAACGTGTGGTCCCACACATGATCCTAGGCCACACGCTTTGATTTCTTAAAATTCCCTAATATTTTGGGATTCGTGTGTCAGATCCGTCAGACCCACTACTTTCCTTTTGAAAGCGGTTTAATGCAAAATCCCCTATGGAATTGTAACCTTTAAGCTACCTAGGATCAAACCTAAAACCCCTTCAGCTTCTACACCCTAAACAGGTATTCAAACCGTTTACCATTAGAATTTTCTTTGAAAAAACTAAAAATTTTGGCCCAATTTTATAAAAACCTTGTTTCTAAATAAGCCTAATATTATTCATTTAGCCTAAACTGAATCCTATCAAATATTTACAAACAGACATATCCTAAACGACATTGGGCAAAAGATGTTTTTCACAGTAGAAAAAAAACTCGCTGGAAAGAAAAGAGTTGAAAAATTCAAACCAGATGATGAAACACTTATAGTTGATATGATCGATTCAGAGAAAATGTCGATACGTCCACAGAAAACTCCTTGAAAGCTTTTGAGGATCTGAAAGGCGGTGGAGGGTTTTTTATAGGAGTTGGAGAAGAAAAGGGAAACTTTATTTTTGAAATGGAAACTGTTTGAATGCAAAGGTGGTGAGGGTTCAAGTCTGATCACCCTATTTATACGTAAACTACGAGAATTAATTCAGGTCATCCGATTGGGTTGACTGGAGATCTGAAGGCCAAGAATAAATGAACCATATGGCAGCAAAATGTTGACAGGACGTTTTTCACAGTCCTCGAAACCTGAGCGGACGCCAATTGCAAGCAGCCATGTGTCCATTAATCAAGTAGTGGGTAGACACAATTTTATATGGAAGAAGTCTAAAAACCCTTACTGTGCATGTTAGAAAGTGACGACATCAAGCACGAGCAGGAGCTTGGGGGGAAAATGTTGTACCCTAAAATTAGCACGAGTTCAATTACTCAGCTCGGGTACAGCTGGTAGATAAATATTGGTTGGCAATGATGTAAGCAGCTCGAGACTCAATCCAGTTCGTACACGGTATACATGTTATTATCAAATAGCCTCTCAAGATAACAATTGATTTCAAGACTTATAATGGCTAGATCAGACTTTAGGCGTTCTGAGCTTACTACGAGCTAGAGTTCAGATAGTCTTTGAACACGAGCTCAGGTGAGATATTCAGCTCGTGGAAACCTTGACAAAATGCATACTGAAGGATCCCAAGAGATTTAGAGGTTCCTTATACGCTCATTAATGCCCAGACTGTATCGCATATCTATCATTTATTATCCGAGATAGCAGGAGTATATTCCAATTTGTTATCAAATCATATCCCAATGTAAATGGGAATAATCTATATTAAATGTATAACTTATTTATTCACGCGGTTACCCAAACCTGTCCAGAAAATTCTTCTATAAATATCAGGAATAAAGGATAGGGAAGGGGATGACCATTTTTGTATTACTAAAACTCTATAGAAATTGAGAGAAAAAAGCAATAACATTGTCTCATGGACTAGGTGGATTTTAATCACTAAACCACGTAAAAGTTGTGTGTGTTCGAGAGGGCTTTAATTATTTCATTACGGTTTATAATTTAACACTAATCTACCTATTTGATTTCTTAATCTACTGTTGGCGAAAAACCGCGTCAACAATATTGATGATTAAATGTTTCTAGGTTCACCTTATCATAATTTAATCATTTAGTTTCTTATATTCAAGATTGAAATTCATATTATGAACATGTTTCTTTGATTGTCAAGATTTGTATTCAAATTTTGAATAAGGTTCTTTCTTAGCATTTAGAGTTTCAAATATTGAACTATTCCAATTGTTAATTATTGATTTGCAAAGTGTAAAGCCATATATTCCTAACATCTTGACTCATATTTATTCTTCTTAAGGCGCTTGTTATCAAATGTAGCTGAATCATTGCTTGCCCGTTTTCCCTAGTTCTTGCCATTGTTTTTATTACCATTATTGTTGACCAGCGTTTTGGACAACGACAATGAGTCAATTTAAACGATAGAAAAGAATTATAACAAACTGAAATCAAGTAAATGACACGCATAATTTTATTGTGGTTCAACCCCAAGAGTGGATAATGACCTACGTCCACTTGCACTTTAATTTATCAAAGAAGTCTCAGACTCAAGGTCAAGAAGAAATACGGTTCAACTGAGTTTCTCAAGCCTAAGAGATAAAGAATACAATTCAGTAGGGTTTTGTATGTAAAGTGTGCACAAATTCAGCTTAGAGATAATGACTGAGAAAAATCTCTATTTATAGAGTCTCTTACTGGACTATGGGAAATTACACATTAACCTAGGCTTTACACATTTAGTGTGAGATTGTTACAACTGATTAAAAATTCAAATAATATAGAAATAATACAATTCAAATATCAGTTACATAAATATCTTGGGATATTTTGCAATATCTTGTGAAATCCGAATCTTCGGGTGAAAAATGTGTCGTACATCTAGTAGGTCTACCTTCGAGCAGCAGCATATAACAACACTAGTCTTCTCCTATCATGTAGGTTACTTGTACTTCTTTAGATTAGAACCCCATTGTTCTGATGTAGTTCTTTCGAGCAGTTACCCTGTCCTTGACCAACTCTCTGCAGTAATTTTTGATTACCGTCACATGTCCTCTTCAAATTACACATCATCATGTCCAAATTTGGGTTAAACAATTATTGTTGGGTTTACTTGAATGATTAACAGCTTTGGCCAGCTATACTTTTTTACCTTGTTCCATATTTGGAGCCTTTCCTTCATTTTTTATGGCTTCTTCTAACTTGATATACTTATATGCTTGGCCTAAAAACTCCTGGGTAGTTTCAACTCCACTCTTTTGCAGGCTACTCTAGAGTGGGGATCGTCTTTGCACTCTTGCTGTTATGGCCATCATCTTCCCTACGTCTCCCACAGTTTTGGCTCTAGCAGCTACTCTCATAAATCTTTGAATGTATTCCTTTAAAGGCTCATCTTCTTTTTTCCTTATGTCCACCAGTTTATTAGCTTCCATGGGATGTATGCGAACAACATCGAATTGTCCATAAATTTTTTTAACGAACATCTCCCAGGAAGTAATGCTGGCCGGCTGAAATTTGAAGTACCAATCCTGAGCAACATCAGATAAAGTTGCCAGAAAGATTTAGCATCATGTGTCCTTGGATAACTTTTGAATATCCATCTACATCTCAAACTTATTAACATGAGATACCGATTCTTATTTTCTAGTATAGTTAGGCAGAACATGCATTTTGAACTTGCTTGGGATTTCTGCTAGTGCAATTCTACTAATGAACAAAGTGCCTTTTCTGCTGTTGTACGACCTAGTTCAGTGCATCAATTTGAGCCTGAACAGGGGCTTGAATTATAGGAGCAACAACATGAATGTGTTTGTCGTGTCTTTCTCTTCGATCGTTCAAAACATTCCTCAGATCATCTTCTCTACATCTCTGCTCTGACCTTCCTAAACTATCAACGTTTAGGTCCCATCCTTGTTTGTCAATTTCCTTCTGTTACATAATCATCGTCTCAGCCACATTCTCCTAGTTAGCCTTTAGAGCAGCTAACTCATCTTGCAACATATCCATGGCTGCTCGTAGAGTTTCTACATCTATCTCTTTGTTGTCTTCCTCTAATTTCACTTGAGGCTCCTCTTCAGCTACTTCTGGGGGAGGAGGTGGACTTTGAGGGTTTTCAGATGTTTGACCTGCTTTTTGACCTTGAGTCTTCTTAGATTTGGGAGCCATAGTTACTTAGTTAACTTTTTACCACTGATCTCCTTGAGTTCGGCACTCAATGAAAGCATTAAAATGTTGACCCACAATTTATCCAACGACACTGAGTCAATAAAACGATATAAAATGAGAACTGAACTTGAAAATAAATAACGACACAAGGAGTTTTACATGGGTTCAAACTTAGATTGGTAACAACCTACATCGACTTTAGTACCTTTATTTATGTAGAATGCTCAAAACCCCCGATCAGATGAATTTGATCAATTGAGTTTCGTGAGTATGAGAGAATACAAAAAATGTGTATAAAAGCACTTAGAACTATATATGAATCCTTAAAATTGTAAGAATTAAAGCGTAAGAAATAATGATTCACGAAGAATTATATTTATAGGCTTAGGAATGTACATGAATGGGTCGTGGGCCTTACATAATTTACATAATAAATAATAATAAAATATCTTGTCTTAACTAATATTGAACATTCTTCGCATTTTATCCGTGCAACTTTGGTCGAGTGCACCGACCAGCCTGGTTAACCATTTATCCAGAATGCATTTTAGTCAAGCCAACAAGAAGAAACAACTATTATGGTCTAGTCGAGGGTCGAAGAGATATTCATTAGTTAGGCTATTGTTTCACCGCCATGTGTCAGGTCCTTGTGCCATGTCATCATGCTAATATTGAAGGAAATATATATTTATAAATTTATATATATACTTAATAATAATAATAATATATTAAAAATAATTTTAAATTAAAATAAAATATAAAGGGGGCGAGTTCGGAACGGAGGTCATGCCCCCCGCCCTGCCCCATTCCCCATTAAGAACCTCAATACGTGCTGGTTCGTGGGTGGGTTGGGATAAATTCACATCCCTAAAGCATACCTAATTTATCAGACATTGGTTTCCTCAATCTATCGCGGAATATGAGACCATTGAAAGATAAGAGCAAGCCTCTTTTTTCGAAAATTATTCTCTTTTTTTTAAGTTTCTTGATCAAATTGAACGATTTAAATTGTTTTTTTTTTCCTTTTCCTTTATCTTTTAAGAAAATACAGAAATAAAATGCAAGCATTCCTAGCTAAATGAACCCCTTGAAACCTAACTGGTTGGTTAATGAAATGTGGAAAAATACTACCGTAGAGAGGTGGAGACTAAACTAGCAGCCCCACCTTACCCAGCAGCCCCACCTTACCCTTGTTTCTTGAAAAATTCTTGAATGCTTCTAACCACAACCAGGCCACATTCTTCTCCTTTTTGCTAGCTACAATTGGACAACTACGTTACCGAACAATGAAAGTGCCACGTCAACCGTTGGGACCCACATGGCCGCCTCTTCCACCTCTCGTACAAAACTATAGACGTGGATTCACACTGCACCACCGCACTCAATCAATCTACTAACTAGAGGTACTAAAAACTATTCAGATTTCCCAAAATGCCCCCTCACCGAGATTCTTGGAATCCCTAGCTTCATAAAATACTTAAAATTTTCTCTATTCATTAGAAATAGTCTTTCTTATCCACCGATGGCTACTGCGGCGCGTGCGACTCGCTGTGAACTGAGGACGACCCCGAAGTTGACACCGGGTCCAAGGTCGGAACCAGTCGATGTTCCAGCGAGGATCTCGGTCTCGAAACCTCCTCCGGCGATGGATTCGGACAACGCGAAGATTGTTTTACAGCCTCGGCTTTGCACTCTGAGGTCGTACGGATCTGATCCGATTGGGGTGGTGATGAAGACTCGGTCGGAGGTCGGCGATAAGGTTTCGCCGTTCTTTGCGACCTTATCGGAGTACATCGAGAGCTCTAAGAAGAGTCAAGACTTTGAGATCATCTCTGGTAGACTAGCTATGGTGAGTGACATCTTTCCGAACAAACAAAATAGAAAAGAATTATAGTAATCTTTTGGTCTCTAATTCGTGTAGTTAATAGTTTTTAGTTCAAGGAGATTCTTAGGTTGTAATTTGCAGACAGAATCGTATTAATTAGTTTAGTTTGATCTATACGATGAAGAAAAAAAAATCAAAAGCTTCCAATAAACATATAATATATTCATTTAAAAAAAAATTAAATGTATGATATATTATTTTTCTTTGACAAATTTCTTAAATTAAATTTCGTTTTTTAAAAAAAAAAATAGAAATAGTAGAGAATTGCTTCTGTAGGACCCCTTTGATTCTTGTACTTGCAAATTTAAAACACTTTTTCATGATTCATTAACGTCCTAATAATTATAGAGAAATAGAAAAGAAGAATAGAATAGAAATAATTGTAATTATAATTAGCATTGATATATTGTTGCAGATAGTATTTGCAGTAACTGTAGGCACAGAAGTGGTGACAGGAAATTCATTGTTTAGAAAAGTGGATGTGGTAGGCATAGAGGAAGCAGCAGGGGTTTGCTTGGCAGCCGTAGCATTCGCAGCTAGTTTCGCGTGGTTTTCCAGCGCCCGAAACAAGGTCGGCCAGATGTTCAGTCTCACTTGCAACACCTTCTTTGATACTCTCATTGACCAAATCATCGATGGCTTGTTCTACGACCAAGTCGACTTCAACGACTGGTCCGATGACATATAGAACACATGATATAAATACTTTTCTTTACACAGAAACTATTAAGGACACTTCTCCACCAAAAACGTGTATACTTAATATATATATACAATATAGGTCCCATATAGTGATCATCATATATATATGGTCGTAAATCATATCACTATTGAATTTTAATCGTCTGTGTTTCGTTTATCAACTTAATTATGAGGGTTAGGATTAGAAAGAAACTTAACTGTGATGGGAAGGGATTACATATGTTATATATTATTGAGATATATTGTATCCTTATTTATAAAATATATATTAGATATATTTATAGAAGTGCATCGCACTTATTTTTCACTGTCACCTGACTTGCATTCGCATTTCTCAATTTTTAATAATTGAAGTTAACTCAACTATTTATTTATATTTTTATAACATAATAAGGAATTAAATTAGTGGAATGAGATTGTATGATAGAATACAAGAAAATATATACTCGAAGGGCTATCTTCATATTTTGATATAACGATTGATTACCATTGTTATCACAACAAAATGTCAAATTAGTTGCATAAAAAAAGAAGAAGAAAGGGTCGTTAAATGGATATAAGATTTAACGGTCCACAACCAAATAACAATGAGAAAATAGAGGACAAATTTGCTGACGCGTTGTTCAACGAATTTTACGAAAATGAAAAGGCAAAATATCAATGAGAAACTTGAGCAAACAACAAATTTGCTGATGCATTGTTCATTTAGCTAGATATTTACAAAAATTAGTTGGTCGCAACTGCAATATAAATATATATATATATATATAAAAAGTTTAATGATCATTTTGTATTTTTATAATTAAAAAAATTATAATCTTAAGTTTTAAATACATGAGTTATAAAATATAATCATGTCTTATATAGAAATTTTAAGATATTTTACAATTAGTAATAGATAAACTTAAATTTAAAAATTAGAAAAAATAATTATTAATTATGTAGACAATAAAAATAATTAAGGGATTATACCACTTATTACCCTCTTGTTTACTTTAGTAGCAGCTTAGCTTATATCACTCTCATTTAATAAATACCGAAATTCTATTATGTATTTGATAAATCAATAAAAAATGATCTAGCTCATGTAATGTTTCTTTAGTCTTTTATTAAGCTGACGTTGATTTGTGGGGAGTGATATTCCTATTGATTTATTGTCCTTTCTCTTGGACGATGATTTGATTTAATGAAAGTTTGCTAATTATTTATTAAAAAATTTATCGATTGAATAAAATTTATTTTCAATATTTCCAAAATATACAGTATTATAATTTTCTAAAAATTAACAGCTAAGTTTATAAATAACATGTGTTAAAATACTTTAATTGATTAAAAAGCTAAAATTCTAAGGCACCAATACTTTTTTTTTCTTCTTAGGTTTTCATTTAATGAATAATAATGTTTATTTTAAAAATACTTTTAATTAATTAAAAATAAAAAATTCAAAGAATTCAATAATTTTATTTATTTGTTCTTCTTAGGTTTTCAATTAATGAAATAATGATGATAATTTTTTTTTAAAAAAGTTACTTTTAAATAATTAAATATTAAAAAAATAAAACATCAATAATTTTATTTTATTTTTCTTCTTAGGCTTCCAATTAGTGACATAATAATATATATTTTTTAATTTTAGGTTTTAAATAAACTAAAAGTGTTTAAATATTTTATTCTTAAATTTGAATTTTAACATTTAGAAAATTAATATTAAAATTAGGATTTTTTTTCTTCAATATATTAGATCAGTAAATTTGCAGGAAAAATCAGTAAGTGGTTTATAAGGTTACACTTAAGTTACTAAGTAGTTTTTTTAGCAGCAAAGGTCAGTAAGTAGTCAATAATACACCAAAAAACTTATAGTCTACTGCTTTTATTACCCGCATTAAAATTATGTTGTAGGAAATTATAATTAATTAAAACAAAAATATTATTGCTTAATACTATTAAGTAATGGGAAATTTGAACGTTTATGCTTAATGAGGGGTATTAAGTCAAAAATATACTAGACTCTTTAATCATTTCAAAATAATGCCAAAAATTTTGACAGTACCCAAAATGCCCCTACCACAAAAATCCCCCCCCCCCCCGCTTTTGATTCTTCTTTCTCTCTCTCCACTTTCTCACTCTCACTGTCTCGGTTCATCTCTCCCCTGCCCGAAACCCATCGAACCCGATCGGAGCAGCCCGTCTCGTCGCCGTCGAACCACTATGCCTCCGTCGACCTCCGCCCATTTCTCTGTCGAACCCCCGTGCCATAAAAACCAAAGGGACGCATCTACCTTTCTCCATTAACCGAAGGGTTGAAGCTTCCATTAAAACTGAAGGGTCCGTCTCTCGTCTCCGTCGACTTCGACCAAAAACCATGAGATACAAGTGTACAAAAGTAAGTTCTTGACATATTTTTTATTTGATTTGTTAGTGTTAAAGTATAGGATTTTTTGTGTATTTTTTTTTTTTTTTGGTTTTGTGTACGAATTGTTGTTTGTGGTTGGGATTTTTGTATGGAATGTAGTGGGAATCGTAGAATGAATGCTTGGCATTTTTCTGGGTTTCATGAGATTTCTCGATAGGGGTTCGATGCTGGTTCAATGGGTGATTGGTTTAGCCTTTAAGGGGTCCAGGTGCATGCTCGATGGCGATTCGATGCATTCTTGATGTTGGTTCGAAGGGGTGGCATTAAGGGGTTCCAGATGCATGGTTGATGGGGTTCGATGTATACTCGATTTGGGTTCGATGGGGTAGGAATTTAGGGGTTCCAAGAGCGGGTTCGATGGTGATTCGATGCATGATCGAGGTTGGTTCGATAGGGTGGGCCTTCGGGATTCCAGGTGCATGGTCGGTAGGGTTCGATGCATTCTTGATATAGGGTCGACTAGCTAGGTATTTAGGGGGTTCGATGCATACTTGATGAGTCTTCAATGGGGGTGTAGTATGGGTTCGATAGGGTAGGCCATCTGGGGTACAAGATAATGTTGTAGTGGTTCGATGGATATTGTAGGCTAGTTCGATGGGTACTCGATTGGGGTTCGATGGTTGCATGTATGTTTATTGATGGATTTTTCATGTAATTCTGTTTAGCTGTGTTATATATATTTTTTGCAGATGTCGAAGTTTCTTTTTCCCTTGATAGATCACTTTCCCAGTCGAGTCACATATAGGGGTAGTGGTTACTTTAAAACAATCAAGGACAAGTTTGAGGAGCTCGGGTTGATAGAAAAGGTGAAGGAATCCCCTTTCAAACAGGTTTTCGTGGCTGAAAAGTTGGACTTCTTTGCATCTCTCATACATTAATTAATGTTGTGCAAGATCTAGCGCAACAAAGAGGATGAGTTGCATTTCCATTTGGGATCTAGACCCTATAAATTTGGCAGAGGCGAGTTTGCTTTGGTTACAGGGTTGAGCTTCAGTGCTGGGCCATCTGAGACTGATTTGAAGAATCACCTGACTAGTGACCGCTTAATCAAGGAGTACTTTAATGATGAATTAATGGTGAAGATAATGCATTCGGAGGCTGCTTTAAAATATTGCAATGTAGTTGAAGATGCCTACAAGTTGGGCCAATGTTTCTTTGTTGAGGGAGTTTTACTTGCACGAGAGGGCAAGTTAAATGTTTGGATAGATTCGCTGAAGATGGTGGAGGACACTGAGTACTTCTTTACTTACCCATGGGGGAAGGTGTCTTTTAACAGGCTCATGGATGCATGTCAAAAAGACATGCATCATCAGAAGAGGAACTATGAGAAGAAGAAGGAAGTTAAGGGGAAACAGAAAGAAGAAAAATACAGTTTGTATGGTTATGTCCCTGCATTGCAGTATTGGGCATATGAGGCCATCCAACAGTTTGCACATGAGTATGATATTAACCATGGAAACCAAATTCTGAGGATGCTCAGTTGGTCGAGCAATAAGGAGCGTCCTATTTCGAAGGTCGACCTTACACCTGTTAGGAACAAGTTTTCTAATACGCAGCGAAATTGTGTGATGTAATGATTCAACTCAAAGCAGGTAGTCATAACATTCAAGGATATAACTTAGCAATACAAAATGATTACGACATTTCTTGCCACAATTTTTTAGTTAGCAGAACTATAAATACAAAAGAGAACTCTAACTACGTGTGGGGTTCTACATGCACGTGCTACAACTATTCAAAAGTTCTACAACCTAGTAGGTTTGCAAAGTCTTTACAAAAGTATCAACAAGACTATCACAGCAAAACCTAATCTATCATATGCATCAACATATCCAACTCTATGTCGGAATCCTCGTCTGGCTGCTTGGGATCCTCCTCTGGATCTACTGCCCTGCCTCGAGGTATGCTATCAACCATGGAGATAGGGCAATCCATGGCCCAAATGCTAGCTCAATCTGCATACAGAATTCATCCCACTTGTCGCGAACCAGTCACCAACGTCTGTGATGAAACCATATCTGTGTCGAGCCTCTCAGACAAGTGTTGGCATATCGCACTCTCCGTCACTCAGGTGTGTTGGCCTTATCAAAGACTTCTGTCATGTAATGCATCCATTGCCAAATGACACGTCGATGCCGTTGATCGTACCCTAAGCGTCGAGGATTCCCGTTGTTAAAGAGTCTATAGTAATCGATCCTAGGTGTAGAGATCATAGGTAGGCTTTTTATCACAAGGTCGCCTATCTCAGGTATATCGGCCATAACCCACAATTTATAAAATCAAGGTAAATAAAATAAAGCGAAGGAAACAAATATGAAAAAACAGTACTTACAGTGAATGTCGGTCTATCTTGCAGAATGTACATGTGGGTTTGTCTATAGAATCAACTCAACTCGAGCTCTGATACCACTTGTAATGACCCTCAAAACATATAAGACTAAAACATGTGAAATTCTAAACTTTTACTTTAAATCATTGTACCAAAAATCCAAAAAAAAACTTTTAAAAAGGTCGTGTGCGCACACTTTTAGTTTAGTAAACAGAAATACAATTACTCTTCCACAGAGTTATAACAAAACAATTATCCCAAAAGAAATAACAAACTTCCAGCTTTTTCTTTTCAAAATTGTGATCCATCAAAAACCTCCCCAAGTCAGGCCATATGTACATATTCGCAAGCAGACTCCGGCGCTCACTGCTCCACTTTGCTTTAGCACGTTGTAATGACCCAACTATTTCTAAGACCTTGGACCATTAAAACTTCTAGGTACATAGCTACTAATTTAAATAAAACATACATAAGAAATAATTATAACTTTATTAAAACACTAAAATAACTATTGTATCAATAACATAAAATGTGATAGAGTATGGGATCCCATTGTTAAAAAAAACATAACTTTAAATACTAATTTGGGGAATTACATTAAGAAAACATAATTTAAAAGACTAAAAATAAATAATGTTGTCCTCGATCGACACGCAGTCCATTCATCCTCAACACACAAGCCAAGCTACCAATAATCCTTCCGCCTCCATATCTATTTTCCTGCATCACACTAAAAATAAAGGAGTGAGCCTAATGCCCAGCAAGGAAAATCTACTAACAAGCATATAACATAAATAATAAACATAAGACTATATCATAAACATATACTATAAAACATATATCACAACTTTAACCCATGTACATGGTAATCTTGGGGTTTGCTATCTAAGCAACTATAAGCCCCAAGCAACATAAAAACATTGGGGTTTGCTAGCTAAGCAACTATAAGCCTCAAAATACATTGAGGTTTGCTAGCTAAGCAACTATAAGCCCCAAGGACTACAAGACATATTCATATATATATATATCATAACATAACATATCATATCATATCATATCATATCATAACATAACATATTATAATATAAACATATCATAACATATAAGCATATAAAAACTATCCTATTTTCCTTACCAAAAGCCGGGATATTTGGGAACAAGAACGAGATTTAGAAACTCCTATAAACCAACAGTAGAAAAGGGTGAGAATCTTGAAGAATAAAGATGAATGTGGGAACTAAACTATCAAGAAGAAACTTACCAAGAAAGACCTTAAGTTTCAAGAACTTAAATACATATTTCAGAATCAATAACAAGAGTTAGGATCTGAATAAAAGGAACTAAAGAATTATAAAGAACTGGACTTAAGGAATAGGAATACCTTGGTTGACCTTATGAATTGGTCTATACCTCAATACCAAAATCACACTAAACCTCACTTCCCAAGTGTTTATAAAAGCTTAGATTGATAAAGCTTTAACCCAAAACTCAAGTGTATCTCTCTATAGTAACACTAGCACCTTGGAGGCTCTGATCAAATGCTTGAAGAATGAAGAAAATGGTTGAGCACTACGTCCTATTTATAGATTTCAATGAGTGAAACTAACCCCTTTTAATTTGAATAAATAAATTATTTTAAAATGAAAAATATTTGAATTTTTGTTCAACTGACGCCTAGAACTCGGTCAAAATCGTTCAAAGGCAGGTCTAAGTGATTAAGGATATTTTTAAAATCCAAAAAGTCAAACTTTAAAAAATATACCCATGGAGCCGATATATCGCCCACCCTAGGCGATATATCGCCTCCCCCAGTATTCCCGAGGTTTGTTTGATCGTTTGTGCAAAGTCGACGTGTTTTTCGTATCTTTTGTTAGGCGATATATCGACCCCTATGCTGCGATATATCGGCATACGTGAATATATTAAACACGTAATTGCACTTTTTCAACATAATTTGAATTGGATAACAGCTTTGACTGAGTCATAATACGATCCTAATAGTTTCTTGAAGGTTCTAGAGCTTCTAGATCTTTCTTTTATTAAAACTATCCATCAAAAATACTTAATTCCTTAATAATCATGATTATGACAAGTGTCATGCTCTTATTGGCTCTATCTAAACTATAGGTTATGATAAATATATATCTATGAACAGCAATATTAATCAAACCTATGTTATAATTAATATTCTTAAACTATAGGTTAAACTTATAAAATCCATAACTGTTGCTATGAGTTTCCAACTAAGTCCCGACTCAAACCAAAATCCACGGTAACTATCATACTACTAACTAATACTAACTACTACTATCTAGCTAGTTAAGTAAATATTCTGGAACACTACACACGTACCTACAACATGAAACAACTAGGTAAGCGAAAAACGCTTAGTAAGAATAGCCTTGCACAAAAATATACTAAACTTAGGAACGGATTGACCTAAGGTAGTTATCGCTACCAGTCATTAGGGTATTTGATAAATTCCAACCCTATCATACAATTCTCAAATAATAGCCATAACAAAAATCAAGCACATTGGTTGCACCCAACAACCAATTTTCATAATATCATAACAACCTGCATTCAAAAAATTCCCAGAACATCCAAAGTAGATACCCATATCCGAACAATAACTTTGGTTATTTCTAACAACCAAGTTCACACTTAAAACAATAACCTGCACTCAAAAAATTCCCATAACATGCAATATATCACTCATATCGTAATATCCCGCTCTTAGAAGATTCTCAGAATATTCAAGATATATTTAACACACATCATGACTAAGCAATTAAATCATCAGCAAGGGATATGGGCCTCAACCCGGTTCCAGCATTTATGTCCTGGCTCCAACCCGAATTATATTACCATTGTCCTAGCTCCAATCAGGAATATATTTTTACCATGTCCTTGATCTAACCCAGACTATATTACCATTGTCCTAGCTCAAACTCGGACTATATTACCATTGTCCTGGCTCCAACCCGAACCTACTTACCATTTAGCCACAGAATGCTAAGGCATTGCAAGAGTAGGCATTAAGCATACCCTGGTCTTAATGACTCAAAGAAAACTAGTGTAATCTACTACTACAAGCACACACTAGTATATTCAGGTTGTAGCCAAGAAAGAGAAAAGCTAACTTAGGAGACCTTAGCTCCCAGCTAGATTTTTAACACCGCTATTTGTTTTCCTTTTTCACGATTACTATAATTAATACAGTGTACTTAGATTAAACTATTGCATACTCTTATAGCTAATATTCTATGATAGTTACAAGTAATATAGTTGTCTTGGAGACTCTTTACTATAGCCTCTTATACACCTTACAGTGTATAAGGTCAGATTTCGTTTCAATCTTTACAATAACATGAGAAAAAAATCAGCATCAGCGCAACACGCTCTCCGTGCCGTGCATCTTAGTATTCTTTAACTAAAGAACTCTCTTATCGGATAACTCGTATTTTGGTTTTAGGAAAGGGAGTTTTACTCAACTCATAACTTTATAAAAATACCAACTTGTCGTCCTCTTACGAAAGTTTACCGTTTTTTATCATTTACCAAAATACCACTTTTTGACCAATTACAAATAATATCCAACAATGTATTCCCGTCCTCTTAAAGGTTCTACAAAACCCCAAACTCCCATTTTTACCATTTTTATCCATAAGCTAGGATCTCATTTTATGTTATTTTTTAAAAGAAGGGCAATTGAACCCTTAAATTATAAAATGGTAAAAAATAACTTTTAAATTAACTCTAGTTGATTTGGGATTGGTTAAATCTTCAAATCCTTAGTTATCTTTGCAAAGGATTATTTCTTCTTATTTCAAAAACTTTACTTTCACTATTTAATTTAGAGTGGTAAAGTCTCATTTTTTTTAACTTTTTCCTTAAGTTGAATTTTTGGAAAAAACCCTTAAACTATCATTCACATATTTTGTGTCATAAGGATGGGAACTAGGCGAAAGCCTTGCATAAAAACTTGTTTTAGGTTTAGAAAACTAACCTCCCAAAAATCACTTTTCGTTAAGATTCAAAATTGCTACCTTTCAGTTTTTAAGGAAACTTAGAAAAATCATTTCCCTTAAACCGTGAAACATTTTTCTCTAAACTTTTACAGAAGTCTTTATACAAATCTTAAATAATTTTCTTCAAATTTTCATAATTTTTGGGATGGAAAAACCCATTCAAATTTTTAAAGCGATCTGGGCAGTGCTTGCTGCCCAGAAGTTTTTCCCAGATTTTATGGTAACTTTGAAAATTTATTTCTCTTACACTGTAGCCCAGTTCTTTCTGAAATTTTACAAGGATCTTTATACATGTCTAACTTAGCTTCTTCAAAATTTCATACTTTGTGGAATAACAAAACTCATCAAAATGTTTAAAGCATCTGGCCAGTGCTTGCTGCCCAGAAGTTTTGTTTCCAGATTCTGGGGGAAACTTTGAAAAATCATATCTCTTACACCTTAACATATTTTCCACTAAAATTTTACAGTGACCCTTATACATGTTTAAACTAATATCCTATCAAATTTCTTAGATTTTTTATTAGTAAAACTCGTTTACAAGTCAAAACAATCTGGGCAGTGCATGCTGCCCTGAAATTTTCCAGATTTACATCACAATGCCAAAACGTTCATAACTTGGGTTTAAAAATATATTTTTATGATTTTATAAAGCCTATTGTTGACTGCGTTTTTAGCCAACGACGTGAGAACGTCAAATACTACAAGCCTTCAAGAGAAATAAAAACGACACAGACGGTTTAAACAAGAAAAGTAAATAACACAGGAGATTTTTATAGTGGTTCAGCCCCGATTGTCGGTAATAGCCTAATCCACTTAGAGTTGTGATTTATAGATCTATACTCAAGATCAGATGGACTGAGCCAACTGAGTTTCTTCAGTACAGATTGTGAAAATACAAGAGTTCTCTCAAATATCAGCACTTTTTCTCTCTAGAATACACAGACCCAATTTTCTCTCTCTAGAATGAAGAAGCAGAAGAACCCCCCCTCTCATCCCATAAGCTCTCTATTTATAGGCCTGGGATCCTCAACTGATATCCCCTTATGATAGGGATATTTTATTATTCATCTTATATTTATATTACAATAAATGTTTAAAATACAACTGATTCCTCAATTTGAGTGAGAAATGAGAGATTCCCGGGTGCCTAGACCAATTCTTGTTAGAGTCATTCCGGGGATTTTGACGTAGTCTCACATGCATGTTGGTTACTCCTTCAAGCTTTACTTGGACCAAGGTGATATATGCATGCTTGGCTCTCCTCGGACCAAGGTGGTCCTAGCTAACACCCTTGCTTCTCACCTCGGACAAGTCCGAGCATACCTTCTTCAATCAAGGTCCGATCGGACCTTGTGGCCTTCTCCTCGGACCAAGGTGGTCCGAGGCATCCTCCTCTTGCCTTTTCCTTGGACTAAGGTGGTCCAAGGCATCTTCCTTGACATCTCACCTTGGACAAGCCTGAGGCACTCCCCTTTAGCATCTCCCAACTATGTCCGATCGGACATTGTGTAGGCTCTCCTTGGAAAAATCTAAGTCTCCATTCTTGGCTTGCATGGGACTCCTCCTCCTTAGCTACTTACCTTGGACACGTTCGAGCCAACACTTAGGAAACCTTGGGAGGCTTCCCTCAAACACACCCTTGGGGTCTCCTAGGACCACATCCTCCTTGGGGTCTCCTAGGACCACTTTCTCCTTGGGGTCTCCTAAGATCACTTTCTTGAGTTCTCCTCGGACCTCATCCTTGGGTTCTCCTAGGATCACTCTCTTGGGGTATCCTAGGACCACATCCTCCTTGGGGTCTCCTAGGACCACTTCCCTTAGCTCTCCTAGAATGCATTCTCCTTAGCCTCCTAGGATGCATTCTCCTATTTTTTGGGTATAACACCTATCATCAAGTACTCAGAAATAACTATGAAAATAAACTAATATTTTTCACAAAAAAAGGTAGTGGAGGGCGATCTGACCCGTTGGAATCCAGACCACGAAATTTTTGCAGCATGCATTTTCACACACACTCAACAACAACAACAGGCCTTCTAGCATAAACCCTAGCCACATGCATGCATGCAAATCATCAAACCACACAAAAATATCAACCTTAAGCATAAAATAAGCTCAAAAAATATTGAAATACCCTATGCAACCAAATCTACAAGAATCACCACAAAACATAAAGAGCTCAACCATAGATTCTACATTTCGAAGCCCTAGTTTGGAGATGTGTTACTTAGCTCTTCAAAACCTTTCCTTGGTGCTCTAAACTCTCAAAACCAAGCCCTTGCTACTTAGCTTTAAGAAAAGTATTAGGGTAGAAAGAAACTTAGATGAGGGACAAAATATGCAAACTACCAAGATCTCTTACATTGCTTGTTACTTAATCACCAAAGTGCTAAATCCTTGAGTATGACTAGTACATGCTTCTCTTGAACCCTAGAACACAAGATCAATGTCATGCATGTCTATTAGATCACATGCATGCATAATAAACCTTTAGTGTTTCGGGTTTGAAGAGGAATAGAGAAGAAAAGATGAAGGGGGTTTTCGAAACTTACTGTTCACCAATGTTCCCATGAGCTTCTCCCTTCTTCAATGGGGAAATGAGTGTGCTTAGCTTAAGGAGAGAAAGAATTGAAGAAATGGAGGATATATAGGGAGAGTGTTTCAGTTTTGGAGAGAGAGAGTGTGTGTTTCTTGATAGAAAAGAAACTTTGTGAGAGAAATTATTAGGTTTTGGCTTGTGGAATAAGGTAAGAGGCTTTTTCCCATTCTTTAGCTTGTGGGGTAAGTTACCTAGCTTATGAGAGCCCTAGGGTCTACCCCTAGCCTTGTTGCCCACCTCTCTCTCTCTCTCTCTCTCTCTCTCTCTCTCTCTCTCTCTTTTCCCTTGGAAATTACTTTTATGTCCTTGCTTATTTTACCTCACATATAAGGAATTCAAGGGCCCTTTGGGAATTTTACTTATCTAAAATTCCCTAAAATTTTACCCTATAAATTTAAAATATCTCCAAGCTTAATTAATTAAATGTGACCCAAAAATAAAATTTGTCACATATCACATAATTTTGGTAATTTTATCAAATTGACCAAAATTCCCTTAGAGGCCCAAGCAAGAAATTTTCATTCTTAAGCCCGGTTAATTGGAATTCAAACCTTAATCAATTTTTCTTAAACTTATTGGCTTGACTATAAACTCTCAGTTTCCATACAAAATTAATATTTTTATGCCATATTATTTCCTATTTTATTTAATCCGAGATTTTTCTCCCATTAGGGTTTATCCCTTGGTCTGAGACCAATATTTCTTTGCATAAAGCTAGATACTTTACCGGATCATTACAGCAGCTATAAAAATTCACAATTCATCACAAATTCATATAATATCATTTATCAAAATAATATTTCACATAATTCTTCACCAGCTCCAACTGGCTACTAATGGGTGTTCAAAATAAGGGATGTTATAGATTGATAATTGGCAGATATACCTATGTGAACAATGAAATACAGAAAGAAGATATTGTAGGAATGGTTGAGAGTCCTACTATTTTAGCATGGATAGGTTAAGATATGAGAGTCAGATGAGTGATCTGGTGGATGCTGGTGTCAAGGAGGAGATTCTAGATGTGTCTTATACCACCCATTATGATTGTTGTATCCAGGAAGTTTGAATGGGTGTTAAGACCTAAAATTTTTATATTGGGAGGTGCACTGCCTAATCTTTAAGTAAGTGAGAGATGATGATTAGAAGCCAGAAAGGCTATTATGACTCTAGGGTATCCTGGAGTTAGTATGGAAGGTTATAGTTATGGACCGTAAGGGTGGAAAACCTCAGATTGCTGGTAAGATGAGTGAGTGTGAGAATTTATGACACAACAGATTAGGTTAGCACACTTTGGTTTGTGTGAACGAGTTATCACAAGAATGAGTACATGCAAAAGGAGATCATACGTTTTCGTTGGACACCGAAGTCGGTAGAGTCGTATTAAGATCCTTTATTTATTTTTTATCGTATTCTTGAAAGGTTCATAAAGGGCGATGAGTATAAGATTGGGATTTGGAATTATTGTTTACCTTCAGACAGACTGACAACCTGAAGGAACAACTTAGACTCTAAGTATTTTACTTCAAATATGTAAATTTTTGGGACATTGAGGTAAGTATGGTCCCTTGATTAGATTGACACGGTGATGAATGTCGGTCGATGGTCAGAGAGACTCTGCATAAGATATTGTGAGAAAAGAAGTGAGAATTACGTATTCTAGGAAATGGAAGGAGGGACAAGAAGTATTATGGCTCAGAATTGGTTCGGAGGACCAATGAAATTATTAAAGATTGTTAGGGCAGGAGAATCTACTTTATTGAAAATACATAAGGGTTCAAAAATTTAAATATGGGAACGTGGAGTTCCAGGATTGGAGACCCCATACTTCTCCAAGTATTGTGGACTAAAAATGATAAGATAGTTTGGGAAAGAAATAGGAGTTTTGACTCTAAATTGATAGACTTGTGAGATCCTAACAACGATTAGGCCAGGGGCCTACAGATTAGCCTTACCCCAGCATGGGTAGAGGCTCATAAGATGTTACTGGTTCCAATGTTAAGAAAAGAGGTGTCGAGTACCACCCCTGTTGGGTGAAGTGACCCTAGAATTTCAGTGGAACTTATTGTGTAAGGAAAAGCTAGCAGGAAATCTTGGATAAAAAAGATAGTCTTAAAGAATAAGACTGTCACTCTAGTAAGGGTGTTACAAAGAGATAGCAAGGTAAAGGACTTGACCTTGACGTTATAGTCATATTCGTGGGATTAGTATTGCGAGACGTTTGAATAAATTTTGAGGACGAATTTTGGATAAGGATGGGATAGTTGTAACGTCCCGAATTTGTTATTAAGGCTGAGTGCATTGATTACTGTGCCTGGAGGGCATAGTCGATTTATAGATGGAGTTAATGGAATATATGTATGATTATGCAGTATAAATAATTTATTTGGTAATGTGAATATTTATGCATGTTTATGTGTATTAAATATGCACGCGGGCCCGTTCTTGTAAACAAGGGCATATTCGTAATCTTTGACCCGTTGAGGGTATATTTGTAATATATATGCTTTATGAGTGAGACCACAATATTGTGGAGATATATTTGAGATGTGTGGTCCAAGGCGATCCTATTGAGTGGATTAGCGGAATAGTCACAACGGGGTTAAATACCCAGCTCGGGTGAGCCTAGGGGTATTTTGGTAACTTAGTGCATAGTTGGGATTTATTGGGTAACAGGTAGTTATTTGGGGATTATTTGGGTATGTCGGGATTAACTGGGGATTTATAGTGGAATTTGAGAAGTAGTGAGAAGCGGGATAAAAGATGGTGTTGCCCTTGGGGCCGTTAAAGGACTAAGTAAATGTTAGGGGCATTTTAGTCTTTTGTGTCAAGGAGGGATAGACTTAATCACTTAGAACCTCTTAGAATATGAGGAAGACTCAACAGAACTCCCTCTCTTTCTCCCTCACATTCTCTCTCTCTATTTTCCCCTTGCTTTGTTAGAACCATTGAATTTTAGAGGAATTAGCTATGAGTTGAAGGCTTGAGGCTGGGACTGGATTAGGTGCAGCTAGGAGGTCACATTTCACAACTGAGGTAAGTTTCAAACCTTGTTTTGATTAAGTTCTGGTCTAGTTCTTAGAGTGTTTTCAACTCAAGGTTTTGATTTTGAGCTGTGATGGAGTTTTGGCTTAGTTGTTGGTGTGGTTGTGTTGCCTTGGGTGTAGTATTGAGGCGTAGAGGTTCAATTACGGCTTTAGTTTATATTTGGGGTGAATTATAATGATTTTAGCTCTGGGAAAACGTAAGAAAAGTTCTGGAATTTCTGAGTTCACGGGGTCGCGCTGTGGCGTTGTTCTTGGAGCACCGCGGCCCACATGAACTCAGAGGCCTAAGGGGTTCGCTAAACTGCCTTAGCGTCGTGGCGCGTGTATAGCGAAATGAGGTCTCAGGCCCTCTGACTTGTAGAGGGTCGTGGCTCAAATAGAGAACATTGGCCAAAACAATTTTTTTTAGCTCGGGAACTCAAACCTAAGGGCTCGAGAAGGATTCTACTACTCGGTTTAGTAGAATTTGGGGTCCTGAGGGCTAGCATATTATTCCAAAGCTTATAATTGGTTTGGGGTTTGATGGTTATTCATTATCGTGTTGTGACTGGGTTATATTGCTAAGGCTCGGGATTAGGGATCGTGCTCGGGATTGCTTTTTATCAATCTGTAACCACTTTTTGGAATCCCGTGTATAAACTTAATATTTTTAATGAAAAATAATTACTTTTTTCACCAAACTTTTTAATACCTAACCTTGACTTAGTCTTTAATTATATATTTAAGTCCAAATGACTCGCTTAGCGAGTTAAGTACTATTTTAAACACGCAGTGTAGCAATCTTGGCTAACCAGGGCATTACAATAATATTACTATTTGAAAAATATCAATTATCTGGAAAGTAAATATGATACATGAATGCAACAATTAAAACACATAAATAAACATTTACTATTCCACGATAAAACTACCCCACAAATAAAGTGTCGTCTTAGGGTCGGTCAAGTTAAATTCAAATATTATAAGACAATCTTATCTTTATTATATAAAACTCAAAATAACTCTTTATTTTCTCTTATAAAAATAAAGTGCTGCTGGTTTGGCCAAGAGGCAATTATCCATTGCAAAAGCTTAACTGCATCTTTGTAAGTGTAACTCATTATTTCAAAATTCATGACTTAACTTAGAGAGTGTTGTCTTAGGGTCGGTCAAGCCTAAAATACATCACTCATTCCTGTCTTCATAAGAAGCCAACCTTGATATTAATATGTCTAGAAACCTTTCTTAGGGGGACGAAAACAAAGCCGCCTCGTGACCCTATTCATATATCATGGTGTTGTACTAATAATGGAGACCATAGGTCACATTGAGATGTTCACATTTTCCCACTTACTATTTTAGAAATAATGTATTTTATTAAACTAATCAATTAATTCCAAATTAATTACTAGTTTATTAATAACGTTATGAATGTAATTATTTATAAAATACATTTAATTATCAAAATAGCATATTTCTACAATTAATGTTATCAAGACAATTACCCATTACATTCATCTAACTTTACTAATATACTTTTTAAATAAAGTTGGTTATCTTAAAGGCCTATAATAACTAGTGTCTTTATTGTGGTGTGAGTTATCAAGTTTTAACTAATTTAATACTTAGTAGTTTACATGCAATTGATTTCTCCAAAGCAATTCACATAAACAATTAGGACAATCCTAAATAATCATGTTTCTTAAAGATGCATGATTATTGGAAATTGTGTGGTGTTTCATGAATGACATGTAATTAACTAATGCATGATCATGTTATCAATTAAACATTAATTAACATTTATTTAAATAAATACAATAAATAAATAAACAATAAATGATGAACTAAATACTATTGGGTATTTCTAAATTTACAACCTTTGGAAAAATAGAAATAAAATTACAAAATAGCCTTTAGGTTGTTTTCAAGACTCCAAGAATGCTTTTTCTCTCTTTTCGGCTTTCTTTCTAATCTTATGAATTTGTTAGGCCAAACTAATTAATTAGAAACTAACTTTCCAATTAGTTTATTTAATTTAAACTAACTTTTAATTAAATAACCATTTTGTCAGCTTTTATAAAGCGCCATATCCTATTACTTTGTAAAACGTCACATATCTCATAGATAAATAGAAAAATACCACTCAAAAGATAAATTCAGTGGGGCCTTGATAAAACATGCATGTTTGGGCCCAATAGTTTAAAATAAAAATAAAGTGTTCATATGCAATGTTTAAAGAAAATAAAAGAAAGTTTAAGTCACGCTCGCATATTTAAAAATAAAGTCCATAACATAGTTCTTTAAAACTCAGCGCTTATGTTGATCATTTATTCGTTCATAGGAAACCCCTCGCCATACACACCCAGACGTCGAAACTCCCCACATCACAGAGCGTGCCAGAGAGAAGCCCTATTTATTACCTGAAAGGGGGAAAGTAAGGGGGTGAGCTAAAGCCCATTAAGGAAGTACCACAAAATCAAAGATAAGACAAGAAAGACATGTATTAACATAATAGAACAATTCATAATATCATCATACTCATATCTCATAATCAAAAATGAAAACATAGTCATACATCACATTCATTCAACATAAGCATACTCTTTATGATCATGTCACCTCTGTTGTAACGCCCCAATAAATAGGTGACAGTCGCAACAGTCACAAAAGTGGGTACAACCCCCTCTTGCCATGTGACGATAGGGTCACTCGGGCTTAATTGATAAGAGAACCTTCCATAAGTTTGAACAGGATAGGTGTATGGTGAATAGTCACCAACATAACCTTCCTCATGACCTTAGAGTCATAACCTTGGAACAGCGTTCCCTAGCCATGTGACAAACAGTCACCGGGCCATATGCCCTGGCTCTAAATAACTAGTCTCAGACTAGCCAAGCGCTTATAAGTTCATCGACCTTAGGGTCGATCTAGCGTTAATACCCCATATGAGTCATTCTTGCTGATATCAATTAGATCTAATCTTCATTTGGCTCGGCGTTCATGACGCTATGCCATTTCTGACTCTTAGGTCAGTAAAACACGACCAGTGTTCAACCCATTGTGAACTTGACTAGTAAATCACAGCTTCACAGATGGATCTAACACCGTTGCTAATTCTGACTAGTAAGTCAGTGCCACACACAAGTAAGCCATGCCACCAGACATATATCACATATCCAATATCCATAAACAAGGTATTCAGCATGCTTACTTAACATGTACTAGTACAATTAGGACTATGCACGAACACAGAGGCTTAAGCTTTGAACAATATCATACTCAGTATATAAAGCATGTCCTAATCACATGTTTCTCATGCATCATATGCATTATATTTAACAATCCAACATGCACCAATAATAACCATGCATGTCACATATACACAGGGTGCAGTTTCCTTACCTCAGATTCGAGCTAGAACCATTATAAGAACGACCCTTGAGAACGATCAACCTTTAAGCCCCTTAGCGGTCACCTATTCATAACCAAATATAAAACCTCATCAAAATGAGTAATTAAATACTTCCAAACCCAACCCAAGCCTCCGGAACATAGAATCCCGCTCAACTAAGTAGTAGGATCGATCCTAGGCCCTTAGAGTTAAGTTTCCATCACAAAAACACACTTTTGGGCAATTTTTCCCTTAAGGGCCGCGGCCCTACATGGACCATGCCGCGGCCCGCCCCCCTGGCAGAGCCTCCTCCACCTTCTTTAAGCTAGGGCCGCGGCCCAACTTCGCACCAGCCACTTTTCTTCGTTTTTCCACTTTTAAAACATTCCAAAAACCCATCCAAACATCTCCAAATCATCAAATCAAAGTTCCCAAACTTCCCAATGGTCCAAAACCACCAAAACCTGAAGCTCAAACCAAACAAAAACTCAACAATTCACAAAGTCCAATTCTAAGCTTAAAGACTTTAGAAACTCAAAACTTCAAACTTAGATTACCTTTGATTGGGTTGTTTTCCGTCAAATCCTTCGGTTAAGAAGCTTCTAATCTTTCCTAGAATCGCTATGCCTCGATCCTCGCTTGATTCCGACTCCTAGAACTCGAAATTCCTTTAAGAAAGCTTCGAACGGTAAAATAGGCTATCGGGAAGGGAGAGAGAGATTTTCTAACGTACGTTCTTATCTGACAAGCTACTTCAAGCTTAAGTAACCTCAAATAAATCCTAAGGCTCGGGGTCCCGAAAACACCCCCAGGGACATTATAGTCAAAACTTCCAGAATTCCATCCTGATCTCAAATACTCCCAATTTATCATCAAATAAACATTTCTATTACCCCAAACTTGACCCCGTTATGACAAGACCGCTAACTCATAATCTAGGATCGTCTCATGCCGAATAGCTCGAATATATCTCCATAATAATAAGATCTCATTCACAAATTACAATATGCACCCAATTCACAAGTATGCCCTCAACAGGCCAAATTACCAAAATGCCCTTATGATTATAAATACACCCATATGCATGCATTTTATCATCATATAATAATATAATTCACATTAACACGCATATAGTCATTTAATAACATAATAAATCAATTATGGCCCTCCCGGCCTCCTAATCAAGGTCCTAAACCCTATTAGGAAATTTGGGGCATTACATCTGTTGTCCAAGTCACATCTTGAGATAACCAGTATAACTGGGCTGGTAAAACCTCCTCTATGAAGTAAACAGGATCTCATGTCCTTGAATAACCTTGGCGTGTCTACCCTCTGAGTTACGTCATATCCTTAGTAACTCCTTTGTTGCATTGCGTTTAGCACGCTAGCAACAATCAATTTTCATTCATCATACAAACACATGTAATCCATTTCACATCAAAACAAATGAAATACATGTTGCATCATACTTGTCATAACATTTCAAGATAGAATTATATTTTCCATATCACATGGTTTATCATCAAAACATAGCACATTATTCCTTGTAACATACAAGTCTTACCATTTCATAGTATAAACATAGAAATTCTATCGAACTTCCTTACCTCAGGTCCGAGCAAAGCAAAAATGAGAAACACTTCACAACGAGCCTATAATCATAACCGAACGTCGTCTCTTAGAATCACATAAAAATACTCATGCCCAACACATATACCCCACGTGTGCATGGGCATGCACACGTGGCACAAGTTGCTCAATAATTGCAAACATACAACATTTCCACATAAAATCGTAAAAGAATAATGCTAAATCTACCTATTAACCCTTCATGGTTACAAAGTAAAAATCATGTGTTTGAATAATAGGAATATAAATCAACGTAAAAATGTATTTGCATGCGACATGCATACGTGGGAGCGTTATTAAAATCTAACGTTTTAAAACAATGATTCCTATATGCTTATTTCTTGTGTTTACCGAGTTTTTTGGAAACTAGAAATATGTTATGAAATAAGAGCTGGAAAGAAAGGATAAGAGATGGACAATCACAGTTTTTACGTGGTTGGGGCGTTAATGAGCCTTAGTCCATGGGTCACTAGTATTAGGCTTTAGAGAGTTTTGACAATGAAGTTTTTCTACAAGTTCAGCAGAGTTTTTGCATACAAGAGAAATTCTGGGATCCCTGCTACAGTGCACAACTGGTCCTATTTATAGGTAGTCAAGCAGCTGGGGCCGGACTAATCCGAGCCCAATAGGGATGTAATTACAATTTGTTCGCTAACGGAGCCATAATACAAAGAATGTAACATAATTAGATGTTGTTAATCTGGGCCCATTGGGCCAGCTTAGGCATGACCAAGCCTTACAGATGCCCCTTGTACATTAGCACGGACTGGTCCGCGTGGGCTACTAAGGGGACGGGATTTTTCAGAGTAGTGGCAGTATTGCTTCCTAGGAACAGTGTACATTCCATGCGTACCCTCTTCTATAGGTTAGTTGAGGAGACCAACTGCCGGATTTCATGGGGAAAGGTCAGCATCAGGGAAAACTAGGCTTGACCTATATGCACGTCTGGTCTGCGTTCATTTACTAATGTCCCGGTTCATTTACTGGAGTCATGGTTCGTTCACCAAGATCTAGGTTCATTTGCCAAGGTGGACGTCGTGATGCTGGAGATCTCCCCTGGATTCTTAATAAGGTCTGTCTCCAGTGAACAGTTAGTCTGCCACCTTAATTTGCATCTCGAAGGATGTAGGTTGGTCGTGGCCAGGAATATGAGTCGGGCCTGCATCTTAGTCCCGGTTCCTTCATTATGCTCGCGCCCATTGAATGTTTTTGGGCTCAATAGTGTTTGGGCTATCTCGATTTCCTCCTTCCCCGTTCATTAGGCATGGGATGGGCCCGGACCTCTTAAGAGGGCCCACGGACCCATTGGGTCATGCCATGTGTCACGGGTGGAAAATAGTAATAACATTTACCCCCTAAGTCTTCATCCGTGTTCGCATGGTGGAGACTTGCCTCACTCTCCTAGATCAATCTCAAATATCCCAGTTCGTTTACTTGGCGGCCATTTGGGCAATCCCCGTCCTTTCAAATTCCCAACAACTCAGACATGTGTCTCTTGGTTGATGGTGCGTCTACACCACTCGCATCCTGAAAATATAGAAAGACTCTTTTGATTGCCTAGGTGACCGATGGGTGTCAGCACAACCCTCGAGACATCCTATCTGTACGAAAAAGGCACTTTTGGGAACTCAAGTGGGTTGTTTAATGCCTCTACACTACCCGGAGTCGTTGGATGGGGTTTTTTTTTTAATTTCCACTGTGGACTGTTAGATGAGGTAAGTGTGGATCGTGGATTGACGAATCCACGGTTTAGTACTTGATTGGGACAATTAATGCCCTTGCCCAATCCGGGACCATTTGATGAGGTTAGTCTCGTGATCTGCATTGCGGGCCGTTGGATCGAACAGTAACTTGTCTTCCTATAAATACCTCAACAAGCTCATTTCCACACTTTACTCATCCCATATATTCAAACTAGAGAGCAAAGGAGAAAGCTTTCTATGCCCAATATTGTCGACGAGAATTTCTGGCGATTAATTCACCTTCCTCTTCATCTGTTTTTGACTAGACCTATTCCCACTTAACCAGCAAAAAATTCTTTCCCAGTTCACACATCTGGGAGTGGCGACGAACTACTGCATCGTCTTCTCAGGTTCAAGACTGAGATTTTGCCGATGTTGTCGCCTGGGACTCTACAAATGCCAACTCAAATACCCCACAGTAAGTTTTCTTGTCATTTTCTCCTCTTTTTTATTCCTTTTTGGTCATTTTTATGGCCACGCTATTTCTGAAACTATAAAATGGTTAGGGTCGTGACCACCGTGTTCTAGGTAGGATAGTGGTAGACACGAACCATAGAGTTTCTAGGTGACACCTCATACAAGTCCAGTTGTCCCGGATCAATTCGGACGCCTCAAGACTGTTTGGGGTGAATTATAAAATCCCTTGGCCTTTAGTTCCTGACTTACAATCCTGGGATCTCTATTGGTCTCGAATCTGGGTCCGGAGGGGAACTCTCCAAGCTATTTTAGGAGAATCCTTGTACCTCAACAATTTTTCTTCGGCTTTGTGCTAACTGCTTGGTTCTCATTTCTTTGTCGCTTCTAGGTCCTTGATCATGAGTTGTGGCATTACTTTGTACATGGAGTACATTGTCCAAGCGGGCCCCATAGTCCTAGAGGGGACCAAACTTCCCACTGGCAACACGTGGGAAATGTACAGGGAAAAGAACGAATTCTGGAATTACCGAATGTTGCATCAGTTGGAGAAGGCCCTTGGAGTAGAGTCTACTTAGGGGCTATTTTACAACCGACTGGTCTGGAAGGAGGAGAAAGCTCATACCAAAATAGGCATGTTCGGGGCCTGGATCATAGGTCACCTTAGGTTTTGAGCTACTCTCCCACTCCATGATTATTTCGCGCGATTCCTCAAGTTTGTGGGGACTGCACCTTTCCAGCTTCTGCCCTAAGCATATAAATTTCTCGCGGGATGGCGCATATTATGCGCATCGAAGGAGATCCAGGCGCCCACCCTCGTAGAGGTGCTGTACTTTTATGAGTTGGAGTCGCAACTTAACTCTATGGACAAGACGCGGAACGGGTTTTATAGACTGAAGGCCTATGGAATTAGTCCGACTCCATTTAGCACGTGGAAGCACTCCCCGAATGTCAGGCACTACTGGTTCACGATATCCGGGTTCCTCCTGGAGAAAAACCTCACCTTGGTGCTGGACTTCCAGCGCGTGGGTAATTCGTCCTTCTTCATTCTTTATCTATCCCTTAGTTTTTTTTACTGGACAATCATGATCCTAGAAAACAGGTCCATATGCTCAGACTCAGCTTAGTAAATTGATCTTGGATCGAAAAAATTTCTATGCCACTTTTAGTGCCGAGGAGTTGGATGTGGGGGGCTTCGCAACTATGAAGAACCTTCGTCTTGTCAAGTTGATTACCGCCAACCAGTCAATAGATGCCCCCATTTTCCGGGGGCTGCAATGCGAGAAGGATCCTGCCCTGAGGGAGGAGCTGGCCCTTATCCACATTGAGGTAGTAGAGGCCGCAGCCAAGGCAGACGTGGAGAAGATGAAAAAGGAGCAGGCCCGTCAAGCAGAGAAGGTCGAATCCGATGAACTAGATGCCCTTCTCGAGGGAAGGTAGCCTAACATTGGAGCTCCCAAGGGTAGTATTTTGGGGCAAAGTAAAACGCCTCTGATTTTAACTTATGCCCCTCATTTTGAGGGCTTAGTTAGGAATAGGCAACAGTACCGAGATTATTTGACTGGGATTGTTAGCAACGTGGGGCTTTCTTTCCCCATTGCTATATACACGCTGACCCTCATGTACTCGTCCTAGTTCCTTCAATACGATAGCTTTTTGGACCCGGATGACATGGGGGACCGAAATCATTCTTTTGCACTAGGGGATTTGAGTCATGCCTATTCTATGGATGAGGTTTGTCCCGGAGGAGTTTACACTTAAGTGTTTCTTTCATTTTTGTCTGTTGTCCCCATTCCTTTATTTTACTGATCTGTTTTATTTTTCTTTCTATCTCAGATGATCCAGATATGTCCAATCCAGTGGCCAAAATGAAGGAGATGATCGAGGCCAGGGCGGCTACGACCAAGGCTTCAGCAAAGAGAGCCGCCAAGGGCCCGACCCAAAAAAATATCATAGAGCTGATACTCAGGGACTTAGAGCCAGTCTTGGAGGCTTCTGAGAGAGATCCAGCTGTGGGCTCCGTTCTAATGGCGCTCATCGAACCCATCCTGCTGCATTATGCTCATCTCCACATTATTAACTTGGAGCATGAGCCTTCTGAAGAAGGAGGGGCAGACAAGAGGAAAGCGGACTCGATCGCCGTGGAGTCTCCGAAGCGGGCTAAGAAGGCCAAGACCAAGGATTTTTCCCTGGCTGAGGAGCATTCCTCTGGGGAAAGCCTCATCATCTCGTAGGAGGTTCTAGAGGCTCCCAAGCTTCCCATCAACCCAGCCCTTCCCGAGGAAGGGGACTTGATCCTCCGGGAAGAGATGATGAAGATGGTATCCCGGGCTTGGGATAAAGGTCGAGACCAACAGAATGAGGTTGCTTGGGCCCTGCTCATCCGGTGGAAGGTGGAGTTTATTGATCGTCTGGAGGCCTTCAATGCTCCCCAACAGATCGTGGACTGCTGATAGTCGAGATCAGGTTTAAACCTAAGTTGGGGCAGTACACGGCCCGCTTGCTGCAGACTTGTTAGCCCAGGTGGGGACTACCATGTCCACCCTTCAGCTCAGGCAGTATGCCACCTTGGCTAGCCAGGATGGCCTCTTTTTCTCCCAGTCCACTGTGGTAAGCCATATGTCTATTTTTTCTTTTCTTTCATCATCATTATTTCTTGTGAATTTTCTAACTTTGATTAGTTCCGTGATGCCATGTTGGCTCATAGGAACGCGGAGCTGGTGGCCGAGATGGTGGTGAAGCTGGAGACGGCCCAGATGGAATTGGAGGGGATCGTTAATCAGCGAGAAGCTGTCAGGGAGACCCTTGCCAAGGAGGTTGCCCAGGTTCGGACTCCGCACGAGGAAGCTTTGTCTAGGAAAGACGCCAAACATACGAAGTTGGTGGATGACTTGGAGGCGAAGCTATCTCGTGTTTGTGGCTCGAAGGCTTCAATCAAAGCCCTTCTAGAGGCAGCTAAGGCCCAACTTCGCTAAGAGTGGGAGAAGGTTGCATCTTTTGAGAGGCAGAACCAAGCTCTAGAGGCCATGACCTAATTGGAAATGAAGTGGAGCGAGGAGGCTCACAAAGAGAATGAGCAGGCTGATGCATTGTTGTAGGCCACTTTTGATGAGGTTGTTTACATGGCCTGGTTCCAGGACAAGAACATGAATCTCCTCCTCTTTCTGGATCGACTACAAACAGGGTTGAGTTCAAAGCCAAGGAGAAAGTTGATACGGCGCTCCTAGGTGGGGATCAACAGGATGAGAACACTCCAAACGCCCCGAATCAAAATGAAGCCTAGGCTTGAGCCTTTGTATTTTAATTAGGGCTCCCTTTCTCCTTCTTTCTTTTTTTTACCCGTATCATTTTTATGGATGCCAATGTGTCTAAGACAAATATTTATTTGTCTGTATTGTTATACTTGTTATATATTTTGTGCAATGATTCCCATTTTATATTCATTCATTTTTCCTCAAAATTCACTAAGTGTTTTATCACTCTGCATGAGTCTGGTTGAATATTGAGTCCTAGTTCCAATGGCCTGTACCATTAGGGAAAATTTTGAGAAGGTATTTAACCTATCCTGACACCCACATTCGGGTTTTGATGGCCTGGACGGTCTTGGACTTAACCAATATAACTTAACTGATTTATCCCGACTCTATGGTTCAGTTTCTAATGACCTGGACCGTTATGTATTTTTTAGATATGACAGTTAATTAACTTATTCTGGACACGATGTTCAAGTTCCAGCGGCCTAGACCGTTAAGGGATATTAACTATTGTCTGATTGATCTATCCTAACTCTGATGTTCAGGTTTTAACGGCCTAGACCATTAAAAATATGACTTAGGTAGAACTTAGCTGATTAAATTATCTCGACCCTGGGGTTCAAGTTCCAATGGCTTGGAACATTTACATGACCAAATTTAATCAATCTAAGCCTAAGATTCAAGTTCCAACAGTCAGGTTTTGACCAATCTCTTGGGAGTTGGGTTTTGAACCCCCCGGACAATGTGGGTCTGGGCTAAGACTGGGCTTTGAGCCTTACATCCTATTTTTTTGGGAGTTGGGTTTTGCACCCGCAGGCTATATGAGTCTAGATCAAGACTAAGCTCTAAGCTTTGCATTCTTTTTTGTTTTTAATCATGGACTTGTATAGATGGCCTTACCCTCCAAATGACCAAAGAGTGTAGTCTTAGGTCACTTGTAAAAATTAAATACGGGCGCGAACTTTTTCTTTCCTTAAAATACTTCTTATGGTGTTTTGTACACACCATTTCCATTAAAATAGAAATCGCCCTGGGGCGTACATAGCTAGAAATAAAAAATGTTAGAAAAGAGCATAATTAGATTCTCCCGACTACTGATAGTACCGGCGGAGGTGTTCTGCATTCCAGGCCCTTGGGACCTCCGTTCCGTCTAGTCACCTTAAGCGATATGTTCCCGGACATACTTCGTTTTGGATTTCATAGGGTCCTTCCCAGTTTGGTCCTAGAACCCCCACTCCTGGATCTTGAGATGCAGGGGAGAATCTTCTAAGGACTAGATCGCTGGTTTCAAACCTCCGACTCTTAACTTTAGAGTTAAATTGTCTGGCGATCTTACCTTGATACATCTTCAACTGCACTTGTGATTCCTCCCAGATCTCTTCGATGAGATCTAGGGATTCCTGGAGTAAGGCCTACTTCCGGACAGGATTGTATGTGTCCCATCTGTGAGACGGGACCGTCGTTTCTATTGGGATGACTGCTTCACATCCATACACCATTGAATAAGGAGTATGTCTAGTTGACGTTCTTTCTGTGGTCCAGTAGGCCCATAGAATGCAGGGCAACTCTTCCAGCCATTTGTTATTACAGGCTTGTAGCTTTTTCTTTAATATTCCCTTCAAAATCTTGTTCACGGCCTCTGTTTTCCCATTTCCTTGAGCCCATGTGATCGCGGAGAAAATTTTGATGATGCCATGTCTTTCACATAAGTTGGTTAAGTGGATGCTATCAAATTGCTTTCTATTATCGAACACGATTTTGCGAGGGAAGTCGTATCAGCACACAATGTTGTTGATGACAAAGTTCAGGGCCTTTTTGGAGGTGATGGTGCTCATAGGTTCCACCTTGACCCACTTGGTATAGTAGTCAACAGCTACGATAACTTATTTTACTCCACCCTTCCCTGTCGCGAGGGATCCTACCAAATCGATTCCCCAAACTGCAAAAGGCCAGGGACTGGTCATCAGGGTTATGTCCATTGGAGGGACTCCCGAAATCTTCGCATACCTTTGGCATTGTTCGCATTTGCAAACATAATCTACACAATCCTTCTTCATTGTTGGCCAGAAATATCCTTTCCCGAGGATCTTCTTGGACAAGTTGAGTCCGACCGTGTGATCTCCGCAAAATCCTTCATGCACTTCAGGCATGGTTGCGCTCATTTTTTTCTTGGATACGCATCTGAGATAGGGCATGGAAAACCCCTTGTGATATAGTTTTCCATCCATCTTGACGTATCTGGGAGCTTGGTACTGAAGTTTTCTAGCGGCAGCCCTGTCCGTGGGCAATTCCCCAGTGGTTAGGTGCTGGATGAGAGGGCCCATCCAAGATGTAGAATAATCGATGGCGTTGATGATTACGATGGCTTGAATACTAGGCACGGGTATATGGTCGATTGGGACTACTCCAGAGAGTTCCGCTTCAACATCCATGGCAAATTTTGCCAATGTTCTTGCAAACACATTCTGATCCCTGGGGATTTGGCGAATGAATTATTTCTTGAAGGATTGGAGTAACTCTCGGGTGCGCACCACCTAGACAACCATCTTCTCCCCATTTGTTTGGTACTCCCCCAAAATCTTCCTGACCACCAGTTGGGAGTCGCTGTGGACTTCAATATTTGCTGCCCCTACCTCCCGAGCCAAGCGTAGTCCAACTAGCATGGCCTCATGGTGAGCCTCATTGTTTGATGCTTTGAATTGGAAACATAGGGTGCTTTGCAACTGGTGACCTTGAGGGGATATCAAGATGATCCCGGTCCTGGCCCCATTTTCATTGGATGCTCCATCTACAAAGATCTACCACAAGGGCAGTATGGGGTCGACGGGTTCTTCATCTTTGGTTATCCTGGTGCATTCTAAGATGAATTCAGCCAGGGCTTGTCCCTTGATAGAAATCCTAGGGACATACACAATGTCAAACTAGCTCAGCTCCATGTCCCACTTCAAAAGTCTTCCCGATGATTCGGGTTTCTATAGTACTTGTCGTAGGGGATGGTTCGTCAGTACCTTGATGGCATGGGCCTGAAAGTAAGGTCTCAACTTCTTGGAGGCGGTCAGTAAGCAAAATGCCAGCTTCTCAATTAAAGGGTATCTAAACTCTGCGCCCAGTAACCTTTTGCTTACGTAATAGACCAGGAGTTGGACATTTCCCTATTCTCGCACTAAAGCGATGCTGATGGCGTGTTCTTACACTGCCAAATACAGGTACAATGGCTCCCCATCCACTGGTTTCGAAAAGATTGGTGCTTGGGCTAGAAGTTCCTTCAATTTTTGGAAGGCCTCTTTGCATTCAGTCATCCTTTCGAACCTCTGGTTTCTGCAAAGTATGTTGAAGAACGGGATGCACTTGTCTGTGGACTTTGAGACAAAGCGGCTCAAAGCTACTATTCTTCTCGTCAAGATTTGAACGTCTTTGTGCTTCTGTGGCGATGGCATCTCGATCAATGCCTTGATCTTGTCCGGGTTGGCTTCTATTCCTCTTGAGCTTACTATGAAGCCCAGAAACCTCTCGGATGCCACGCCAAAAGTGCACTTTTTGTGGTTCAACTTCATCCCATACTTTGGGTAATGGCAAATGCTTCTGCTAGGTCATCCACGTGTTGGTTTGAGGTCTTGGACTTGACCAACAAATCGTCTATATAGACTTCCATGTTCCTCCCCAGTTGGTTCTGAAACATCCTATTGACTAGTCTCTGATAGGTGGCCCCAGCATTCTTATGCCCGAAGGGCCTGACGATGTAGCAGTATACACCCTAGTCCATCTGGAAGATGGTGTATTCCTGGTCTACTACATGCATTGAAATCTGTTTGTAGCCAGAGTAGGAATCCATGAAGCTCAGCAACTCGTACCCTGATGTAGCATCCACCATCTGGTCTATTCGGGGCAAAGGGAAACAGTCTTTCGAGCAGGCCTTGTTAAGATCTGTGAAGTCGATGCAAGTCTTCCAAAATCCATTTTGCTTTGGTATCAACACGAGATTGATAAGCCAAATGGGATACAGGGCCTCCATGATGAAGTTGATCGAAGACAACTTCTCGACTTCTACTTGAGAGCCTCCACCCTTTCCGCGCGCAGGGGCCTTCGCTTCTGTCGAACGAGAGTTGCATTTTTGTCAATGTTCAAGGCGTGACATATGACGATGAAGTCGATCCCGGTCATATCTGAATGAGGCTAGGCCAAGACATCCTGGTTCTCTTTCACCCGAGCGATTATGGCAGCCCTGACCTCTGGGTTCATATTTCTCCTGACTTGGATCACTTTTGTCGGGTCGGTGTCATAAATGCACACCTCCTCCATGGGTTCTAATTCCTTATCTATTTCTATTCTTAAATCCAGTTCATCATCTTCCCAGACCACTCTCTGTGCTGGCTGCAGAGGTGGGACTAGATCCACGTCTTCTTCTTCAATGGGTTCTTCGCGGACCATGAAGATTGGTTGGGCAGAAATGTGATAGAACTTTTGGGTGCTCTTCTGTTCTCCCCGTACAGTTCTTACACCTCCATCATCACATGGTAACTTCATGCAATGGTGGTGGATGGAGGTGATGGCGCCAAAGTCGACTAAAGCGAGACGATCGAAGATCACATTGTATGCAGTGGGGTAGTCAACCACTACGAAAGTGCAATATTTGAATGAGCCCTGAACCTTGTTCCCCAATGTCACGGGTAGCTGAATCTTTCCTATCGAGAGCAATGAATCCCCATTGAAGTCATAGATCTGTGTTGGGCAGGAAGTTAGATCTGCCTCTACTAGGCCAATCGTTGTGAATGTCGGCTTGAATACGACATTGACGGAGTTCCCGTCATCTTCCAACACTTGGGATACCCTTTTGTTGGCGATTTGGGCATCAATGACCAAGGGGTCGTGATGCGGGAAATGAACGTTCCGGGCATCCTCTTCCGTAAATGTGATAGGTAGGTTCATCAGCTTCAGGCACTGGGTCGGAGTTTGGACCAAGGCACACACCTCATGGTCGTGATCGAGCTCGCTAAGGTACCTTTTCTGATCAATCTAGGACTGTCCTCCTAGGTGCGGGCCTCCTGATATGGTGGCCAAGTGGCCATCTACCCGAGGAGGCACGGTTCCGAGAGGAAATGGCATCTCAAGTCCAAGAGTCATAGGGCCTCTGGGTGATTACACTATTGGGCCCCCCTGAGGGGCCTGTGCTCCCAATCCAGGAGCATACCCTCCCTAAGGAGTTTGATACAACCCCTGGGCACCAGGGGCCAAAAGTTTTCTGGGAGCTACTAGCAGCCCTAGAACTCTTATTGGCATCCTGGCCCATTGGTTAAGATGTCCAAGTTTGATCAGGTTCTCGATCTCGTCCTTCAGCTGATGACATTCTTCGGTTGTGTGGCCCACGTACCTATGGTAGGCATACCTTTTTCTGGTGTCTCGTAGAATTTTTCCCCCTTTTAACATGGGGCTTGGTTTCGGGTAATGTACTACATTTCCTGTTGCAAGGTAAAGGTTTTCAAGGGTGTCCACCAAGTTGGTATACTTCGTGTATTGGGGCCCGTACCCCTTCTTGTTAGGAAAATATTGTTTTGCCTCAATGGAAATGATTATAATATTACAACTCTATGCAATAATATTACAAGTAAATATATATTGATTAAATAAGGTTACAACTCTATAACTGAAAATACAAATAAACTAAAGAAAGGAAGAAGATGATGATGAAGGAGAGAATAGTGAGAATACAACTCTAAGCAAAAGATTACAAGTAAAATAAAGTGTTTAGACCAAATGAAAAGATTACAACTCTTAAAAAAAATATACAAGTAAATAGAACAAGAGAATAAGAAGAAAAGCAATAGAATAAAAAGAAGAACAGAAACACAATCAAACTCTCACTTACACAACCTAAGTGAAGAGGATTGGGGATCACCAACTTGAACAAGGTTTAAAACCTTTGTCCAAAAGCTTATTTCCCCCTAACTCAAGCACTAAGGGATCTCTCTCAGATATTGGAAAAGCTTTCTGGAATTATCAAGCCTCAAGGTGTTTCTAGCCAAGTGCTCTAGTCAATAGAAAAGTTGTGTCTTACAAGTGAACTATAGGCTCCTATTTATAGATTTTAGAGACACCCTTTGAATTTCAAATTCCACCAACCCCCATGGCTGTTACCAATGTTTAATTGGATTAATATAGAATTAAAAAAGAGATTTGGGAGTTATTTGGGTTTTTTGAGCCGTTCAACAAATATTGAAAAAACTGAAAATTGGTTAGTTTTTTGGCCTATGGCCGCTGCCAGAGACAATGGTGGCCGCAGCCACTGGTCTCTGTCCCACAGGTCGCGGCCACTGAATGTTGGTGGCCGCGGCCACTGACCAATTTCAGCACAAAAAATTGTGCTGTTTTTCCAAACGGTTCCAAACCCTCCCAAATGATTTTGTAACTCCCTAAACACATTATTGGGGTTAAAATCATATCTCTAACAGCCATATCAAATATGGCTTTATGAAATTCATCTAAATATTGTGTAACAACAATTTACACAATAAAGGGTAATATTTGGAGGTTACAAATTTGTAACACCAAATATGTTACATTATTTGGATATATCTCATATATCTAAATATTGTAACTCTCTATTATATGTTACAATATGTGACACACTTTGTCACATTTATTTAATCTAAAACATTATATTATAATATAATATAATTTTACATTATATTATAAAATAATATAGCACTTCTTTCCCTTCTTCAAGAGCTCGAATCGGTTCTGACTTTTGCCTAATCTCTTTCCCCGTGAGGGGTTTATGCTTGCCTCAGCTGCTTTGACCTGAGGCGGTAGGGCACCACCAAGAGCAGCACTGTACCTGGTGGGTGCCACTCTGTACCCAAAGAATGGGGCTAATGGAGTCAGAGCATATCCCATCGAAGTGGGCCCATAGACCGACGGGGTCATAAATAGAAACCCAAGGGTTCCAGCGGATCTGGATGCCGCTGGAGGTGCGGGAAAGATATTTGCGGGATACTGCACTCTGTATCTGGGAAAGTTTTGTGTTGTAGACTAGGTTACTGGCTGCCACCAAAAGGCTTGGATTCGAGCCTCCTCCCAGTTGATGAAACCTTGTCCCTCTTATTAAATTCTTTAAGGGTGGCAACCTTGCTACATTGCATATTGTCCCAGAGAGGGGACCCAGCTCTGATTCTAGACTGGAGAGCTACCAAATGTTGTCCGCCATCCACCTTAGTTTTTTAGGCTTCCTCCATGAAGCATTGGATGTAAGCCCTAAGGGTCTTTGTGGGATGTTGTTTTACGTTGGCCACTGCACTGACTTCCATGTCCAGCTTTATGGCGGCCACGAACTGTTTATGGAAAGTTGACTACAATCCGGACCAAGACTGGATCAATCCTATCTTAAGTCTCTTCCACCACTCTTCTGCGAGTCCAGCCAGAGTGATTGAGAAACATAGGAACTTGTCGTTGTCACATATGTGAGCTACAGTCACCAGGCAATTGTAGCAGGACAAGTGATCTCTGGGGTCAATGTTCCCGATATAGGCAGGTATATCTAGCATCTTGAACCCTTTGGGTAGCATGATGTCCAGGTTGTGCTTTGCGATGGTTCTTTTTCTTCTTCTTCAGAATCAGAACCTCCGCCTTCTTGCTTCTAGACCAGGCGGTCCGTGGCCTTTTTAAGAGCAACTAGTTGTTCCATGAATTTCTTGGCCATTCCATCATCCAGGGGGACTCTTTCGTTCCTCCTGTCATTGAGGTTATCCTTAAGTCACCTCCTCGTGGGAAAATCTTTTCTTTGCAGGCCCGCTCCTTTCAGGCGTTGAGGCTGTCACGCAAGTCCACTCGGGAAGTGTTGTCTCTCGAACTGATTATTTTTTGTTCTTCTTCGCGTTTGCACCCTCTATGATCCTTGTTCACGGAGGCACTAGGATAAAAGCATCGTCCCTAATCGTCCTGTCTAGGGACGTTCCGGGGCTTAGTACCCCACAGGCACTTCCCCTGCGGATCGTTCGGATGATCCCGTCCTGGGACAGGATTCATCTGTTCTTTCCTAGGGAATTTCCTTAGGATAGCCCTGGTTTTTGGAACGAGATGAGCTCTCTTTTGGGGGTTTGTTTTTTCAACGGGATTAGCCATTTTGGCCTTCCCTTTTTCCTGAGCAGGGTTCGACAGGCCAGCTCCGGGATGTGGGGATGGTCCCAGAGGAGGAATAGGGGGTAGCATCGTTGGGTATGCCAATCCTTACTGGTAGGACAGGCGGTTGCATTCCGTTGGGGGGGACGGTTGAAGGATTGGCTACCAATCCTTGGGTAGCAATAAAGGCCTGCAGAGCCAGGAGGGACTCTTGCATTTGGCAGGTGGCCTCCTGTTGTTCAGCCATCGTGGCTTCTTGATCCAGGACTTGTTCGCTCAAAAAGACCACCTCTGGATCATCCTGTTCAGGATCCATATCCTTCTCATCAGGATCAACAGGGTTTTCGGCCTCGTGATCCTCATCCTCCTCGTAATAGCCTTCGTCATAGTCACCCCCATCCTCGAAGTTCTAGGAGTCGTTGGGCAGAGGCCCCTGGTAAGGCGCATCCTGGGGTTGGTCTTGAGAAAATGATTGATTGGGCAATGGTTCTCCATTATCTTGTTGTTGCTGGTGAGCAGGATCAAACACGGTATGCCTAGCATTCACCATTTTCGCAGATGATCAAGGTCGACTCAAGCTTTCTTCAGCTCTCAATGAAAGCACCAAAATGTTTACCGAATTTTTCGGAAACTAGATATATGTTATGAAATAAAAGATGGAAAGAAAGGATAAGAGATGGAAAATCACAGTTTTTACGTGGTTGGGGTGTTAATGAGCCTTAGTCCACGAGTCACTAGTATTAGGCTTTAGAGAGTTTTAACAATGGAGTTTTTATACAAGTTCAGCAGAGTTTTTGCTTACAAGAGAAATTCTGGGATCCTTGCTACAGTGCACAAGTGGTCCTATTTATAGGCAGTCAAACAGCTGGGGTCGACCTAATCCAGGCCAAATAAGGATGCAATTACAATTTTCTCGCTAACTGGGCCATAATACAAAGAATGTAACATAATTAGATGTTGTTAATCTAGGGCCATTGGGCCGGCTTAGGCATGACTAAGCCTTACAACTACCCATTGTATGTTAGCACGGACTGGTCCGCGTGGGCTATTAAGGGGATCCTTGTCAGAGTAGTGGCAGTATTGTTTTCTAGGAACAGTGTACATCCCGTGCATACCCACTTCTGCAGGTTAGTTGAGGAGACCAACTGCCAGATTTCGTGGGGACAGGTCGGCATCAGGGAAAACTATGCTTGCCCTATCTGGACATCTGGTCTGGGTTCGTTTACTAATGTCCTGGTTCATTTACTGGTGTCCTAGTTCGTTCACCAGGACCCGGGTTCATTTGCCAAGGTGGACGTCATGATGTTGGAGATCTTTCCTGGACTCTTGATAAGGTCTGTCTCCAGTGAACAGTTAGTCTGCCACCTTAATTAGTGTCTCAGAGGATGTAGGTTGGCCGTGTCTAGGAAGATGAGTCGGGCCTGCATCTTAGTCTCGGTTCCTTCGTTATGCTCACGCCCATTGAAAGTTGTTGGGCTCGATAGTGTTTGGGCTATCAAGGTTTCCTCCTTCCCCGTTCATTTGGCTCAAGATGGGCTCGGACCTCTTAAAAGGATCCACAGACCCATTGGGTCATGCCACGTGTCACGGGTGGAAAACAGGGATAACATCTTGCCTCTTCAAACAAGATTCAGCAACAAATTTATTTACCATGAATTGTTTCTCTAAATCCCAAAATTTGTTAACAAATTTTAATATAGCATATTTACTTTATAAAATAATCCATTAAGCCTTTTCTAATTATTATTTAAATAGCATAAAAAATGTGACAAAATTTGTAGCTATTTAAAATAACTAAATAATTTTTTTGTTTCGTTTAGAAAATAATTTTTTCTCATCTAAAAAAAACTGCATATTTTTAAATATGAAAATTCATAATTAAAGTGTGTATGACATATATTATTTAGGAATTAATTTATTGGGGTGTATGACTTGTTTATCCTAAATAAAATAACAATTTTATCATTATAACCCAAAGTTTCAGCAACTATTATTTTGTCTAAAAATTGCAAATGAATTTAAACCATATTTTTCACATTTTAAATAAAAAAAACTGCACATAAATAATAATGTGAAAATACATATTTACATTTTTAAAATACCACATTTATCATACACATAGCTTGGGGTTTAATTTATTTGATGTGCTAGTTTTTATTTATCTCATTTAAAAGATTTTTCTTACTATTTACTAAAAATTCCAACAACTATTTATTCATTCAAATTACAAACTTGGATTAAAAAAAACTATGCATGTATTAATTTGACAAAAACATCATTTACATGTGAAAAAAAATATGTCATTTTATTTACTTAAAATCAAATACCATTTTGAGAATTCATATCTCCAATTCAAAACATTAAACTACCATTATACTCACAATTTATAAATAAAAAAAAGCAAGCATAATTAACATAAAACGCACTTTTAATCATGTTTAAACAATTGCTTAGACCAAAACGTCATATCATCATTTGTAAGGGACTTAAAATAAATTCTCAAATTTAACAAAATAACATATCATGTTTCTAATGAGTATATGTGGGATCAAATAAAATAAAATGACCAACATACATCAATAACCCCTATAGGCCAAAATCCATATGTGTAACGCCCTACTTCCTTAGAGCCGTTACTAAGTGAGTTTTAAGACAAAACAGTGTGCAATGAGCTCGCTAACCGAGGTTTTTAAACAAAAGTGTGACTAAATAAAAGTTAAGGCTGTAATCTTAGAAAAATGCATCGTTTCAATAAAGCTTCTAGTATTAAACATTTGGGATCCCAAAATAAGGTTTGAAAACTATTTACATCTTGAAATGAGTTTACAGTTGATTGATCATAAAAAAACCATAGATTATTACAGCCATTTTCGAATAAACCCCCAACCAAAGCAGTCGGGCAGGCCAAACATGTACGCGTCGCTTCACGCTCTCCGTACTCATGGTTGGTTGACTCAGTCTTTGCCCTACCTGCAACACGGAGCACCCGTGAGCCGAAGCCCAGCAAGAAAACTCATGCAGAACATAACATATGCAAATATATATAGTTAATCATATCAGATAGCCCACAGATAAACAAGTCAACCATTAGACTAAGCAAACACGACCATGCCGCCCCAGAGCCTTACCGAAGCCTGGGGTATCGGTTCTCACCGCGAGGATAACTCATGTATCCCTTGGGTCCCACCCTGAATATAAGCATCCCATGTGCTGTGTGTTACTTTCGGCCCCACGGCCGTACCCGGCCTACGCCGCACTCGGCCCTTGCCGTTCATTTCATTATAATCACACATATAGTACATTCGAATAATCATTCACACACATCATGATTCATTTAAGGTTAAACATATGCACATAATACAATCTGGGGCCATGCCCTACAATCACACAGTGGGGCCATGCCCTAATCTCGGGTGTTACGGTTTTCTTACCTTAATTCCGAATGCTTTAAATAGAAAAAAATGACGGCCCCCGAGCACGATCCACTTCCCGAGCTCTAGCTTAACACCTAGTCACAACCAAGATAATGGATACCAATAAGATAAATCTCAAATGAGTTTCTAAACCAAGTTCTAGTCCCCGGAACATTGAACTTCACCAAAAATATAAAAAGATTCAATCTCGAGCACCCGTGGTTAAATTCCGAAGCCTAAATTCTCAAAATCCCAAAATTCCTTAAGCGCCGCGGCATGGCCCAACCATGCCGCGGCATGGCCCCCAAACAGGGCCACAAAAATGCCCAGAAACAGGTAAGGGTCGCGGCCCTACAAGGACCATGCCGCGGCCCGCCCTCCATCCTCAGCGCATCTTAGCCTTCAAGGGCCGCGGCCCTCCAAGAACCATGCCGCGGCCCGACCCTTCGAACCCAGAAAAACCCACCATTTTCAAGCTTAAAACCTCACCTTAAGCCATCCCAAAGCTCCCAATTCAAAACCAATTAATAATCACAACATTAGGATGGTTTAAACAACACAATTCCACCAAAAATCCAACCTAACACTCACCAAAATCCCAATTCCAAATTTCTGAAATTTCAAACCTAGAACTCGAAACCAACCATGGAATTCTCAATCTCAACCATCAAACTTTAATTTAAACCTTACCTTAGTTGTAGAATCGTTTCCCAAAGGATCCCATGACCTATCTTCAAAGTTTCAAGCCTCAAACTCCACCTTGAATATCAAAATCCATAAACATTCACAACCCAACAAAATCTCAGAATTTAACTTGAGAAAAAGAATTAATTGCTTACCTTTACCCTGATTTGTTCTTGATTAACTCTTGAGCTAAACCTCCAAATCCCACCATCAATTTTCAGAAATTCAAGCTTGATTTCTCCTAAGATTTCTGTGGATTTCATGAAAGAAAGAGGAAAGAAAGAAGAAGAAGAGAGGGTGGAGGCTGGGTCGGTTTCTCTAAGTCTCCAAATGGTTTATTTGTTTTGTTTTTATAACTTAAGCTGGTTACCTCAAGGTTCGGGGTACCAAAATGTCCCCGAGGCAAAAATGGTAAAATCCCCCAGTATTCCCGCCTAGGCATCCTAACCTCAAATATATCTCCAATTATTTATTTTCATAACCCAATATCAAAATACTCCTTGACTTGTCCAAAGTCAATTATAATGCCCCGTTGTGACTTTCCCTGCTATCCAGCTCTAGGATCGCCTCGTGCCGAAAGTTACCAATCACGGATACACCCACATATCACTGTGGTCTCTACAATCATCACATACTAATACAGTTATGCCCAACATGGCCAAAATTACAATTATGCCCTTCTAACACAATCCGGGCCTACATGCATACTAATATACATAGTCATGCATCTCAAACAATCAAATAGTCAGATAACACGCTTTAAATTATAACCATGCATTTAACTCATAAAATCACACATAAATCCCAACACGCCATCCTGGCACACTAATCAAAGCCCTTAAGCCTTATTAGTGAATTCAGGTCGTTACAATATGAACATTAAACATAAAATACCAATAATCTCATTCACATGAACCCTAGCATGTTTCTACACCTCTTTTATGCATTTTAATATTACCATTAGTATGCAATAAAAAAAATTAAATCATCCTAAATCATACACACAAGGCCGAAACTTCATGGCACCAATCATGAACACAATACCAATAAACCCATTCCAAAATCCTCATATCAAGACCCCTTCCATCAACATCCATCAAAGCATGACAGAACCCAATACAACCAAATCACAACCTTTCATCATTAACCTATATTGACCAATTAAACCATAAAATACCACGAAAACCATAACCAATAATGGATTCATCCAATCAACAAAGGTCAACAACGGTAGAGAAAACCATTACAATCCTTGGTAGAAAATCAAGGATTCAAAAATTCAGCCACCACTTGATTACCCCTAGGGTTTCGAAATCCACACAAAGAAGAGAGAAAAAAATCAAGAATCTTGGATTCAAGAGTAAGTAAAAACTAACAAAAACACCATAAACCAAATACTTACCATAGGGAATTCGAACCCTAGCCACCAACCTTCTAAGTTTTTGCAACACAATAAAACCTATCATCACCATCATTTTGCCTTGCTTAGAATCAAGAAGAAGAGAGAAAAACAACAAGGAAAAACAAAACTATAAACCTCAACCAATACCTTAAGATCACTAGCCTTGGCCTTCTCCTCTTTTCTCTTTTCCTTCTCTTCTCCTTCACGTTTTTTTTCTCTCCCTCTCTCTCTAGAATTCGATCTCTCTCTCTCTCTCCCTTCTCTCTAAGCACACAGAAGCCACCAAGCCAAAATGAGAACCCTCATGTTCTCTTTGTTCTTATAGTGGCCCTAGTGGTCAAACCCTAGCTAGTGGGAAAAGGAAATGTCCCAAATTTATTTGATTGATTGCCTATTCCTCCTTTCCATCCATTAAGAACATTTCGTATTAATAAATAAAGAAAATAAATAAACTAAACCCCTTTTTCCTTGGCTGTCCATGGCTAATAAAGGAATTTATGTTATTCTCATAACTCTAGGGTTCTGCGACTTGGGGCTGGATTTTTACCCACTTCTATTACGTTTTAGGGAAAACATGATTTCACAAAAGTTGTAGGAAATTTCATTAGCTTTCTAACGTTATCAATTGTATCAAAATTGGATATCTGAAACCAAAGTTATGCTCGTTGTTCTGAGGCTGGGTCCAGGGTTACGGGAAATCAGAAAAAGCAACTCCCTTTTTCTACACTTGTTTCTCAATTCTTATTTGTGTGAACACAAAAGCTTACCCTATTTACTTTTCCCATTAATCCTCTTTTTAATTTAATAAAAATAATAAAATAAAACTAATTAATTAATAATGGAAAATTTAGAATAATTCATGGGAAAAATCATTGCATGCTCACCATGCAATCATGCACATGCACACACACAAGTGTTAAGGTGCATTTCTACTAATCATGCACCTTGGTGCATTCAACCAAAACTCATTTTACTTACAAATTAAATTAAAAAAATAAATAAAATAACTAAAAATTAAATTCACATAATTCCTACCAAAGAATTAAAATAATTTCTAACACTTAACAATTATTAATAAAACAAAGTACAAAATTAATTAATCTAAAAAAAATAGTGCGCTACAATATACCCTCCTTAAAAAGAATTTCATCCCGAAATTATTTCTTACCAAATAACTTAGGGTATCTTTCCCTCATGTCTTCCTCCAGCTCCCATGTTGCTTCTCTTTCTGTGATATTCCTCCACAGGACCTTAACTAGTGGAATCCTTTTGGTTCTCAGTTCCTTGATTCCCATTTCAATGATACGCTTTGGTTATTCATCGTAACTCAGGTCTTGCTTCAGCTGTAACGACTCATAACTCAGAACATGAGAAGGATCTGTCACGTACTTACGCAACATCGAGATGTTAAAGGCGTTATACATTTTGGCTAGTGCTGGGGGTAGTGCTAAACAGTACGCAACTTGCCCTACTCTGTCCAAAATCTCAAATGGACCTATAAATCTGGGGCTCAACATCCCTTTCTTCCCAAAATGCATAACACCTTTCGTCGAAGAGACTCTCAAGAACACAAACTCGCCCACTGAAAACCCGATGTCCCTTCTCTTAAGGTCTACGTAACTCTTTTGCCTACTGTGAGCAGTAACCATCCTTTGGAAAATTTTCTCGATCGCCTTGCTGGCTTCCCTAACTGCCTCGGGGCCTAATATTTACTTCTCCCCAACCTCATCCAAGTGCAAGGCAGATCTACACTTGCACCCATAGTGGACTGATAACTATTGTTATAGGAGAACACCATCAGGGGTTAATATCGACTCTACACTTGCACCCAAAGAGGATTGATAACTATTGCGCCCATAGTGGACTGATAACTATTCCCTAACTTGCACAGCATCTTAACATGCCCTCTAGAATCTGTATAGTCCTCTTAGACTACTCATCGGTCTGGGGATGCAAAGCGGTACTGAACTTTAACCTTGTACCCATGGCTTCCTATAATCCCTTCCAAAAGTTCGATGTGAATACTAACCCTCAATAAAAAATTATCAACTTTGGAACCCCATGAAGTCGCACTACCTCGCTCACATATAACTCTGCATACTGGTTCGCCGAGTAGGTGGTCTTAACTGGTAGAAAATGGGTGGACTTAGTTATCCTATCCACTATTACCCAAGCAGAATCATGTTGTTTTGTGGTCTTAGGTAACCCTACCACAAAATCCATCGCAATGTCTTCCCATTTCCATTTTGGAACATAAATAGGTTAAAGTAGCCTTGCTGGTCTTTGGTGTTCTACTTTGACTTGCTAACATGTCAAACATCTAGCAACAAACTCAGCAACGTCCTTGTTCATTCCAGGCCACCAATACAATGCCTTAAGATCTTGATACATCTTTGTCGACCTTGGATGTAAGGAATAGGGTATTGTATGCGCCTCTTTCATATTACTTTCCTTGATCTCATCATTGTTAGGCACACAGATCCTATCCTTATATCGTAACTCTCCACCGTTAGATGTAGTGAAATCGCCGCTACCACTTTTCTGTACCAAAGCTTATTGCTTCATTAGGACTTCATCCACTTTCTACCTTTCTCTAATTTGTTCAAGTAGGGTGGATTATAGAGTGAGGTTTTCTAGGCCTCCTGTCATGAACTCAATACCGACGTTTATAATCTCTTTCTATAGAGGCATCTCTATCTTGGTTAGAGTTGAGACACTCCCTTGTCCTCGCCTACTCAATGCATCGGCAACCACATTGGCCTTGCCTGGGTGGTATAGAATTTCGCAATCATAGTCCTTCACTAACTCTAACCACCTCCAATGTCTCATATTCAGTTCTTTCTGAGTGAAGAAGTACTTCAGACTTTTGTGATCGGTGTACATTACACACTTATTCCCATAAAGGTAATGTCTCCATATTTTCATTGCGAACACCACTACTGCTAACTCAAGATCATGGTTAGGATATCGTTGCTCATATTCCTTGAGCTGCTTGAAGCATAAGCTACCACCTTCCCATTCCGCATCAACACACAACCTAAGCCGTTCTTTGATGCGTCGCAATACACCACGAACTTCCCGCCCTCTGTGGCAACACAAAGGATAGGTGCAAAGATTAACTTATCCTTCATAGTCTGAAAGCTTTCTTCACATTTCTCAGTCCATGTGAACTTCTGGTGTTTGCGGGTCAAGTTGGTCAAGGGTGTGGCAATCTTTGAAAAACCCTTGAAAAAATTCTTGTAATAACCCGCTAACCCTAAGATGCTTCGAACTCCTGAGGCATTCTTTGGCTGGATCCAGTCTCTAATGGCCTCGATCTTTGCCGGATCAACTGCTATTCCATTCTTGGACACTATATGCCCTAGGAAAGTCACTTGTTCCAACCAATACTCACACTAGAGAACTTAGCATATAGTTGATGCTCTCGTAGTCTATTTAGTGTCAACCACAGGTGCTCCTCATGCTCTTCCTTGGTCTTTGAGTAGATAAGGATGTCATCTATAAACACTACTATTGACTTATCCAAGTAGTCTTTAAATACTCTGTTCATCATGTCAATGAATGTTGTTGGGTCATTAGTGAGTCCAAAGGACATCACTAAGAACTCATAATGTTTGTAGCGAGTTTTGAAAGTTGTCTTAGGAATGTCTCCTTCCTTTACTTTCAACTGATGGTACCCGGATCGCAGATCAATCTTTGAGAACAATGTTGTCCCTTGCAGTTGATCAAAAAGGTCATCTATCCCAGGCGAAGGATATTTGTTCTTAATGGTGACCTTATTGAGTTCTCTGTAATCGATACACATTATCATGCTTCCACCCTTCTTTTTCACAAACAGGACTGGTGCCCCCACATGGCGAATGACTAGGTCTTATAAATCCCTTATCCAACAATTCTTGTAGCTAGGTCTTGAGTTCTTTCAACTTTGTGGGTGCCATTCAGTAGGATGCTTTTGTGTTGTTTATGGTGCAAGTTTGATCACGAATTCGATTTCTCTGCCCGAGGGTAAACCTGGTAATCCCTCATGAAATACTTTCGAAAACTCACAAATGATGTGGACATTCTCTGGTTTCAACTCTATCTCCTTAGATTTATTCACCACACTAGCCAGATATGTCGAACACCCATGCTGCATCATATTCCGAGCTTCCAGTGCCGATATTATGGATGTATGAAAACATGCCACTTCTTCCTTACAAGAAAAGAGTTCTCCTTACTCTGGTCTAAACTCCACGGTCTTTTGCCAACAGTCAATCGTCGCTCCATATTTGGATAACCAATCCATGCCAATTATGGCATCGTAGTCTGGTATGTCTAACTCTATAAGGTTTTTTGGGCACGCTCTGCCCTCTACTATTACATATGCTGACTGTAACCACCAAGTTGATGACATCATGTCTCCTAATGGTAACATTGTACTAAAACTACGCTCAAATGGTTTACAAGGCATACCTAGTTTATCAATCACATTCATAGCAACATAAGAGTGAGTTACTCCAGAATCAATAAGGACTCTACATATCATACCAGAAATAGGGAGCTGACATGTGACCACGATGTTACTATTGGCTGCTTCCTTTTGGGTCAATGCAAAAACCCTTGCTAGCACTTGGTTGTTGTTACTGCCCTGCCCCGCTTTCCACTGTGGGCAATCCTTCTTCAGATGGCCTACCTCACCGCACTTGTAACATTTGTTGGTGTCGACCTGGCATTCTCCAAAGTGTCGTCACAAACATTTAGGGCAGTATGGGTGCTCAACTTTGTTGTTCTAGTGATTTCTGCGATTACGATCATTGTTGTGATTGTTACGGTTGTCGTGGTGGTTATGATTGTTGTTATTTATTGCCGGGGGTCTAGGCCTCTTGTCATTTCCACTGTTCTACTCTTCATTAGCCTTCCTCTTATTGCCCTCATGGAAACCCTTGTTTCTGTTGGCCTCCCTTCTTGCAGCACTATCCTTCCATATACGGTCCTCCAAGTATTCTGCTTCGAGTGTCTTATCCAATACCTCAACATAACTAACCACCTCTGCACTGGTCATCTTGACATATCTAGCAATCATTGGCTTAAGTCCTCTCATAAACCTTTGGACCGCATGGATTCTGTTGGTACTATCTCAGGTGCAAACCTAGCCAACCTATCAAACTTATGTGCATAGTCGGTAACAGAAAGGTTCCCTTGAACCAAAGTCACGAACTCGTCCACCCTGGTTGCCAACACAGCTGCACTGTAGTATTTCTTGCCAAATTCCTGAACAAAGTCCGCCCAGGTCATAGTATTCAAGTCACGAGTCTGCTTTACCACATCCCACCATATTCTTGCATCCAACTTGAGTAGGTGGGATGTACATGAAATCCTCTAATGAACGTTGAACTCCATGTGATCAAATATGCCTTCTACCGATTTCAACCAATCCTCTGCCACCATAGGGTCAATTTTCCCTTCAAAATTAGGTGGAGCTTGCTTTTTGAAGTGCTCATAGACTGGCTCAAATCCATAAGCCATAGGTAGTGGTGCGGGTGGTGGTACTGAAGGCTCAGGTTGTGCCACCGGTACTTGCGGCACTTGGGGTACTTGCCTGGCTTGAGTTAACTCCTCATCCCTCTGTCTCAGTTGTTCCCTCAACCTCGCTATTTCTGCAGCCAAATCCACGGTCGGTGCAGTTGGGGCTGCTGGTTGGGCTGGTGGCATTCCCAGATCAGGAATTTTTGTAGCGTTAGAACTTGTAGAGGCACCTCTTCCTTGGCATCTCCCTTTTCCCCCGCCTCCTCTTGCTCCTCTTCCTCTCGTTGACATTATGAAATTCTAAGACACCAAAAGAAAGTCATAAGAGAGAATAAATCGCATAATGGATTGGTTCTTAAAGAAATTCATGAAAGTTGTCATACATTCCATATCCACACCAATAGAGTTTGCAAAAGAGAAAATATTAAACCATAATGTTCAATGTTTGTTCAAAATTATTCCAAAATTCAAACATCCCATAAAGTGTTTAATAACCATAATAAAATCCACAAGTTCTTAAGGGTTCTTAAGAAAAGTATCATTTTATTCGTTAACATTTATTGAAAGGAAATTTGAGACGGACTCTAGTCCTCAATCGTGGACTTGTCCCCTGAGTGTAGTTGAAGACGTCTTCCAGAATGTGGAAGTAATCAGGAGTGCTAGCCAATGTCCTCATCCTAGCGCTCACTTTTGGTATGGCGTGCACTACTTCTTGACACGCCATCTCCCTTTCCAAATCATGCACCGTCTCAAATCATTCCTCTATCTCTCCATCGTCCTTCTTTACCATGATTGGCTTCAAACGACTAAAATTGTAATTGTCTATGAGGTTATAAATCGAGTATTTGAACGTGCTAAATTCAAAATCATCCTGGACAACATCGTGCCATGCCATGGTCAACTAAAGGAGAGCCTCGGGATATATAGACAATGATTCCCTTAGCACCCAATATTTCTCTATGGGCCACAACAACTCCCCTCTTTTGTTAATCAATCCCTGGACACAATTGCAAACTACCGCTGTCCTTTTCAGTATGACAATCCTCCCATCGTTGTGATCCTCGTCAAGTTGAACCTTAGGTATCGCGTGAATCTCTTTGAGTAATTGTTTCTTATTGGTTCTAATAATAGGAGGCATCTTTCTAAACTGCAATTACAAAACTACAAAATTTAAAAGTAGGAAAGAATATAGATAACATTTAGAGCAAGTACATACGACGCAGTGAGGTGAGATTTTCCCGTCTTTAGCATGTATGGGGAATGTCCTTGGAAACATGAACAACCTGTCTTTGATACCATTTGTAAAGTACCTTATTCTATTTCTTTGTAAAAATGTCACTTATCTCATAGATAATTAGAAAAATATTAAAAGATAAATTCTGTGGGGCCTCGATAAAACATGCAAGTTTGGGCCCAATAGTTTAAAATTAAAAAATAAAGTGTTCATATGCAATGTTTAAATAAAATAAAAATAAAAAGTTTAAGTCCCACTCACATATTTAAAAATAAAGTCCATAACATAGTTCTTTAAAACTCGGTGCTTATGCTGATCGTTTATTCGTTCATAGGAAACCCCCACGCCATACACACCCAGACGTAAAAACTCCCCACATCAAAGCGCGTGCCAGAGAGAAACCCCTATTTATTACCTGAAAGGGAGAAAGTAAGGGGGTGAGCTAAAAGCACAGTAAGGTAGTACAACAAAATCAAAGATAAGACAAGAAAGACATGTATAACATAATAGAACAATTCATAATATCATCATACTCATATCTCATAATCGAAAATAAAAACATAGTCATACATCACATTCATTCAACATAAGCATACTATTTGTGATCATGTCACCTCTGTTGTCCAAGTCACATCTTGAGGTAACCAGTATAACTGGGCTGGTAAAACCTCATCTATGAGGTAAACTGGATCTCAGGTCCTTGAATAACCACGACGCCTCTGCCCTCTGAGTTACGTCATATCCTTAGTAACTTCTTTGTTGTGTTGCGTTCAGCACACTAGCAACAATCACTTTTCATTCATCATACAAAGACATGTAATCCATTTCACATCAAAACAAATGAAATACATGTTGCATCATACTTGTCATAACATTTCAAGATAGAATTCTATTTTCCATATCACATGGTTTATCATCAAAATATAGCACATTATTCCTTGTAACATACAAGTCTTACCATTTCATAGTATAAACATAGAAATTCTATCTAACTTCCTTACCTCAGGTCCGAGCAAAGCAAAAATGAGAAAAACTTCACAATGAGCCTATAATCATAACCAAATGTCGTCTCTTAGAATCACATAAAAATACTCATGCCCAACACATATACCCCACGTGTACATGGACCATGCACACATGGCACAAGTTGCTCAATAATTGCAAGCATACAATATTTCCACATAAAATCATAAAAGAATAATGCTAACTCTACCTATTAACATTTCATAGTTACAAAGTAAAAATCATGTGTTTGAATAATATACATATATTTCAACGTAAAAATACATTTGCATGCGACATGCATATGTGGGAGCGTTCTTAAAATCTAACGTTTTAAAACGATAATTCCTACATTCTTATTTCTTGCCTCTTCAAACAAAATTCAGCAACAAATTTACTTGCCATAAATAGTTTCTCTAAATCCCAAAATTTGTTAAACAAATTTTAATGTAGCATATTTACTTTATAAAATAATCCAATAAGCCTTTTCTAATTTCTCATAAATAATAATTCCATTAATTATTTAAATAGCATAAAAAATGTGACAAAATTTGTAGCTATTTAAATAACTAAATAAGTTTCTTGTTTCCTTTGGAAAATAAATGTTTTCTCATCTAAAAAAAATACATATTTTTAAATGTGAAAATTCATAATTAAAGTGTTGGATATTACATTTTCACATATATTATTTATGATTTAATTTATTAGGGTGTAGGGCTTGTTTATCTTAAATAAAATAATCATTTTATCTTTATAACCCTAAGTTTCAGAAACTATTATTTTGTTTAAACATCAAAAATGAATTTAAACCATAATCTTTTTCACATTTTAAATAAAAAATACTGCACATAAATAATAATATGAAAATACATATTTACATTTTTAAAATACTACATTTATAATACACATAGCTTAGGGTTTAACTTATTTGATGCACATGTTTTTATTTATCTCATTTAAAAGACTTTTCTTACTATTTACCAAAAATTACAGCAACTATTTATTCAATCAAATTACAAACTTGGATTAAAACTATATTTTCTTTTCATAAAATTTACAAAACAAAAAAAAATCTGCATGTATTAATTTGACAAAAACACTATTAACATGTGAAAAAAATATGCCATTTTATTTACTTTTAAAATAAAATACCATTTTGAGAATGCATATGTGCAATTCAAAACATTAATCTACCATTATACTCACAATTTATAAATAAATAAAAAAAGCAAGCATAATTAACATAAAACTCACATTTAATCATGTTTAATCAATTGCTTAGACCAAAACTCCATATACTAATTAGATCATCATTTGTAAGGGACTTAAAACAAATTTCCAAATTTAACAAAACAACCTATCATGTTTCTAATGAGTATATGTGACATCAAATAAAATAAAATGACCAACATGCATTAATAACCTCTATAGGTCGAAACCCATATGAACATTAAAAATAAAATACCAATAATCTCATCCACATTCACATTGACATGAACCCTAGCATGTTTCTACACCATTTTTATGCATTTTAATGTTACCATTAGCATGCAATAAAAAAAATCAAACCATCTTAAATCATACACACAAGGCCAAAACTTCATGACACCAATCATGAACACAATACCAATAAACTCATTCCAAAATCCTCATATCAAGACCCCTTCCATCAACATCCATGAAAGCATGACAAAACCCAATACAAACAAATCACAACCTTTCATCATTAACCTATATTGACCAAACCATAAAATACCATAAAAACCATAACCAAGAATGGATTCATCCAATCAATGAAGGTAGAGAAAACTGTTACCTTTCTTGGTAGAAAATCAAAGATTCAAAAATTCGGCCACCACTTGATTACCCCTAGGGTTTTGAAATCCACACAAAGAAGAGAGAAACAATAAGGGATCTTGGATTCAAGAGTAAGTAGAAACTAACAAAAACACCATAAACCACATACTTACCCTAGGGATTTCGAACCCTAGCCACCAACCTTCTAAGTTTTTGCAACACAATCAAACCTAATCACCATCATTTTGTCTTGCTTAGAATCAAGAAGAAGATATAAAAACAATAATGAAAAACAAAACTATAAACCTCAACCCATTCCTTAAGTTCACTAGCCTTGACCTTCTCCTCTTTTCTCTTCTCCTTCTCTTCTCCTTCACATTTTTCTTCTCTCCCTCTCTCTCTAGAACTCGAGCTCTATCTCTCCCTTCTCTCTAAGCACATGGCAGCCACCAAGCCAAAATGAGAACTCGCATGTTCTCTTTGTTCTTATAGAGGCCCCAGTGGCCGAACCCCAGCTAGTGGGAAAAGGAAATGTCCCAAGCCAAAGTTATGCCCGTTTTTCTGAGGCTAGGTCCAGGGTTAAGGGAAATAAAAAAAAGGCAACTCCTTTTTTCTACACTTGTTTCCCAATTCTTATTTGTGGAACACAAAAGCTTACCCTATTTACTTTTCCCATTAATCCTCTTTTTAATTTAATAAAAATAATAAAACAAAACTAATTAATTAATAAGGGAAAAATCTAGAATAATGCATGGGAAAAATCATTGGTTGCTCACCATGCAATCATAGACATGCACACATACAAGTGCTAAGGTGCATTTCTACTAACCATGCACCTTGGTGCATTTAACCAAAACTCATTGTACTTACAAATTAAATTAAAAAATAAATAAAACAACTAACAATTAAATTCACATAATTCCTACTAAACAATTAAAATAATTTCTAACACTTAACAATTATTAATAAAACATAGCACAAAATTAATTAATTTAAAAAAAATTAGTGTGCTTCATATTTTTAATTTAGTTGAATAATTAAATAATCAAATTCAACTAATTTTTTATACTTAAGATAACCAATTAAGAGATTTTTTAAATTTCTAATAAATAAAATAAGATAGTTAATTAAACTTTTAAATTCAAATAATTTAAAATTTAATTAAATAAAAGATAATTGCACAAAATTAGGATCTAACTTGGGGACCAAGAATGGTTCCCTAGATCACTAGGTCCGGCAGCACAAGGTAGAGCCAAAAGGGCTCGGGATGGCTCGCGGCTAGATGGTTGGCTGCACAAGACACAGAGGTTCAAGGTGTTGTGTGCACGTGAAGCAAGGGCTCAGCCCAAGGCAGCGCGCAAGCACGGGGCTTAGGAGGCCTGGGGCGCACACGGAAGCAGGGAGGCTCAGGCTGGGCACTCGGGTGTGCAGGCAAGAGCAGGTGCACCTGGAGGCTCGTCGCATGTGCGGTGCGCAGGGAGTCGCGGCTCGGTCTAGTGCAGCTAGGGCTCGGGCTGAAATGCTCGGGTCCCTTCTCTTCTTTTGTATAGATTTGTAAAATACATATTTCAAAAATAAATCTACAAAAATCCTATGCCCTTGTATGGCTTACACAAGATATAAAAAATCAAATTCCTACCCAATAGCACCATATAATTAACGATCCATCATTCAACCATATATTCAAAAAATATATCCATCCATTCAATATACATATAAACATACATATAATAATAAATGCAAGAAACTCACACAGCATATAATATATATATGTAGATAGCTAAGGTACCAATTGTTGGTCTTAAAAGTGTAAATCGGAGATACACAGCGAAATGGGTTTTTTTTTAAATTATTAATACCAGCTAGGATCACCCATATATAGAAATATTAAATCACATACAAATAGATTAGAGATTACATCTTGAAGCCTATCAAGTATCCACGAATCTTTTTGTATAAATCAGCGATCTTCCAATTCAGATTCTGAAATCTCACACCTTGATCATCCAGACCAATCCTCAAACACACAAGGACATGTGTGGGCTAGGATTCAAAAGGTTGATTTAGGACTCTCTAGATGTACTCAACACATGAGATCTAGAGAGGTTTGATAGAGAGAAGATGTATTGAATAGTTTTTGAGGTTTAGAAAAATCTATTGCTTTCTTTTCATAGAGAGAATTTGATAGTCTATGAAAACCACCTCTTTTTAAAAGTATCGCTTATTTTCAGGTTTATAAAGACAATTAACTAATTTAATTAATCTATATTTTATTTAAAATAAAATTGATCAGTTATATCCTATTTAATTATTTAATTTAAATCATATTTAAAAATGATAATTAAATAAAAAAATTATTTGAAATTCAAAATTCAAATCCCAAAGATAGGAAATCTTTGTTTGTGACGCCACACTCACAATACAGTGAGTGTGTCGACCACACCCTTAGGTTCATCCTTAATTTTCTCATTTGTTTATTTAATTAATATTTAAGACAATATATTTATCCCAAAACAAATATCAATTAATTCAAAATTAACTTTATCTTAAAATATCAATTTTAAATAAATAAATATCTTGTTATAAATAAGATAATTATTAATCTCTCTATATTTTAATCAAAACATGATTAATATTTATTTAAACCTATAGTTTTTCAAAATAAAAACTATATAGTTAAATAATTAATCAATTACCCATAATTATCATATTATTATTTCCCTGTCCTGAAAAATTAATTCATTTGCAATTAAGTCCTCTCTACAAATCTTTCTTTTGACATCCTTACCCTTGACAGTGTAGGACAGGGGTGATTTGGGGACCATGGACCTATAATACGAAGCTCCAATATACCAGATTATTAATTAAACTCTTTAAAAGAATAATGCTATTTACTAATTCCATGATTACTCCATTATAAATATGGAATTGCACTCTAAGTATTTATAGAATTATATTTACAAACTTTTCTCATGTAGTCCATTGATATAATCAATAAATGTAGTTTTGTCCTCCATTTATTGGTTCGTTAATTAGAGATGGTCAAGATTACCATTTTACGCTTCTAATTACCTCTTGATCCTTAAGTACCATTAATTCACTAGCGAATAATTAATCTATAATAAAATTATAGATTTGAGCTCAATAACTATTCAATTCCAGAATTAACCCTTTAGGGAACCAATATTCGATCCGTCAAGAAATTATGAATTCTATTATTGTAAATCATGTTCCCAGTCATTCATGATATTGAATTTCCAAAACAAAAGTCATTAGCATCATTATACTAAGAAACATTAACGAGCGAATCAAAAGATCCAATAAACACAAACAGGAGTTCATGAATACTCAAGATTTAGACGGGTCTACAAATGATCATTTATTATGATAAGAATATATTTATGTCAAACAACAAGTTTATAAAGATAATTAATTCTCACCGGTCTTGTCATATATAATATTTATTATATACAACATCTTTACTAAGATGTCTATCCACATTAGTAATCGAAATCTAGATTACTTGCATCTTGTATGCTTAGTAAACCGCACTAGTAACCATTCATTAAAGTTTCCTTGCTTTAATATGTTACTGACTATTTTTATTCATTATATATGATCTTAATCTCTCTTACTAATACAAGATCATATTCTCATGAATGAATAAGGAATTTTCTTCATATTATTACATAATTAATTCAAACAATAATTATAACATTCAAATATAATAAAATTGTACTTTTACTTAATTCAATCAAATGTCTTTACATGTTTTTAGGGCATTAATCCTAACATCTTTTTCATGTTTCTATAAATTACAAGATAGAGAAGAATTAACAAAACATACAAGGGAACATAAACCAATAAACCAGTGAAACAATACACCAACATTATATCTAAAGAGATCATAGCTACAATAAAACAATAATAAGGATAGATGTTCCATTACCTCATTGCTCAAAATTAAAGACTCAAAACTACAGCCTTCTTCTTTGGACAATACCTAGGGTTCTTGAAACTCACACAAAGAAAAGAAGAAACATGCTCTTAGCATCAATAAGATGAGGAATTGGTTTAAAGGATTTCAACCACTAAAGAATCAAGAACACAAACCTAGACTTGAAGTCCTTCTTTCTCTTCTCTTCTCTTCCTTCTTCTTCTTCCTACCCTTCCTTCTTTCTCTTCTTTCTTTCTCTAGTGGTCGTCTCTCTTTCACTCTCTAGATGGGCAGGTAGGGTTTCAAAACAGATAGAAAGAGGCTTAAGGACCTATTTATAGGTGATAGCTAGGTTAAGGAAAAAGAAGATTAGAAATTCGAAGTGGGTTTTTCGAAACCCAACCATCATGTAACGTGAGACCCATTTTTGACCTGGTTACACCATGATTTTAGAAAAATATTATCTCTAAAAAGTTGTAGATAATTGAATTATATTTCTAATGATACCAAGAATCGGACTCCTACGCTCCAGTTATGGTCATTTTAGGTCCAGAGTTTCAGGAATTTTAAAATTGCAACTCTTTCCTTGCTCACTACCTTTCCTAAGCATGACAACTCACACAATAAAATTCCAATTTTTCACTTACTCAAAATTAGCAAAAGGAAACTAATAAAATGAATCACATATATAATATCTCTTACTTAATATTATTTTCTCTAATTTCAAACAAAGAAAAGAAGACAATGATAAATAAGGAAACTTTCTTTCCTTTGCTCTTCCAAGCCTCACACCACTCTCTCTCTCTCTCTCTCTCTCTCTCTCTCTCTCTCTCTCTCTCTCTCTCTCTCTCTCTCTCTCTCTCTCTCTCTCTCTCTCTTACTATTTTTTCATCAAATTCTCACTTGTGTGAAGACAATTGTTCTACAGTTTTCTTTACATAATTTTCTAAAAATAGGGAAGTTACTAACATTCTCTCTAGATAAATTGGTATCTAAATTAATAAATAAGTTTAAATCAAGGTTCAAATTATAAATAATTAATTTGATAAAGGATTTAAATAATTATTTAATTAATTAAATCAATAGAAAACACTGCGGGCCTTGATTTTAAGTCCAATGGGCTTATAATCAAATGGGAAATTTCACGTGCCTAAAGCCCATAATAATTTCGACCTAGGGCTTCAAATTGGCTATTATTTTATTGATTTTTTAATTAAATTAAATGGCCTAGTTAAGTCTATAAAAGGAGTGCTTAGAGAGAAGTCAAAACATAAGTTTAATCACTGGTTTTCTGATAGGTTTAGATTCTCTCTAAACACAAGTCCTTTTCTAAGCCTCTTTGATTATTTTCTCTTCTTCTTCTCTGTATTTATCTCATGTGTTGAGAATTGCCCACACTAGTCTATGTGATTCTACGGATACATTGGAAGGATGTGAAGAAAATAGAAGATCGGTTCAGTTTCTTGATAATACTCTGTGACAGAGAGGATACGAGAGTTAGAGAAACTGAAGGAAGGACTCTTTAATTCCGCTACATATACTATAAGTATTATTTTCTTTGTTTCTTTTTTAATTCAATTTTAGAAACATGTTTTTGGCTACCTCGTATTAATTTGTTTAATATTAGATATACATGAAAATAAATAAAGGTCCTGAATAAGTTTTTCCCAACAATGTTATCACAATTACTCAATGGGGTGTCTTACACTTTTCTTTTACAATGGATTAGATGATGCAACAGGATGTTGGGTAAACTATGGAGCAAAGGTAACTGGTGAACCTTTATTAAGAAAATGTCATGATGATATAATGGAGTTGTTGAATGATATGGCAGATTTTGATTATCATTGGCATTGGGATCCTTCACTGCAAGGTTGGAATCACCAATATCCTCCATTATTCCAAGATTCTAATATTATACCTCAACCATTCGAGCATGAAGAGCATAAACCAGAAATTGAAGAAGTACTGGCTCAATTGAAGAACAATTTAAATTTAATAGTGTAGAATATGGAGTGGTTTAAGGACAATTACTCAAACAATCATGATTGTGAGAGTTATTCAAAAACTATAGAAGTACCAATGGTTGAGCCATTAGAAGAGATTGAGTGTAAAGTTGATGAACAATAGACCATTGAATTTATATTCACTCAAAATTTTGCTAAGTTGGATACTTGCTTGGTAAATAATGACTATGGTGTGGTGAATGAAGTAAATTTCATCCATGATCATGAAGTTGTTGAAGAGCAAATCACAAGCATGTTTATGGATAGTCGAGTGGAGAGTGAAAAACAGTCACAAGGGTTATATGAGGAATTCACAAATAAAGATGAGGAAAATATGACTTTGGAGGATGAGGAAGCACCTGCAATCATTGATTTGAGTTCATCAATGGTACAATCATATATATCTCCAAGGGATCCATATTTTAAATTGATGACACCTTCACTATTCTACATCCTTTATGGGCTACCAAAGTTTTCTCCCCAAGCTCATCACTCAAAGTCTTGTGTTGTTGGAGTGACGTAAAAATTAGATTCATATCTTGCCAAGCTTGAGGGCATTCAGAATGACAACCTTCAAGTTATCTTATATGACGCTTATTATGGGCGTCAACCACTTATTGATGCGTTAACGAATAACTTTATATTAGCAACCTAAGGAGGATAGCAATGAGAGACACTCCAATGGAGCAATGCATTGGATTACAGGGAAGTTTTCTTTTCCTTTTCTTTTATTTATACATTGGGGACAATGTTTGGATTAAGTTTTGGGGAAGGGATTTGATTTTTATTGCTTTGCTCATTGTAGATATCTTAGTTTGTTTAAGTTTTGTTAGGTTTATATTTATTTTTATGTTTTGTTTAGTTTTTGTTTAGAGTGTTCATTGAATCAAGTTGAAAATGATTAGCCAATGCTAATATGATTGAATGATGTGTTGTATAAATTGAATGGGAATAAAGCAATAAAAATCTGTGTGCTTGGTTGAATAGTTGTTTCAATTTTTACTTTGTCCACTTAAATAATTGAGAGCTTAATCATGATTTTTGATAAATTTTGTGTGATTGAATTTTATGTATGCTTGCTGAATTTTTAAAATAAAAATAAGATTGAAATGTTGTTATTCTACAACTTGTTTGCATGCTTTTTGAGACGAAATCCTAGATGATACATGTTTAGGAAGATGATTTAGGAAATTCTTTGGAACGTTTGAGCCTTTCAAGCCAATATTGATTTATTAAATCACTAGTTACCCCTTTTTGAGCTTAATTTGATTCTTTTTGTTTGACACTTATTTCGAGTCTATTTGAAACTTTGTTATTTTTTTTCTTCCCTTTGATGTGTACCATGAGCATATGAAAAGTGAATGGGGGATGGTTTGTAATGGGGTTTATGTAACGCCCTGGATAGCCAAGACCGCTACACTGTCTGTTTATAAAGGTCCAGGATTTGCTAATCAAGTCAAACAGTTTAAAAACGTGAGTTCTAAAGCCATTAGAGTGCTAGGGTTAAAAGGTTTTGGTCTCAAAAGATACTTACCATATAATTAAATATTTACATATGGGATCCCAAAAGAAATATCGTTTAAAAGTTTATTTACAAAATTTCCAGTGTACAGACAACCACCAGCCTTTCTAAAGGCAAAACAGAAGTTTATGGTATTCTTGTCCCTGTCTCCCCTTAATCGTGGCGGCTCAGCAGCTGATCATGTACATTCTGCTCTCAGAGCTCTCCAAATCAGGGCTAATCAAGCTTGCCATTGCCTTTACCTGCACCACGTAGCACCCGTGACCCAAGGCCCAGCAAGAAAACATATCTCATTACATAAAAAGCCACAGTAATATTTGGGTAACCCTTAAGCACGTTCATACACTTAACACACCACAATATTAACAAAGCATGGAGATTCAACCAGAGAGTCAGCTAATCATCACCCAGATATACAGCATAACAACTCACCAAACAATAATAACAAACAAATCATATAATAGTCAAGGTCGACACTTTAGGTCACACCCTCTGTTTACCCCACTGACTCTGGCCCGCTTAAACCGAGCTTAGTGCATAACAAGCTGTCCTCAACTACCAGTGGCCGAGCTGCGCCCTATGCACACAAAATAGGGAACCCTTAGTCCCATTATAATTCCACAACCGGGTGCAGTTTTCTTACCTTTAGTTTCCAAGTTCACTGATTACGAGCGACGCCTCTCGAGCACGATCCGCCTCCCGAGCCCTAGCTTAATACCTAGTCACAACCAAGATAAGGAGTACCATTAATAATCGCGTTAATATTTCCGAGTGGAGTTCTAGTTTCCGGGACATCGAATTCCACCAAACACGGTGGTGGAATCGATCCCGAGCACCCTAGGTTAGGTTCTCGCTCTTAAAACCTCCAAAAGATCAAAGATGCCCTCAAGGGCTGTGGCCCTTGAAACCTAGCCGCGGCCCGCCCCTGAAACAGAGGCTAAGCCTCTCTGAAGACAGACACGCGCCGCAGCCCTGCCCTAAGGCACTGCGGCGCTTCCCCACTGTAGAGCCTCCTTGGCTCTTCCTTGCTTCGCAGGGCCGCAGCGCTCTAGAACAGAGCCGCAGCCCAACCCTTCATGCCCAGAAAAATCACCATTCCTAACATCCTAACCTTATTCAAACCCACCCCAAAGCATCCTAATTCCAAAACCCATTGATCACAAGACTTTTAACATGATTCTAACAACATAATCCAACAAAAACCCAGCTTAAAAACTCATCAAAACTCCACTTTGATTTCTAAAACCCAACAACTAAAGAACTCAAGAACCCGTCATGCAAACTCATATTTAGACTCTAAATTACGAATTGAAGCTTACATTCCTTGATGAACCACTTCCTCAACAACTTCTGAGCTAAAACCCAAGCTTCTCAGCTTCAATTCAGCCCTTAAACATCAAAACCATAAACACCTTTAATACTCAGCCAAAACTCATAACTCTAGTGCTCAAGAATGAAGTTCAGTTCTTATCTTGGTCCTGATTGAGTGTCCCTTAGCTAGAGCTAGGCTAATCCCTCACAAACTCAGCTCAAAACACAAAATTCCAGCTGATTCACCTTAGGTTTCTGTAGCCTTCTTGAGAGAGAAAAGAGAAGAAAAGAGAAGAAATGCTCAAGGGTCGGTTTGTGTCTTTTGTTCTACTGCTTTCTGCTTACTTAATCTAATTAAATCAATCCCGAGGCTTGGGGTACCGAAAACGTCCCCGATGGCAAAATGGTAAAATTCCCCAATATTCCCGCCTAGGCTTCCTAACCTCAAATATATCTCCATATATTTATTTCCATAACCCGATAACCCAAATAATCATCTAATACCCGAATCACCCCTTGACTTGCCCCAAGTCAAACATTAAGCCCCGTTGTGACTTTCCCGCTAACTAGCTCCCTAGGATCGCCTCGAGTTGCACGCTGATAGCTTACCCACATAATAATGTGGTTCTCACAAATATAACATACAATCACATTTACATTCACATAGCCATATGTGAATGTACCTGAATAGCTCGGGATACTGATCCTGCATCATCGTCTCTAGTTCCCAAGTCGCTTCCTCGACCTTGCTATTTCTCCACAACACTTAAATCAATGGAATCGTCTTGTTCTGTAGAACTTTATCCTTCCGGTCCAAAACCTGAACCGGTCGTTTCTCGTAGGACAAATCTATCTGTAACTCTAAATCCTCATACTTCTATACATGTATCGAATCTGAGACATACTTCCGCAACATAGAGACATGGAAAACATCATGAACTCCCGACAACGACGGTGGCAAGGCCAACCTGTAAGCCACATGTCCAATCCTTTCTAAAATCTTGAAAGGTCCAACAAACCGAGGGCTCAGCTTGCCCTTTACTCCAAATCTCCTCACCCCTCGCAGTGGTGAAACTCGCAGAAACATGTGGTCGCCAACCTGGAACTCCATGTTTCTACGCTTAAGATCAGCGTAGCTTTTCTGCCTACTCTGCGAAGTGAGCATTCCGGCTCGGATCTTCTCAATAGCCTCACTTGTCTTCTTAACCATATCTGGCCCCAAATACTTTCTCTCACCCATCTCGTCCCAATGAATGGGCGACCTACATTTCCTTCCATATAGCAACTCATAAGAAGCCATTCCAATCATGGACTGATAACTGTTGTTATACGAGAACTCAATCAACGGAAGATACTTACTCCAAGATCCCTCGAAATCAATCACACACGCCCTAAGCATGTCCTCTAATACCCAAATCGTCCTCTCAGACTGTCCATCAGTCTGAGGATGAAAGGTTGTGCTAAACTTTAGCTGAGTCCCCATGGCTCTCTGCAGAGCTCCCCAGAACTTAGAGGTAAAGATAGGGTCTCGATAAGATACAATAGACTTGGGAACCCCATGGAGACGAACTACCTCCCCCACATACAACTCAGCATACTGCTCCACTGTGTAAGTTGACTTTACTGGTAGAAAATGAGCTGACTTGGTGTATCTGTCTACTATTACCCACGCCGAGTCACAAAGTCCCACTGTCCTGGGTAGACCTCCTACAAATCCATCGTAATGTCTTCCCACTTCCACTCAGGAATACCCAAAGGCCGAAGCGACCCTGCTGGCTGTTGATGCTCAGCCTTCACCTGCTGGCATGTCAAACATCTAGCCACATACTCTACCACATCCTTCTTCATCCCAGGCCACCAATATAATGTCCGTAGATCCTGATACATCTTCGTGGTACCCGGATGAAGCGAGTATGGCGTAGTGTGAGACTCATCTAGTATCTCTCGTCCGATACCCTAATCTACCAGAACACAAATCTTCCCCTGATATCGAAGCGTACCAGCCTCAGAAACAGAATAATCCTTAGCTACCCCTGCTAAGATGTTCTGCCTAACTTCCTGAAGCTGCGCATCTACCAACTGCCCCTCCTTTATCCGTTCTAGCAGGGTCGACTGCAAGGTAATATTGGCCAACCGGCCCACCACCAGCTCTATCTCTGCTCTGGCCATTTCATCAGCTAACTCTCTGGATACCTAAATAGAACTGAATAACTGCCCCGAGCCCCTCCAGCTCAATGCATCTGCTACAACATTGGCCTTCCCTGAGTGATACATAATATCACAATCATAGTCCTTAACTAACTCCAGCCAACGCCTTTGCCTCATATTCAGATCCTTCTGGGTGAAAAAGTACTTCAAACTCTTATGGTCAGTGTATATCTTGCACTTCTCCCCATAAAGATAATGCCGCCAAACCTTCAGTGCGAATACCACTGCCGCCAGCTCTAAATCATGGGTAGGATATCGTTGCTCATACTCCTTCAGCTGCCGCGATGCATAAGCTATAACTTTCTCATTCTGCATCAGCACACAGCCTAAGCCCATCCTCGATGCATCACAATATACCACGAACTTTCCTTCCTCCGAAGGAAGACTCAGTACAGGTGCAGTAACAAGTCGTCGCTTTAATTCTTGGAAACTATTCTCACACTTCTCTGACCAAACGAACTTCTGGTTCTTCTGTGTCAACTCTGTCATTGGTGAAGCAATCTTCGAGAATCCCTCTACAAACCACCTGTAATAACCTGCTAACCCGAGGAAACTTCGCACCTCCAAGGCGTTCCTTGGCCTTGGCCAATCTCTCACTGCCTCCACCTTGGAGGGATCCACCTTAATCCCTTCTGCACCAACTATATGTCCAAGGAAAGTCACCTCTTGCAACCAAAACTCACATTTCTTAAATTTAGCATACAACTGGTGTTCCCTTAATCTCTGTAAAACCTGTCGAAGATGTCGCTCGTGCTCTGCCTCTAAACTGGAGTATACCAAGATGTCGTCGATGAAGACTATGATGAACTGATCCAAGAAATCCTTGAACACTCTGTTCATTAAATCCATGAAAGTTGCTGGGGCGTTGGTCAAACCAAAAGACATGACCAAAAACTCATAGTGTCCATACTGCGTTCGGAAGGTCGTCTTCGGTATGTCCTCATCCTTGATCCTGAGTTGGTGATAACCAAATCGAAGATCAATCTTTGAGAACACCGTCTTTCCCTGTAGCTGATCAAACAGGTCATCAATCCTTGGTAGGGGGTACTTATTCTTAATAGTCAACTTGTTCAATTCCCTAGAATCTATACACATCCTCAAAGTCCTGTCCTTCTTCTTAACAAACAAGACTGGAGTGCCCGATGGTGAGTAACTAGGTCTGATGAATCCCAAATCTAGAAGTTCCTGCAGCTGTATCTTCAGTTCCTTCAACTCTACTGGTGCCATCGTGTATGGTGCTCTTGATATTGGTTCTATCCCTGGTGCTAACTCAATGACAAACTGAATCTCCCTGCGTGGCGGCAATCTCGGTAGCTCCTCAGGAAATACATCCAAAAACTCACAAACCACTCTAGTCTCTCCCGGCCCTGCTGCCAACATCTTGGTAGTGTCCACCACACTAGCCAGAAAACCTATACATCCACCTTGTAACAAGTTTCTGGCTCTCAATGCAGAAATCATGGGTACGCGAGGTCCAAACACCGCACCCACAAAGACAAAAGGGTCCTCGCCCTCAGGCTCAAAAGTCACCATCTTCTTCCTACAGTCAATGGTAGCCCCATATCTGACCAGCCAATCCATCCCTAAGATCATATTGAAATCCTCCATATCTAGCTCAATCAAGTCAACTGAAAGCTCCCTACTATCAACCATCACTGGCAGTGCTCTAACCCATCTCCTAGAAACTACTAGTTCCCCAGTAGGCAATAAAGTCCCAAACCCTGTAGTTCGATACTCACTAGGTCAACACAGTCTATCAATCACTTTACTAGAAACAAAGGAATGTGTAGCACCAGAATCAATCAATACAGAAAAAGGAGAGTCGGCACTAGAAAGCTGACCTGTCACTACCGAGGGACTAGCCTCGGCCTCTGCCTGTGTCAAGGTGAATACTCGGGCTAGATTCAAGCTGTCCACCTTTCCTGCTTCTCCTTTCTTCACTGTTGGGCAATCCTTCTTGAGGTGCCCCACCATGCCACATACGTAGCAAGCCTTGGCTCGGCATTCGCCCTGATGGCGTCTTCTACACCTCGGGCACTCCAGAAAACTCCTCCATGGTTCACCGCTGCCCTGACGGCCGCCCTGACCACCCCGACCCCACATATCAGGACCAGCATTGGTCGAAGTGTCAGGGGTCTTTCTCTTGAAATCACTGGGGCCTCCGCCCCTACCTGACCCAGAATAAGGAGGCACCACCCTGCGAGCCTCGTGCCTCACCGCACTTTCCTTCCAAATTTTATTCTCCGCTTCCTCAGCGGTAAAAGCCTTCTCAACGGCATGGGCATAAGTTGTTCCTCCAGATACCGTTGTAATCCTAACATCTCGGGCTATCATAGCATTAAGCCCCCAAATAAACCTGTCCTGCCTGGCTACATCAGTAGGCACAAGGTCTGGTGCGAACTTCGTGAGTCTGTCAAACTTCAGGGCATATTATGTAACTGTCATGCTGCTCTGAACCAATCCTACGAACTCATTAACCTTCGCTGCCCTGATGGCAACATTATAATACTTCTGACTGAACAGATCTTTAAATCTTTCCCATCTCAATGCAGTAACATCCCTGGTCTGTTAGGCCACTTCCCACCAAATGCGGGCATCCTCTCTCAACATATACGTGGCACATGCCACTTTGTCATGTCCCTTTATCCTCATGAAATCCATGATAGTAGTAATCATAGTCAGCCATTGCTCGGCCTTCAATGGATCAAGTCCTTCCTCAGAGATTGGGGGCTGCTGCTTCCTAAACCGCTCATATAACGGCTCCCACCTATTCCCAACCTCCCCTGGCTGTACTAATGGTACCACTAGAGATGGTACAATAGGGGCAGCACTCCCTGATGGAGCCTGCTGTCGCAACAAGTGAATATGCTCATCTTGACTCTACAATCGCGCTTGCATATCTGCCATAAGTTACTGCCAGTTCTCAGGGACTGGCGGAGGGATCTGGCCCTGGTCATCACCCCCGGTCCCAAACCTAGTGCCAGCTAGCCGTGTAGATTTTCTTGGACACATAGCTATCCAAGTCAATCTACAATCAATGACCCGGCAATCAGACCATGATGAGAGGGTAAAAGCTTCTCCAAAATCCATCAAAGGGACATAACCAATCACAAACATTTAGAATATAGGCATTCATCCACATGCACCGGCTGCTAATAAGCATGCCCCAACATTACCACACAACAGCTAAGATAAAAGCATTCACCCATGCACAATATACAGTTAATCATCCAAATATTCATTTACATGCACAACGATGCTAATAAGCATGCCTTAATGTTTTCATACATCAGTCAAGGGCCAAGCCTTATCAATATCTCATACATCCTATTAATCCAATGAACAACAACATTCATAGTTCATTCCGAGCATACAAGCATATAAGCATACATGCACATTACCAAACCCTGAATCGAGCTTGTCTCTAGTAGCAAATGTACATGTCCAACCGATCTTCAGGAACCCTTAAACCTAGGACGCTCTGATACCAAGTTGTAATGCCCTGGATAGCCAAGACCGCTACATTGTGTGTTTATAAAGGTGCAGGACTTGCTAATCAAGTCAAACAGTTTAAAAACATGAGTTCTAAAGTCATTAGAGTGCTAGAGTTAAAAGGTTTTGGTCTCAAAAGATACTTACCATATAATTAAATATTTACATATGGGATCCCAAAAGAAATA